>NW_011494921.1:4250660-4260424 GCF_000754665.1 Bison bison bison | reverse complement strand
CTTCCAAGGAGTAAGCATCTATTAATTTCATGGCTGCAGTCACCATCTGCAGTGATTTTGGAGCCCCAAAAAATAAAGTCTGACACTGTTTCCACTGTTTCCGCATCTATTTCCCATGAAGTGATGGGACCGGATGCCATGATGTTAGTTTTCTGAATGTTGTGCTTTAAGCCAACTTTTTCACTGTCCTCTTTCACTTTCATCAAGAGGCTTTTGAGTTCCTCTTCACTTTCTGCCATAAGGGTGGTATCATCTGCATATCTGAGGTGATTGATATTTCTCCTAGCAATCTTGATTCCAGCTTGTGTTTCTTCCAGTCCAGCATTTCTCATGATGTACTCTGCATAGAAGTTAAATAAGCAGGGTGACAATATACAGCCTTGACGTACTCCTTTTCCTGTTTGGAACCAGTCTGTTGTTCCGTGTCCAGTTCTAACTGTTGCTTCCTGACCTATGTGTGTGTGTCTGAAATTTCGTTCATGTTTGCACCTCTTTAGGTGATAGAACAAAATCTGACTTTAGTTGTTTTCCTCTTGTTTCAAGTAACAGCTCGGTCTACCATTTGGCTGGGATTTAGCAGCCCCTTGACCTTGTATGATTTCTTCTTCTCCTTTTTGGCTTTTTAGTTTCCCCATTTTTTCTTTTTTTTTTAAATTATTTTTAGCCAGAGGAATGTCTCCAGCGCAGCTTCCAGCCTGAGTTTGTGTCTTCCGTGGGCTCTCTTCCTGATCATACTGCTATCTCCCAGATATTACAGGGGTCTCTAGCTTCTAGTCGATTTGATAGAAGTCAAATATAGTATTTCTCTGAATTTTCCCTCTTCTCAATCCACTGAATCTGCATTTGGAAGAGGAAATTAGAGGATTGTATACTGTAAGCATTTTATTATGTTTTTAATTTAAAAAATGAAGAGAAACTTGATTGGTATCCAGAACACAAAGGGCTTCGGCTCTGTTAAATATTTGTTAGCAGGCTAGATGTTTAGAAGCATTAGAATGCCATAGGAACCCTTCCAGTTCTCCTCCTACTTTTCAACCTTATTTACAGTCCTCATTGGCCCCTGTTGCCCATGAATCTTTCTTCCCACTTGCAGGCAGATATTTTACAACTGTCTCTTGAGTTCTTTTAAATTTTTTTACTTTCTCCTCATATTAAGGCAGGCTTTCCCTTGCTTCCATGAAGCTCTTCGGGCCAAGCCTCAGCCACTTCCGTTGTCAGCTGTTGATTCTCTCACCTCTTGTTGGATTTCTCAGGGGTTAAGTCTTCCTCTGACTCCAGGAGACTCGGGAGGATTCGCCCTTCCTGGGTGTTTTGCCCTTGCACCGATCACCTGTACTCTTGCCGGGAAAAATGTTTTGTTTATGATTCGTGATGTACCGTGTGCTTCAGTTTAATAGTTAGCAACCCAGCTATTTTCGTTTTAGATGATCTTCTTCTTTCATAGGAGTCACAGGCTTCTAGGGTTGGGAAGGACTAATTTATCTAGTCCAGCTCTTCTCATTTACAAGTGAGACACTGGCCCAGAGAGGATCGGAACCTGTTCAGGCAACCCAAGTTCATATTAACTCAGGATCATTTCAGGGTGGTTGGGTGGCTTTTTGCCTGAAATAGTAGTTCAGGTAGATCAGACAGAGGAGGTTTCCTTATTTTCCTATTGTTATTTACTGCTTTATATATATAACATATATTATATACATATTTATTTATTATATATACTGCTGAACAGGATGCCTTCAGTCACTTGAAATGCTAAGGCATTAATTACCGTTTTTATAAAATGCTCGCAAAGCTTACTTAACACGGCACACTCGATGGAACACGCATAATTCAGAGTGTGCCACTCGGTGTGACTTTGGCAGCCGCTCCCTGAATTGGGAGGGAGCTTCTAAGACAGAAGCATCTTAGGTTCAGCCCTGTCTGCAGCCCCCCTCCAGGTCAGCCTCTCACGTTCACGGCCAGGACACGGCTGCCAGGTGTTGAAAGGCCTGTCCTTGCGGGTCAGCAGAGAGACCACCCTCGACTAATCTTCAGGGGTGGGCCGACAAGGACGCCTAAGCGATAAATGGGTGGACTCTCAGTGGTGCTGGGAGTCCCTCCGTGAGAAAGATGCGGCTGGGGGACGTGTCTCCATACTTGTGAAGTTTGTTTCTGTAGGGCTAGATCTGAGTGAGGAGTGGGCTAACCATCAAATTAGTATTAATTCAAGAAGAGGTGAGCTCGAGAGGCCATTTATTGGGGGAGGTTTGTCCTTTAACAGTTTATCATTCACGTCATTCTCAAACAGATGTCATGTGCTTAAATGGAATTTCCAGGAGACCAATGCACTAGGTGCTTGGCCTTCTCTACAGTAGCCCCAGGTACGTTTGCCGCCTCGGGGTGGACAGGACGCTGCCTTGGCTTTGAGCCAGTCCTCATTTGTCCCTCTGGGTCCCTCTGTCACTGGCGTGTAGTATCAGAAGAATTCTTCCAGCGGGTCTTGGGGATGGGTGAGACCCTCAGCATCTAGCTGTGGTCATCCTCTCAAAGCCGGAAGCCATAGGGTCTTGCTGTGCTCCTGGCCTTGACATGGCCTCACGCTCCATCGGACCCACCGCAGTCTGGAATCTGGATGTTCACGCCTAGGCACTTTATAAAAGATGCTCAAAAAAATAGTCTCTTGGAGTTTCATTTTTCTTTTTCCTAATCTTCCTTCTCAACTATATGAAGATAATTTGATCTGTCGTAAATGGAAGAAACTCCACATGTTTAAAAAAAAAAAATACAAAAAACCCAGAAGGGCCATTTTCAGTATGTTCACGTGAGCCAGTCTTGCACAGTCACGCCACACAGGTCTGACGGTCTCGTGCTGACGCCCGTGTGTTTGTTTTCTAACAGATGTGTGCACTGCAATGTCGTGTACTCAGATGTGGCCGCACTGAAGTCTCACATTCAAGGTTCTCACTGTGAAGTCTTCTACAAGTGTCCTATCTGTCCAATGGCGTTTAAGTCTGCCCCAAGTACACACTCTCATGCCTACACGCAGCATCCTGGCATCAAGATAGGAGAACCAAAGTAAGTCGCGCTGCCTTTCAGCTCTTCTCCACTCCTTTCTCAGGAATTTAGAGGAGGTGGTAGTTCGGTGGGGTAAAATTTCAAGACGTGAAGGATTTCGCCGCTGTGCAAACTGTGATGCTCGTGAAAGACAGCGTATAACTTCCTGAAGCCTTCAGTACTGTCCAGGGTGAGGTCTTTGTCCAAAAATGTCACTGTTTATGCTCTTGTCATCAGTTTTTGCTAAATGAACATTGACCGATTTTGTTCTTTTAAGATGATTTTTCCTAGGTTCTCGGAAGACTAAAAAAAAAAAAAACTGTCAACTTTTAAATTTTCATAGTTTCTTTTTTCATCTGATACACTTTCACAGTACCATTCAGAAGATGAAGTCAACTGAAGACCCTGGTTCCTGAACTTAACTTCATAGCCAGTATAAGTCTTGGACTAGTAAAAGTAAATTTCATTTTTTGCCTTAATTTCCATCTTACTTGTGTCAGGATTTTCCTCATGGAGTCTTAAATCCCGCAGTGGATTAGTTATAGCTGGTGGCCTGCCGTGGCGGCAGCCTGGCAGAGAGGAGAGAGTGGGGGCCCTGGGGTCAGAATCTGGCCATCACCCACCAGAGCGGTGACCTTGGCCCCACCCCGACCCTGGCAAAGTGAGGGTCACACGCCTGTCCCAGATTTTGCTGGAGGTGAAGCAGAGTGAAGCATTTGGAATGCCTCCACGGGGCCCCTCTGCCTGGCGCGTGGGGGCCCACAGCCTCCGCTCCCGCTCCTTGCTCACCCGGCCCCGGGTCCGATGGCCAGGCTGACGGCAGTGTCTTCCTGTGTGGCTCGTGGCCGTGCATAATTCGATAATTACGTGTGGCTAGAGCTGCTGCCTCAAACCTATTGCTGTGTTTTTCTCTGAACCTATAATCAAGGGAGTATTGGGGGAGATACGTGTACATGCCATATTGTATGTGTTTGGTTTTTCATGAAGCGTTTAGTCTGGGGGAAGTGTTTGTGGCTCAACGTGATAGAAATGACCCTGTTTGCTAAAAAGCTATGAGAAAATGGAGTTTTATTCTAGTGGGACCTTCAGCTGTGATCTTTGTAGGTCTTAAAAATGAAGCACATTACAAATTAGGGGATCCACATACAACTTGAGGTCATAGCTGTGAAGACAGACATTAGTGATTTTTAGTTAAACAGCCTTCAGTGGGTCATGAGGCCGTGGGCGTGGTCATGGTCATGAGGCTTTTGGGCACTAACATAGTCTCCCTCCACCCCCCACTCCATAAATACAGTTTTTGACTTGGTTTTTTTATTCAAACAAATAAAACTTTATTCACTGGAATGGGTATGAAACCTGGAACAGTAGTTGCTACCTGGGAATGCAGCACAGCACATCATTAAAATAAGCTAAAACAATACTCCTCAAATTTGAGTAATGTATAGAGAAAAAGTTATTCCAATATTTTCTTAGAAAAAAATTTTTTTCTACTACCATAGCCTTTAACAAGTCCACGCCCAAATATAGGCATTAACAACTGAGTTTTAAACTATAGAACAAATTTAGAAGCGAAAGACGGCTGAACCCGCAGACCAGTGGGCTCAGTTTGCAGCAGTGACTCAGGCCTGCGCCCCGGCAGCCCTGCGGCTCCTGGGGCCCTGTGGTCCGTCTCCCGCCCTCCGGGGCTGAGGGCACCCCTTTCCCCAAACAGACTCCCGTCAAGCCCGCCTCACTGTGCCGCCCCGGAAGCCGGTTGGCCCGTGTTTGACCAGGAAGCTTTCTTTCAACGTTAGATCCCTGTTCTGTTCAATTTGTTGTCATCGTTTAGTCACGAAGTCATGTCCGACTCTGTGTGACCCCATGGACTGTAGCCCACCAGGCTCCTCTGTCCATGGGATTCTCCAGGCAGGAACACTGGAGCGGGTTGCCATTTCCTCCTCAAGGGGATCTTCCTGACCCAGGGAGCGAACCCAAGTCTCCTGCCTTGGCAGGTGTGTTCTTGAGTGCTGAGCCACTGTTAAGTCAGCCCCACATTAAGTGAGTAGAACCTCACGTGTGAAACCTCACAGTGGTGTTTGGTTAACAGGTGGTTTTATGTGGAAGATCCAACATTATGCAAACAGCTTATGTTAATTTTTAAAGATCAATATAAAAATCCCCACCCCACGTTTCCTTTAGAGAAAATATGCAAGTCTGAGAATGAACCTCAGCTTGAAAGGCGTGACATAGGATTTTTATTTCAAACACACATGTAGTGCCCGTTATGTCCAGGAACCATCCCATTGCTTCATTTCTTGTTTTCCCGTGTGTAGTCAGGCACTTTTCCCTGCCTTGTCAAGGGAACTTTGAATGCCCTTTCATCTTTTCTGGGTAATCTTGAGATCATTGTGAATGTCCGCTGCTAAAATTTTACAGCGATACATTGAGTGACTTTTTTTTAATGTCTTCCTTGATGGCTGAATAACCAGCAGTATTTTGGGCCGCACTGTCCTTCTCTTTGCTGCTTCTAACTGCATGCAAATTGAGAAACGAGGACTTTAGAGTGAAGAACTGGGTAAGAAACAGAGCTTGGAAACAGGTTGCCAGGACATAAAGCCACGCACAATGTCATCATGGCATGGTGGAGGGCTTTGCTTCACACGAAGACAAATTTGAAGAGCCGACCTGGGATTTATGAGGCAGCACGCAGATTCTCTGGTCTCTGAGCCACCTTTGAGGGGGCCGTGGTGCAGATCCCCCAGGACAGGCGTGGGCACGTGTCGTGCCTTGTAGCTGGCTGGAGCCCTAGTGGCCGTGGAGGCACTTGGCTGCGGTTTTGAGCTTAGAATCCTCTATCATTCACGCGCTTTTTTACATTCAGGTGTTGCGCTCTGTCCTGACCCGAGGGTGGGTATTTAGACTTACTCTTTCTTTCCCACCTGCTACTTTCCTCTCCGCTCCCCTGCGGTTCCTTTTCAGCGCCTTGCCCCCTGCACTGTTCCAGTCCAGTTCTCCTGATGTTCACTCAGGCTCACATTTGGGGTCAAGTCACATTTGCAGGTTCAGCTTTCACAGCCCCTCCCCTGCCAGTCGCATGCCCCGGGGCTGTGCCCGTGTGGACGCTGCCTTTGTGCCGACCGGTCACCCCGTCCCGAGTGCCCTCGCGGCTCCCCGCCTGCAGGTCCCCCCGTGGTTCCTCCCTGCCAGTCTTCTGTGCTCACGGTCTAGCTCTGTGTCGGCGAGGGTCGTGGCACCCTTACTTGGGCTTTTCTGATATTAGCACCTGTTTTTTTAATTTTGTGATCATCTCCGACACAAGAGTTGGAAGAGCACTGTGGAGAACTCGTGTGTCCCCTCTACCCACGTGCCCCAGCTGTTAGCCTTCCCAACACCTGGTTCATCCTTTGATCTTTTCTCTCTGTATCTTTCCCTCTCTTCCTCCCACTTAGGAATAATGGGGCCTCAGGGCAGAAATGTTTGGGTGTGTTCCGCCTCTCCTCCCAAGAAGAACACTCATGTGCGTTATTACCACCATCTAGTCTCCCAGCATGAAGGCAGTGGCACCCCACTCCAGTACTCTTGCCTGGAAACTCCCAGGGACGGAGGAGCCTGTTGGGCTGCAGTCCATGGGGTCAAGAAGAGTCGGACACGACTGAGCGACTTCTCTTTCACTTTTCACTTCCATGCATTGGAGAAGGAAATGGCAACCCACTCCTGTGTTCTTGCCTGGAGAATCCCAGGGATGGGGGAGCCTGGCGGGCTGCCGTCTGTGGGGTCACACAGAGTCGGACACGACTGAAGTAACTTAGCAGCAGCAGCAGTCTCCCAGCATGGGTTTATATTTTGCCATCCAGTTGATAGATCCCATGAAAATTTCTCCAACTGTGAGATACTTTGTTTGTTTGTTTTTTTTTTTTTCCTTTTTTCTCTTCCTGGTACAGAATCTCATCTAGGAGCCCATTGCGCATCTAGTTGTCCAGTGCGCTTCCATCTGGAGCAGTGCTCAGTCTTTGCTACTCACATCCTGCAGGGGATTTCAGCCTCGTGTTGTTTTTTTTCCTTTTTTCCCTACTTTTTGGCCACGCAGTGTGGCTTGTGGGGTCTTAGTTCCCCGACCAGGGATTGAACCCGAGCCCCCTGCGTTGGAAGTGTGGAGTCTGAACCCCTGGACAGCCAGGGAAGGCCCCGGCCCGTGTCCTGAAGATGACCCTCTTTCCCGCCCTGTCCTGCGCTCTCACAGCTGGACTCAGGGTGCGTCCTCTGGCAGGAATCTCCTTGCACCTTCGGGGATGCTCCCTGCACGCCTGTCCCTCTGGGGATGCTCGCCTCCATCCTCTGGTCCACTTGGCGGTACCCAGATAACTGCCCTGTGCGGTCGCTGTTTCCCCTGGATATTTGATAGTGGTTTGTGAGGTGCATTCCAGCAACCTGTTCCTCAGAAGAATAGATTATGTCTGAGGTGAATAGATTATGTCCTGTTTTCTACTTTCTTTGCAGCTCAGTTGAAGGTAACCGAGCAAAACAAAACGGAAGGAATGTAGCACACGTAAGCGCAAGCCATGCTGATTTTTGTGAAGCAGTTACTTCTGAAACTAGGAGGAGTCCTGAGAAAATTTTTTAACCTAGCTAGTAAATCTTAGTTCTTTTCTAAGAATGCAGTCCTAGTTTTCTAATGCAATCCTAGTTCTTTTCTTGAGACTATTCTTTTTTTTTTTCTTATTGCTAGGTGCTAATTTAAGAAAGATCAGGAAGTATAAGCAGGCAAAACAGTTACAGGAATAGGTTAAATAAGTAAATAAATAGGGGTATTAGCACCCAGCTGAGAGGACAACAGTTACATGCTGTTTCTTTTCTGTGCTGCTTTTTCAAAATGTGAGCCCATCCTCCATCCTGTCTTCTTACCTGTTTTCTTTAAAATTTGCATGAAGATCATTCCATGTCATTGGTATATGTCTGCATGTTCATACATTATTGCTCTTGTTTACTTATACTGGATGTTTGGGTTCTTTCCAGCTGTTAGCTATTTCAGACAGTGGGGAAGTGCTCATCTCTGGTAGATGTTAATGTACCACCTTTGAGCTGAATGATAAAATCCTGTAAACCACGTCTGATATTAAAAAAATACCCCCTTCTCCCAGTCACGGGTGCTTGTGCTCTATGCCAGGGTAGCTGACATGTCAGGATCTTCTAAAATCATATGCTGCTCATGCTCGTTACGTTTATAAAACTCATGTGGAAAAAGAGGGGGAAAATCTGTAGTTTTGGGGCAGAGAAATGCAAAGACCCTGTGAGGACAGACAGGTGGTTCCCAGGGAGGGCGTCCCTCCTTTCCGCCATCCTGCAGAAATGGCGAGGATGCCTTGGGTGTTCTTTCTTGTTGGACTGCCGACTCGGGCCAGGCTCTCTCTGCCGTTCCCCTCGCTGCTCTTTGGAGTTTTCTGTGCAGGTGCTCCTGGCTCTTCAGAGGAGACACTGGCACCCCCAGGGTCTCCTCTCAGGGCCAGGACGGCTGTGTTGGAAAATGGGGACCCCCTGAGTGTCCTGGTGAACCCCTGGAGGTGAAGGCTGGGAGTGAGGAGTCTGGGTCCTTGGATTCTCCCAGACACCCCCCACCCCCCACCCCGCTCAGGATCCAGCGGAAAGTGTTGATGGGTGAAGGGAGTGTCCAGAAGGCTCAGAGCCTCTGAATTCACATAAGGGGGCTGCCTAGCAGTCACGTACTAGGTAGGGAAGTGGTTTGTGGCGGACAGTGATTATTTTAAACCAGGTAGAGACAGTAGGTATTCAAGCATTGAAGCAACGTTTGATTTGTGGATTTTCTTTTATGGGTCTGTATTTCATGTATAATTGTTCCCTGGTGCAGGGCTTTCAGTGTTAAGGAAAGGCAAAGAAATAGTGAGATTCAAATGTAAAATTCTACTAACTCTGAAAGAAAACCTGCAGCAAGTAGCAGCATGTTCAGGCATCCCGAGATGTGTGGGCCTGCTTAGTTCATCAGTCAGTTTCTCTTTCAGGTTAGGGTAGCACCATCCCCTCGTCTGATCTTTAAAACTGTTTCAAAAAAAAAGCGAAAGGATGCTTTTGCTCTTGTTAAAGTAGCTCACAAGTGAAGATGTGTCGGAGTGTGTCTGTACCAAAATGTTGCTCTGGAAGATTTGTCTCAAAGCTAAACCGTTCTGTTCTCTTCACTGCGTTTGTGTGCGTTCGCCTCCTGAATTCTTGGATGCGAAGTGGCGGTTCCTTTGGCCTGAGCGATGAGGGCTGACTGACATTCCCCGCACCTCTTTCTTCTGTTTTAGAATAATATATAAGTGTTCCATGTGCGACACCGTATTTACCCTGCAAACCCTGCTGTATCGCCACTTTGACCAACACATCGAAAACCAGAAGGTGTCTGTCTTCAAGTGTCCAGACTGTTCTCTTTTATATGCACAGAAGCAGCTCATGATGGACCATATCAAGGTGCGTGCCTCTCCTCTGTCCTTTCAGGGAGCTGTAGATGCAAACGTCGGTCGTAAGTCAGGGCTGAGCCGTAGACTACGGGACAGCACGAGTGGCGCTGTTGAGGGAAGGGGTGGACGCTGGTCGTTGCTAGTGAGCAGTTGACAGCGTGCAGCCATCGAGCTCTCTTGACTGAGAGATGCTTTTTAATCCGGAGTCCTGGCCTGCATATCACAAAAAAATCAGAGCCAAGTAACAAATGCATGCCCTGACTGTACGAAGAATAATACAGTCATAGACTTTTTATTTTCCCT
>NW_011494921.1:4245132-4250560 GCF_000754665.1 Bison bison bison | reverse complement strand
CTTCTATGAAAATGATGGCTGTGAAGTTTACTTTTTTGAGAACTTGGTGTTAGGTAGGATTTAGAAATAGGGACTCTGATGAGTTATGTTAATTCATATAAATATTGATATGTTTGGAAAAATAAAGATTTTCCCCTTGAAATTACTTGAGCAGTTCTGTTCGCATTATAATTAACACCCCTGAATCTCATAGTCTCTTTTGTTTTTAAAGCAAGTTTCCATGTAAACTGACGGTGTCCAGGATACGGCACAGTATCTGGCGCCTGATGGGTGCTCAGTCTGTGAAGTGAATAAGTGTCCAGTCTGGACGACCCACTCTCTCCCCAAAGGGGCACCTGAATCTCTCGATAGCCTTTTAAGCTCACTAAGGACAGCTTAGTTACCAGCCTCTTAGCTGTCCACTGGAAGAAGGTTAAGCAATTTTATTCCTGTGTCATTAGGAGATAATATCCATCAGCTCTCAGAGATTAAAGTGACGTCCTTTTTAAAAACAGAAACAGCAGACCCAGTATTACCATGAACTCAGCCTCTTAGTTTTTCTCTTAAATGTATTATACAGAAAAGGTCATTTGAAAGAGCACATCAAATCTCTAAATTATTCTGACCTCGGGTCAGTTAAATGATGGCAGTGTTAATCCTTGAAAGTTCCTGTGTTGAATGTGTATGAGCTCACGGAGCGTAACTGCCTGTTAAAACAGACTCAAAGCCTCCGAGAGGCCACTCGCCAGAGGCCCGGCGCAGGCAGTGACGGCGTGGTGGAACTAGGGAGGATAAAATGCATGGGAGACGGGTTTCGTCATTCTCACTTTAAGTACAGTAAGATCCTCTTAAGAGGTTTTAAAGGTTTTTCCTAAAATTACAAAATCACCTTGACAATAAATATTTAACGAATGATCAGGAAAAACTACAGACTGCTTAAATAAAAACACAGGGACTTGGGAATTAGATTCAAATATTTTAAATGTTCGATAGGAGGGCTGGGTGGGGTGCAAAGAAGAGAAAGAAAAGGTGCTTCTTAAGAGGCTTTATCTGCTTTCTGGAATTCATCGTTACGTCTGCAAGTGGCATGGTTAGGGTCTTCCTGTGTTAATAGCAAATCTGGAGGAATACAGGGTTCCAGGAAACAAGAGACTGAAGAAGCGGGGTTAAACCTGTGCCCACCAGGAGGAAAGAATGGTTTTTAGTCGTTTCAACCTTTACGAGACTCCATGGCACAGAAGCAGTGGGATGCTCACTCACGTTCTTACTTCACATATGTTCTGTACATTCTAGAGCGCCGTCCTGCCGCTGTGTATTCAGGGCCAGGTCAGAACAAGTGTCGGGGCGCCCTGTTTTTACGTTTATGTATCTGAGCTTGTGAAGTTACTTACATTGTCTGATGTCTGTGCTGGTCAGGTTTTCATGTGGAAGGAATTAAGAGAAAGGAGACCAGAAACAGTGTTTTTCTACAGACATGTTTATTTAGAGGTGGATTTCCATTGGCCCAGTTTAATCCAGTTTGTATCATTTCTTTGCTCTGCCACAGTGGATTTGTTCACTCTGTGGGGCCCTTGTGCTCCATGCCGGCGTCTGCCTTTAAAGTAAACTTTGAAGTTACAGGCATTCAGGTTATTTATTGGTACAGGAGCTAAGGAATCATCATTTCCAGGAGAATTCAGTTGTATTTCCTTTATTTAAAAAAAGACATTCGTCTTTAATAAATAATCTTATTTTTTACTTAAAATGTAAAAACAAGCAAATCAGAAATTCTCATTTTTGCACACGTTCAGCTGCTGTGTGGTCACAGCAGAACTCTTTGCCACTTTTTTGGTGTTTCTATAAGCAAAATAAAGCTCCTTTAGAATAAATACTTTGTTACTTTACTCTCACTTCAGCTTTTTAGTTAGTGGAAATGTATTTGCCTAGAAAATTATTTCATAAGTTTTATCAGAAGATTCAGGGGTGGTTTTCTCTGGGTTTTAAATGGTTAAAAATATAAAAACTTGGCTTCTGTCTTGCAAAGGGCCATTTAAACACAGGTGCCTCTGCTGACGCCGAGCACTGGGGCGCTGAGGTCTGTGGGGTGCGAGTCTCTGGGACCCAGTGCGCTGGGTGGGCTTGTCCTCCTGAAGATTCGAGAGCTCAGAGGCTGCTGCTGAGAAGAGAAGCCCCATCCAAAGATAAACTGAGGCACAGACTCGTTTGCTGCCTTTATTTTTGTGGACTCTGGGCATCTAGAGCTCAAAACAAAAGCCTAAGTGAGCTGGTCTTCAGGATCACATCGCACTAGTTTTACCCCAGAGGAATTTGAAATCCTGAGAGTTTATGTTGAGGCTGTTGAGGCCCTTGTGTTAATAATCCTAAACGAGCTGTTTGGACAGGCTTTTTGAGCAGCTGCTGTGGATCGTTCACAAGTCTGGGTGCTGCATATTGTCGGTAAAAAGGAATGGATTGGGATGGGAGCGAGATTAGAATTACCAAAACTCTCCCCAGCAGAAACCCAGACTGTTAAGAAGTGTTTCAAGAATGTGAAAGGCGTTCGGTGGGGGAAAGATTTGCTGTTAACCACTGGCCTCAGGTGTTTGTTCTGGTTGGCCAGCGAAGGGGCTTGAGCTCCTAAATATCGCTGCCTGTTTGAACGTTTCCAGGTAGGCGTGGAAGGAACACGCTCTGCCTCAGAAGTGGTCTCGGGTAGAGGGGACTCACTCTGGTACGCTGGCGGACACACCGTGCCAGGGACGATTTGGCCTCAGTACCGGTCTTTCTTTTCGAGTTTTAAAATGGCACAAGCAAACAAGCCTTTAATAATTATTTGAAACTAGAAACACATTAATTAGTTAACAACAGCTGTAAAAGGTGAATGCTCCTTTATTTCTCTTCAAGTGTGTATTTTGGTTTTCTTCTTGCTGTATTAAGGACTATCTCTGAATGAATATGAGATCGTATTGAAACGTCTGTAATGTAGTAAGATGGTCTTTGTGCTCTCTTTTAGTGGTGTGGCTTGTGAAAGATCTTTCTTCTCTTTTTACAACCTAGTCTATGCATGGAACGTTGAAAAGTATCGAAGGGCCTCCCAACTTGGGTATAAACTTGCCTTTGAGCATCAAGCCTACAACCCAAAACTCCGCAAACCAGAACAAAGAGGACACCCGATCCCTGAACGGGAAAGAGAAGTTGGAAAAGAAATCCCCGTCACCTGTGAAAAAGTCGCTGGAGCCCAAGAAAGTGGCCAGTCCCGGGTGGACGTGCTGGGAGTGTGGCCGGCTGTTCACGCAGAGAGATGTTTACATTTCCCACGTGAGGAAGGAGCACGGGAAGGTAAGTGGCCCCTGAAAGCCTCTGTCGGTGGAAGGAAGACGTTCCAAGCTGCGGGTGCTTGCTTGGTTTTGCTGGGAATGAGGGGAGTAACCTCGAAAATCACTCAATGGTCTCTGTGCCTCAGTTTCTTAGTCTATAAAATGGGCTTTCCAAGTCCTTCTGATCTCCTTCTGTGATTTTTGCTGATGACCCCAAGGCCAGTGGGGAGTTATCTACTGCCGTTGTGTTTATAGCCACGGAAACTGAGAACCATGATGAACCGAACTGACAGAAGCGTTTGAATTTCCTGGTGAGCTCTGCAGCAGATAAAGGAAAAAGGAGGAGAGAAAGAACGTGGGTGTTTTGAAAATGATCAGTAACATTTGTAATGACTTCTGTGATTCTCTCCTGAATATGGTGGTAGAAGAGAGACCTCATCTTTAAACTGTCTAGGAGAAGCTCCTATAACTCAAAATCTCCAAAAATCTCCGTGTGTGTATTTTTTTTTTCTTTTTAAAATAGTTAAATTCGCATCTCTAACTGATAAGGATTTTTTAAATGCACATTACTAGACTTCATAAAAGCAGCCGAGATGTCGGTTTGTTGCAGTTAGGATCTCTAGCGTCTGCTTGCATTCGGTCGCTGTGTTACTTAAATCTCTGCTAGTCTCTCAGCCTTCCTTCTGCTGTATTGTAGTCTTGAAAGTTGACTTGTTGGAAACGCTAGGTTATGTGTCTTGTAGACTGTACCCCCGTGTTTCTGGATTCCGGTAGTTGCTTCCTTTTGACATTGTTTAATTTGTTTCTTTTTGTCCCGTGGTACCTAGGAGTTGGATCCGACTCAGGGTGAATTTTTAGACGGGAATACATCATGGGTGCTGTATTTTTATTTCACGTCCTGAGGCACCTAATGCCGGCTTGTCCCACTTTCAGTTCAGATACTCTATACTTTTAAAGCAACCATCTTTTGCTTTAATTTAAGCCAATAAAGCCATAGTTATATTAAAAAGAAACACATAGTTATTCTTGGGGAACCTGTGTAAAAAGTGCATAGGGATTGTAATTAGTATATACCAGATCCTTGAAGGAGAAGGCAATGGCATCCCACTCCAGCATCTTGCCTGGAAAATCCCATGGACGGAGGAGCCTGGTGGGCTGCAGTCCATGGGGTCGCTAGGAGTCGGACACGACTGAGCGACTTCCCTTTCACTTTTCACTTTCATGCATTGGAGAAGGAGATGGCAACCCACTCCAGTGTTCTTGCCTGGAGAATCCCAGGGACGGGGAAGCCTGGTGGGCTGCCGTCTCTGGGGTTGCAGAGAGTTGGACACGACTGAAGCGACTCAGCAGCAGCAGATCCTTGAAAGATTGCTTGTATGGCGTTTACAGGTCAGGTAAAAGCATCGCCTTGTAGTCTCATTTACGCTGTTGGGGGCGCTCCTGAAGCCGTCTCGCTTGGCCTTCCTGCCATTCACACGTGAACCTGAATTCACATTCACGTACACGTGCCCTTGAGCACTGATCACAGCGATCACAAATGGCAGAAAGATGTGTTTTGTTTTCTTTGGTTGACTACACTTGATTCAGAATCTCCTCGTATAAAAATTGGTGACTTACAAAATATGAATGGCTTTAGTATCGCGTGGCTCACTTGTCTCAACCTTAGATGCCCCTAATGGGCCAAAGCGTCTTAGAATATTCCTGCTAAATACTGGGCGGTTCTTATGAGCAGTACTTGATAAAGCAATTATGTAAATGCATGAGCGGTAGCTCTTTCAGAGCCTGATGTGGTGATTCTAAGAAAAGTCTTCTTGGCACCTGAGCCGGGTTTAATAAACGTTAAAAGAAGAGCAGACTGTAACAATTATCCGGGAGTCCAAACCCTTCGTTTCTTACACGTTGGAGATTTCTGTAAACAACTTGGAACATTTCAGAATTTTTTTCTTCTAAATACTCTTGCACGTGTGACAGTTACTGTGTCTAAAATGTAAGATGAAGGGAAGGCTTGGAGGAAGCTGATGGGGTGAGGAGGTAACCTGGGAACCTTTGCTGAGGGACCACCGCCCCTCGCAGAGGGGATGTTTGGCTTTCCAGGGTTTCAGGGTTCACTTTGAAGATGCGGGGACCCCGCTTTTTGTCCACACTCCACCTGC
>NW_011494921.1:4242548-4245007 GCF_000754665.1 Bison bison bison | reverse complement strand
CCTTCAGAGAGCCCTGCAGGTGCCCACCCTCCACCCCTGCTCTCAGCTGGGCCCCCCCAGACCCGCCTCACCGGGGCTCCCGCTCGAGCAGGTGGTCACCCCTCTGTCTTCACCTCCCTGAGCCATGCCGGTATCTTTTCAGATTGGCGGTTCTTCCTGGAAAGCTCTGTCTACCCTAAGCGTGCAATGATACACTTGCCTCGGTGTTCTGGCAAGCAGGAGAAAACATTTCTGTCCTGGAAACATTTAACTCTCTGGGAAGTTTCAGTTACCCTCACAGCTTCACTTCTCGTATATATATATATATCTCGTGTATATACACATGTATACGTCGTATGTATACATATGTATACACGTATGTGTATATACTGTGTGTATGTATGTATGTACCCATGTATATACGTGTATGTGTGTTTGTGTGTGTGTGTAACTTCCAAATCTCTGTCTACAGCTGTGGTTTCTTCCCTGCATTCCAGTCCCCCTGAAATCCAGCCACCTGTCAAGTGTTTCACCTTCTTGTATAACTTACAGGAGCTTTAAGCCTACTCAACAAGGAGCTTAAACTATTCTCAAATTAAAAAAATCAGAAAGATGAGCTTGTTGTCAGTATTATTCATCCAGCAGTCGCATTCAAGGGGTGAGCCTTCTCCCAGATAAATGTACAAATACGCAGTTTTATATATAGTTTTGGGGCTCATGTACCACCGGACATTCTTTCTTGTTTGCTCTAGGAGTGTCCCGGGGACCTCAGATCAGTATCCCCTCAGTGAGATAGTATCTGAGGTCATTCTCACAGATCTCTTAAATCTAGAATTTCAGGAACCTGATGGTAAATGAAAAGGTAAGAGTTGTCTGTACTTGTTCGGCTCTGAGAGCTGCTCAGTGATCTGTGATCGTTGGAGCCATTTTCTCGTTTGCTGCCAGGTGCCCCGACCCATCAAGGGACCATCGCTGAGCTTTCACTTGGATCCTGAGGCAGAGTTGCATCACTGACCTGTGGAACTTAGATGCCATCACAGTGGACCTTGTGAGACTTCCAGGGCTTGCTGGGGTTCTCTGGGGGTGTAGATGGTCCAGTTCTGTGTCTAGAAATCAGGAGCATGGGGTTTTGGGGGCTGGCACACTTGAGTGTGACTCCTTTCTCTGGCCTTTCTGAGCCTGACCATTTCAGAGAACATTGTTGAATAGCTTGGTTCTGAGCACCAGGAATGAGAACGTGGTGACTCCTAACAGTGGGTGGCCCTAGGTAAATCTTAATTTTCTTTTGTTTACAGGGTACTTGGTAGTAGGTAGCTAGGTAACAGCACAGATGGAGACTCTCTCCGCCTCCATCCCAGGACTGTTCTTTGTAGGATCTCGAAGAAGGGTCGAGATGGGACGTTGAATTTATAGCTGACTCAGGATTTCATTTCTCTCTGGAGAGAAATCTGCCATTTCAGATCAGATTTTACCCAGCATTTCTACCAATGACTTTTGACTGTAGGGAAGGAAGCTGGGAGGGAGTTTACAAGATAAAGCTGAATGAGTAAACACGGACTTTTCATCTAGGTTTTAAAAAAATCAAGCACATGGATGTGATGTGGGGCAGATAGGGTTCAGTTATCTTGCATGAAAAACGTTCCAGCTTTGTCTGCCTGTCTTAAGCCCACCCGTCCTCTGTGGCTGCAGAGACAACGTTAAATGCCTTTGATGTGGCATTGAAATCCAGCTACTGGTTCTCAAACCTTGACTGTGCCTCTGAATCCCCCTGGGAGAGGGGGATCTTAATAAGCACTCAGCTCTGGGCCCCAAGACCCCCACAGTTTCTGATGCAGTAGGTCTGGGATGGAGTCTGATAAAGTTTGCATTTCTCATAAATCTACACTTTGAGAACCAATGGTGTACCCTGCTTCTGCTGCTGCTAAGTCGCTTCAGTCGTGTCCAACTCTGCAACCCCATAGACGGCAGCCCACCAGGCTCCGCTGTCCCTGGGATTCTCCAGGCAAGAACACTGGAGTGGGTTGCCATTTGCTTCTCCAATGCAGGAAAGTGAAAAGTGAAAGTGAAGTTGCTCAGTCATGTCCGACTCTTAGTGACCTCATGGACTGCAGCCCACCAGGCTCCTCCGTCCATGGGATTTTCCAGGCAAGAGTACTGGAGTGGGGTGCCATTGCCTTCTCCGATGGTGCACCCTAGGTAGCAGTAAAAGTCCCTGGAGCCCATTGATTTATACAAAAGTAAAGGTTTATTTCTTGCCCGTGCAGTTTGTCACCAGTGTGAACAGTTCTCCGGGGCATCTGTCCCTCGGTGACTCAGTGACCAAGACAGTTTCTTTCATCCCTGTCATCTCAGCATAGGTGCCGCTGCAGTAGGGGAGGGGGGAAAAGAAACTGAAGGATCACATGCCCTTATACTCTGGATGTGACGTGCAACACATACCGCTGGCCAGAACAAGTCACGTGGCCAGACGCACGGGCAGC
>NW_011494921.1:4227274-4242448 GCF_000754665.1 Bison bison bison | reverse complement strand
GCAGCGTAGTCGTCACTGTGCCCTGGTGGGGAGTGGGGGACAGGTTCTGTTAACCACCCAGTGCCGTCTCTGCGGCATCGGAAGTGGTGCCACCCGGGTTCTCCTGGCCCTGACTGGAGGCGGGGAGTGATGCACCTTCACTCAGGAAGGCAACCGGAAGGGGGAGGGTCTGGAAACAGTCTCAGGAGGGAAAGAGAAGTTGGAGTCCGAGGGAGCTTTAATAGCTGTTTTTTGATACCTGTATCCTCCATAGGCGAACCATTAAGTTACAGGGACTCTGGGGCCCGGTGGGTGAAATATGTACCTACTTGTCATGGGCAGGCAGATTTGGGCAGATGCCAGGTGACCACCCACACGGGGATGGGAAGGATGCCCTTCGGACTCAGTCCGGGACCAAGTGACAGCGCCCGTAGTGATGAGTGCAGTGGTGCCATGGCTCCCAGGAGGCAGGCGTGCATATGTGGTCAAGGTCTAAAACGCATTTCTCACACCAGCCGTCCACCGGCAAAAAGTATGTCCTCTTCCATTGATCCAGTTTGTAGATTGAAACGGAACTTGCAGAGTTCTTGTGACCGCCAGTGGCGCCTAGTCTCTGGCAGACTGGCTGCACGTTGGAAGCACCTGGAGAGCGCAGATCAGCACACACGTCCCCAGGCCAGCTTTCCTGGCCGCGACGCTGGGGGCGGACCCGGCGCACAGAGGCTCCAGGAGCTGTGGCTCTCGGGCTTGGGTGTTCTGCAGCACGTGGACCCTTGCCAGACCAGGGATCGAGCCCGTGTCCCCTTCATTGGCAGGCGGGTTCCTGCCCACCGCGCCGCCGGGGAGGCCCCGGGACGTCTTAATGTTTTTGCTTCCAGTGAGTCGGTCAGTCCGTTAGGAAAAGCCTCCCAGATCTTAGCGCCTCCTTTTTTGGCCTCAGTGGCAGGTTCCCTGGAATACTTGGTATAGCATCTTATCTTTCCTGTTGTGAAATACGCTTCCGGCATACTCTGAGACGTAGGTGGAGAGAAAGAAAGAAAGTGAAGGTGAAGTCGCTCAGTTGTGCCCGACTCTTTGCAACCCCGTGGACTGTAGCCCACCAGGTTCCTCTGTCCATGGGATTCTTCAGGCAAGGATACTGGAGTGGGTTGCTGTTTCCTCCTCCAGGGGATCTTCCCGACCCAGGGATCGAACCCGGGTCCCCCACATTGCCGGCAGACATTTTAACCTCTGAGCCACCAGGGAAAGTGGTGGGAAAGGAGGAGGGCGCGCGGAAGGATGGGGGTATCTGGAAGCCGAGCGGGCCTCTTGCCGAGTGTGCGGTCATGTGCTTGTTAAATCGTGGTGCGTTTCCTGTGTGTTTGTGTGCATGTGTTTTTTAAAAGCACCCATCCAGCCTGGATCTTAGTTACGCTTCTGAAATATGTGTTAGGGCGAAGTTTTTTCCCCTAATCTTTCTGAAACATTTTTAGGATTATAAAGTGTTACCTCAGCTTTTTGTTTGTCTTCCTGTTTTATTGTGGTATTTATTGACCACTAGTTAAGAATATGAAAACACTGTTTGCAGTTAACTTTTGGAGTTGGTTGTCATGCAGTTCCACTTTCGTTCTTTTAGCCTTACTTAGAGGTATTCCTCAGAGAAGGCAATGGCACCCCACTCCACTACTCTTGCTGGAAAATCCCAGGGACAGAGGAGCCTGGTGGGCTGCCGTCTACGGGGTCGCACAGATTTGGACATGACTGAAGCGACTTAGCAGCAGCAACAGCAGCAGAGGTATTCCTGTTGCCATTAGGCTCGCGTTACTTAGGGATACGAAAAGGCCTTTTATTTAATTAATCTGACTGTAAGAAGAGGAATAGATTTTTATCCTGAAACTCATCTTTCAGCTCTGGTGACATTAACTGTCTGCCAAAACTATACCATCCTAATGAGAGGCGAAAAAAAATCAGTTTCTCCTGTTCTTTGGCCTAGAATTTAATTGTGGTTGCTTAGGGTCTCAGGAGAAATGTATTTAAGTGAGTTGCATATTCTGTGACCAGGAGCACTTAATTGTGAACCAGGAGTTGAAGGTCACGTAAGCTAGAGTTTGTGTATTAATGCTTTGTGTAAGAAACATACAGCATTGCTGCTTTTAGGAGACTTAGCTCTAATTTGGGGCTTCCCTGATGGCTCAGCGGTCAAGAATCTGCCTGCACTGCAGGAGATGCAGGTCAGTCCCTAGGTGAGGAAGATCCCCTGGAGGAGGGCATGGCAACCCACTCCAGTGTTCTTGCCTGGAGAATCCCATGGACAGAGGAGCCTGGTTTGCTGCAGTCCATCAGGTCACAAAGAGTCAGACGCAACTCGACACACACACGTACACATCTGTAATTTTGGCCACTGAAGTTGATATTTTTATTAATATATTTAGTCTTTTATTATAATCTTAACATGTTTAAAATTTTAGACTGTATTTTAGTATTTGAATATTTTATTTATAATTGAAATTATACATTTATTATAATTTTACTATACTTTGTGTTTCATAGTTTATTAGTATAGTTTACTATATATGATTGTATAAGTCTTCTTGGTGATTCAGTGAAAAACTTTTAATATAAAAGTGTCAAATGTTTTGGTTCAAAGCATATTAAACTGCATGTCGTTGCTGATGGTGTTGGTGACTTGCGCTGAGTTGGAAGGTGGGCTGATGAAATGACGGGCGAGGGCTCCCTGCCCGCGTGGTGTGCACCGTTTTAATAAACAGGGCACTTATCCTCGAAGCAGGCCCCGAGAAGGACGTTGTTACTAATGCTATTTTACAGACGAGGAAAGGAACCGTAGGGAAGGCTGATTTTATTACCCCAGGCTCTACAGCTTGTGAGTGGCAGAGGTAGGATTCCAGTCCTGCCTCCTCAATACACTGCTAATAAGCAGCCACTCTTTGCAGAGCAGAGAAGCTTGATACAAGTGCTCAGTTCTCGTCTCATTGGCTCTTTCAGTGTTAATATGGAACAGCTAATATGTGCCTTTCCTCACTGTCAGTTTAATTTAGGCAGTTGGCCTTGGCTAAAGTTGGTTATACCATCATTAAACGAGCGTGTGCCTGTGGTTTGGGGAGAACATTGAGTGTAACAGTCTCAGATTCCTTAGCTGGGACTCAGGACTTCCCTGGAATGACTGCCGTGGTGGGGTCAGGGCTGACTCACTGGAAAGAGACCCTGATGCTGGGAAAGATTGAGGATGGGAAGAGAAGGGGACAGCAGAGGATGAGATGATTGGATGGCATCACGGGCTTAATGGGCATGAGTTTGAGCAAGCTTGGGGAGTTGGGGATGGACAGGGAAGCCTGGCATGCTGCAGTCCATGGGGTCGCAGAGTCAGACACAACTGAGCAACTGAACTGACTGACTCCTTTCAAAGAAGGTAAAAGGACAAGCTGGGTGACCAGTTTCCACTTTTGAAGTTTACTGTTTCATGAGCGACAGAAAATGAAGAAAAAGAAAACCTTCAAGAAAGATTAATAGATTCTTTTGAAAATGTGACTTAAATAAGATTGTAAAATATTATTCCCAATTTTATTTATGGCCGGAAGGGATTTTTTTCTTCAGATGTTTTAGAAAATTTGCTCTTAGATGTAAAACATTTATGTCTGCTCAGATGTTCATTGCAGCTATTTTAGGAGACATTTTTCTGGAAACTCACCAGAGGTTTCTGCAAACAAAGTTGAAGGGCTTTAAATTTATTTTTATACATGCCCAGTCATATGGTCTAAAGGGAAATCACTGAAATCAGACAAGGCTTATCAGTGTACATTCCACTGAATATTAAGTATAAAATCCTCAAATTTAGGGATGTGCGTTTGTGCGTGCTAAGTCGCTTCAGTTGTGTCCAACTCTGTGTGACCTCATGGACTGAAGCCCGCCAGGCTCCTCCGTACCTGAGATTCTCCAGGCCAGAACATTGGAATGGGATGCTGTGCCCTCCTTCAGGAGATTTTCCTTATCCAGGGATCGAACCTGGATCTCCTGCATTGCGGGCAGATTCTATACTGTCTGAGCCACTAGGGAAGCCCAATTTTAAGGACTTACAATAATCTAATAACACAAAGTAGTAGGCAGATGTGTTCAGTCCCAGTTCTCAGGTCAGCAGATGTGTCTGTGAAAGTCTTGTAGGATTTTAGGGGCTGGAGGAGCCAGAGCTGGGGCGGCCAGTGGTCCCAGTAGAGGGTCTGCGATAGAACCAGTCGACCTCCGATCAGAACTCAGATCAGACCCAGCGGTTAGGTGACAGGTGTGTGGTAGGTCTCCACAAAACTGCCAGAGCACCTGTTGGGACTGCCATCTGTCTGTCCCAAGTAGACCAGCCCTCATGGGTGTGTTCGTGGTGGGGTCCTGAGCCCTTGGCCATCTCACCTGGGCCTTCCCACACCTGCCCGACCAGGCCCTTTCCTGTGGTTCCAGCAAAAAAACCCCAGCTGCTTCCGGCCCTTCCCGCACACCACGCCTCCTCCTTGGCTTTGCCGTTTGCAGTTCCCTTTGCCTGGGAATCCCTGTGCTCGCCTCATACCCGGGTCACTCCCCAGTGAATTCAGCTAGTCCTGCCAGCAGCTGTCCCCGCGGGGCTCCTCTGTGTTCGTCTGCTCGCCTGTGACCGCCTCAGTCGCGACAGTGCGTCCTCTCCTTATTCTCTGTCTTCGTCAGCAGCAGGGCGATCCTGGCGGGTGGAAGCAGGGCCCCAGTTGCCCCGAGCAGCAGGTCAGGGCCCCGGGGAGCCAGGCTGCCCCGGCCCGCGCTGTGGCCAGGCCCAGCCTGCGGCAGGTTCCTCTGGCTGCTTCGGTAAGCGTGGATGGCACCTGTCGTTGTACCTTTCCACCTGGCAGGTGCAAGCCGTCCGGCCAGAAGGGGCTCACTGAACGGGTGTTAGAAGGTCACTTACAGCACCGGTCAGCACTGAGAATCCTTGCACTTGGAGCGCAGCTGGGTGGTCCTCTGTCCCAGGGCGTGTGGCAGCGCGGGCTGTCCCCACCCCTGCAGGGACCCAGCAGGGCACTATGATTTCGGAGACCGGGGACGACGCTTCTTCCCTGGGCACCTCCTGTTTATTGCTCGGGTTCAGGGGATGTGGAGGCTCCCTGGATGCCAGGCTGGTCCTGCAACCACGCGGGAGAAATACGTTTCCGTCTGTTCTGGATGAAGGTCCTGGGACTTGCTGGCTTCAGAACGTTTCTTACTAAAACCACCACCCACAGCCAGGGACTGCCTTCCCTCCCTGTCACCCAGGAGAAGTTCTCCTCCTCTCTTGGCCTCCACTGCCCGGGACCCAGACTGGTGCCCCCTGCCCCCGCCCCCACACCCTGTGTTTTCTCAAACCTCAGCCCCTTCCTGTGCCCCTGGGCTCCCTCCCTGCCCCTGGAGCCCCCTGGAGGCAGTTGGAGGTATAGGCCCGATGGGCCGTGGACTGGGGGTGGACAGCAGTTGCTTTCATGACCTAAAATGCCCACATTTGCTCCAGGAGTTTTGTTTGTTTTTGTGTCCAGCTCTTTGCGACCCCTTGCAGGACACCAGGCTTTCTGGAGATTGCTCAAACTCACGTCCATCGAGTTGGTGATGCCATCCAACCATCTCATCCTCTGTCGACCCTTCTCCTGCCTTCAATCTTTCCCAGCATCACTGTCTTTTCCAATGAGTCAGCTCTTCGCATCAGGTGGCCAAAGTATTGGAGCTTCAGCTTCACCATCAGTCCTTCCAATGAATACTTAGGGTTGATTTCCTTTAGGGTTGACTGGTTTGATCTCCTTGCAGCCCAAGGGACTCTCAAGAGTCTTCTCCAACACCACAGTTCAAAAGCATCAATTCTTCAGCGCTCAGTCTTCTTTATGGTCCAGCTCTCACATCTGTACACGACTACTGGAAAAACCGTAGCCTTGACCAGACGGACCTTGGTCAACAAAGTGACACAGCTGTGGAATTAGTTTTCTTCATTGAACCAGAGCGGAAAGTGGTGGTGAGGCTTCAGAATATTGGTTCAGTGTTGCTGTACAATGTGAGAAGGCTTGTATGTGCTTCTCCAGGAATGCAACATCCATTTGTTACCTCCTTAGGAAAATGTGTTTCTAAGTCCAGCTGGCAGACCAGATTTTTAAGTTTTAAGAATGTAGCACCCTCTTCTGTAAGCTGATACTATATTGAAGCCCAAAACAACCAGAAAATAATTTTACATCCCAAAGTGGGGGCGTCAAAGGAAATAACAAGGCCGTCCTGGCTTCGGTGGTCTTGGCAAGAATCAAAAATAGATGGCTCTGGAATGTGGCTCAGAGGTCACAGGTTCCCAGGGGGGTTTAGTTTATAGCTGGGAAGACTTCAGACCCACGAGGCTGCCCAAGGACCAGTAGCCCTTCCCTCCGCCTCAAGGTCGGATGTGGCTTTGAAGCAGTCCCCCACGTTGTGAGAACACATTCCCATTGTGGGGCAGGAGGTGAGCTGAAGCCCGGGGCAGGGCTGGAGCGGAGGGAGGTCCTGGACCACATCAGTGTCCGCCCGGGGCTCCCCACGCATTGCCGGTGGAGTTGGAAGGGTTTGTCGGCGGAAGAAGGTGGGAATCCCTGAAGTCACTTGTTCACGTCCACGCCCACCAGAGTCACCACACACCACACCGCCACCCAGCCACACCCAGGACGGCCCACAGCAGCTGAGGGTTCGTTCCCACCCCGTGCGGGTCGCACCGCGGCTCGCGTGTGCTCTCGTAGCTTCCGGTTTGGGAGTTGAGAACACCTGCCCGCTTGCCTCTTTAATGTGGTTTATCAAGAGGGCTGCAGAGATTAATACAAGACATAGGACTGGGATTAAGAAGAAAGCCACCATCATTGGCTTTAACGTCCATGGTTTTGATGTCTGGGCTTGTTTACTTTCTGAAATTACTTTCAAAGTACTGACAGATCATCTGATGAAAACAGTGATCATCTTTAAAAGGAATAGCTAGTTTCTTTTCTCTTTTGATTTGTGGAAATAAATATTTACTTATTTCGAAAGATTGTACTTAGGCCTTCAGGGGGTATGTTTTAATTATTTTAATTTTTTATTCTATAGTAGTATTTGTTTCTTTCATGAAACAGTGATTGTCAGAGGGGGAAAAATAAATTTTCACAATACCTCTTTTCTATTTAGGTTGCTTTTGAATTTAAAAGGGCAGAAAAGCTGTTTTAAAAATTACATTAAGGACTTTCCCAGTGGTACAGTGGATAAGAACCTGCCTCCCAGGGCAGGGGACACGGGTTCGATCCCTGACCCGGGAAGATTCCCATGTGCCGTGGAGCAGCTGAGTCCATGGACCACAAGTACTGAGCCTATGCTCGAGAGCCCGGGAAACGCAGCAACCGCGCCCTCTCGCTGCAGCTGCTGAAGCCCGAGCGCCCCGGGGCCTGTGCTCTGCAGCAAGAGAAACGGCCGCAGTGAGAAGCCCACACAGCGCAGGGAAGAGTAGCCCCCGCTCACCACAGCTGGAGAAAGCCCGGGCACCAGGGCCACACAGCGCAGGGAAGAGTAGCCCCCGCTCACCACAGCTGGAGAAAGCCCGGGCACCAGGGCAAAGACACAACAGCCAGAAACACATTTTAAAAGGGAAACGCTCCGTGTGTGTTTCCTTCCCCGTGGTCCCCTCCTTAAAGACTGGATTCTCTGACAGCAAAAGTAATAGAGGAATAATTGTGTCCCCCATCCGGGGGCATACATTTCAAGAGTCAGGGAGGCTCAGAAGACAGAGGACAAACCCTTAAAAATAGAAGGATGGGCAGGAAACCAAACCAGACCTGGAAGAAATGGGCAGTGCAGAATTATTCTGCTCTACTGTGATCTTTGATCCCTGAATGTCTTAGCAAAATACAGCAGCACTCAGCCCATGGCGCCTGTCAGTTCCGGTTTTCTCTTTGTGAAAACCTGAAGGAGAGAGAAACGTGATGGATCAGGAGTTACGGGGCAGGGCCTCTGGTGGAGTTGACGCAGGAGAGTGGAGGCCCGGGGCGTGCCAGGATCTGTAACCCCCACAGCCCTGTGCCGTCACCGCTGGTCAGCGGGGTGGACGCAGACGCCCTAGGAAGGCGCGTGCACAGGGTCAGCCCTCGGCGGCCCGGCAGGCGTCTCTGAGTTTGATCGCCGTGGTTCTCACAGCTCTGTTAGGACAGCAGTTCTTCTTGCAGCACTTCTGTTTTTCCAAACGTATGCCCTCGTATCTGCTGTGATTCCAAGCACAGACGCCGTGGTGGGACACGCTTCTTTCCCATCTGTGCTGCATTTGGCCTTTCATTGTTCTGTGTTTATTACAGCTCCCTGTCTTACTGTGTAAATCGTACCGTGTCATCAGCAAACTGGCTTGCCTTACAGCCAGATTGTAGACTTAGTTTGTGTGTTGTTTTAAACAGGCGTAGCAGCAAGCTGAAGCGCCTGCCTGTAAACTCGCTTCATTTCAGAGCTGTGGCTTCAATGATCTAGATCCTGGTGGCCCGCAGGACGTGCTCTGAGCACTTTATGTGAACAGAAACCGTTCTCACTTTATAGTCCTGACTTTCTTTAAGCCTGGATTGATTACTTATCTCTCTTAAATAGATTTGGTTCTGAATGATTGAGACTTGCTCTGTTTTCTATAGAATGCAAGACAGGGGTCTGAATCGGGCGTAGCAAACTGATTTCACAGGCCAGCCACCTGCTTTTGTAAATAATTTATTGAAACAGCCACGCCCATTCATTTGTGTGCCATCGTCTGTGGCTGCTTTTCAGCCACGAGGCAGAATTGAGTAGCAACAGACCTTATGGTCTGCAAAACCTAAAATATTTATAATCTGGCCGTTTACGGAAAAGGTTTGCAAGCCTCTGGTCTCAATTTATACTCTGTGTATATTTCCACCAAACCATTCAATTTGAATTTGTAGAAATTTGGATGGTTTAGTACTCAAAAATTATTTTTCTTAATGCTTTCACATGTATGAAATTTGAGTTTCCTATGCTATGTTCCTCTAAATACCTATTTACGACCCATAGTATTCCCTGTTACGGAGGTAGGCTACTCGTGTGCCTACAGGACTGTTCTCTAAAAGAGTGTGGCTGGTGTGGGTGAGCAGGTTTACTTCTTTACGTTTTATCTACTCATAGATCGGTGAATTAAACAAAGAAGTGTTAATTTATCCTGGTGAAAAGTTCCAAGAACCTTACAATGCAAATTATACCTTTTAATAATATGCTAGTGATGTGACACATTTCTTTAGTGAATTTCTTTTTTAATAATCAACTTACTGAGTTATAATTTATATGGAATTTGTGTGTGTGTTTGCATGTGTGTGCACACGCACGCACACACTTAGTTGCTCGGTCGTGTCCGACTCTGTGACCCCGAGGACTGTAGCCCGCCAGGCTCCTCTGTCCGTGGGATTTTCCAGGCAAGAAATACTGGAGCGGATTGCCATTTCCTTCTCCAGGGGATCTTCCCGACCCAGGGATTGAATGAACCCTTGCCTCCTGCATCTCCTGCGTTATCAGGCAGGCTCTTTACCCCTAGCACCGCCTGGCAAGCACGTGTGTAACCTTAGGACACTTTAATCCTGTAGCAGAGCTAATTGATTTTGTAAAAAAGGCATATCAGACTGTAGATTTTCAACCTGCTCAGGTTATCAGTCTATACTACTTGTTTTTTAAAAGTCTTCGGTTCCTCTCCATACTTGCATATTACAGGAATTATGTGCAATTCTGAAACTGTTTAGAAGAGGCCATTCATTCCCAGTTTGGGAATGTTTAGCTTTATGCTGTGTTTGTTCTTCCATCCGTATCTTTCTTTTATTCTATAAATACTTATCGAATTGCATAGCATTTGCTACGAGGGAGCACAGACACAATGTGAAACATAAACCTTGCCCAGCAGATGCTTACAGTTGGGTAGAAGAAGAAAGGATAAATATTTTTGAAGCTAAAACTAGTTTGACTTGCGTGTGAAACAAGAGTCTTCGGAGCATCACAAGGTGGGATATAATTTAATGCTAAAGGGAAAGATGCTTTCTGTTCAGGTTTCCACTCGGTACCTGTTGAGGCTCTGGTTAAAGTGAGCAATAAAATGCAGTCCAGCCTTACAAGAAGTCAGAGGAGGGTAGAGTGAAATTAAAAGTTAAAATTGGGTGTGATACGTGCAAGAGAAGAATTAGACTTAAATCTAAGGTACAAGGAAGCAGATTTGAGCATCACTGTTTGGTAGGGAATCAGCAGGAGTTGGGAGATGGCCAGGGAAGGCTGAAGATAAGAAATACTGTCTCAGCTATCCAGAGAGGTATTTCTCTCAGCTATCCAAAGAGGTGTTTGGAGCATGCGCCTGAGGAATTTGCCCTGTGTACAGAGGAGCAGGCAGAGAACGGATGTGGTAATACAGGCTGGCACAGCTAAGGGGCTGCCAGAAGTAGTTCTGGACCGTGACATCCCGGGGAAGGGGAGGTGGGCGAGGGAGGGCTGGGGGTGGGGTGGGGGTGGGGTGGGGTGGGGGGTGGGGCAGGTGGGCTGGCTTCATCCCCAGAAGCTACAGGAAATGCCAGGTGGGCGTGGGGAGAGGAGGGGCACGTTGAGATGCGCGTTTCCGGCGGTTCACTTGTAGCTGGGGTGCCCTGGGTGAGAGAAGAGGCAGCTGGCTGGAGAGAGGGGGAGGCCATCCAGGGAGCTGAGAGCTGGGCCGGCTGGAGGAGGCGGGTCCGCTGGGTGCCCCGGGGGCAGGGCGGAAGGGGTCCTGGTCCGGAAGGCGTGGGTTTGAGAGGCTCTGAACAGAAGGTTGATGAAGTCCCAGGAGATGAAGTCAGAATGACAGATTGAGGATTAGATTGTGGAGCGTCTCAAAAGCCCAGAAGCTGGGGTTTTGCCTTACAGTAAATGGCAACCCACTCCAGTGTTCCTGCCTGGAGAATCCCAGGGACGGGGGAGCCTGGTAGGCTGCCATCCATGGGGTCACACAGAGTCGGACACGACTGAAGTGACTTAGCAGCAGTAGCAGCAAGGAGATGGTGTAGTGAAAAGGCCCTATTGTACCTGATGTGGGGTGCTCTGCCATCTCCCATCACAAAGGGTGGCCCTGTGGGTCCCCAGCCCCTGTAAGGACAGCCTGTCTGAGTGCTCCATCCAGACTCACCCCTTGAGGGGTGACTGGTCGCGCTTGTCCATTTGCGCCTGCGTTTTTCTCAGCATCGTAAAGCCTGCCCTGGTACCCTTACCCTAACAAAGCAGCTTTCTTCACCACAACCCCCCTGCACTTCCCTGCTCTCTGCCTTCCTTTGCACTAAATCTGCCTGGAATCATTTCGTATCTTTTTGCCTGGCTCCTTCCCCCATGTAGACTTTAAGCCCACTGCTCCGCCAGAGCCACTCTGTTTTTTTTGGATGCACCAGGCAGCCTGTGGGATCTTAGTTCCCTGACCAGGGGTTGAACCCGCGCCCCCTGCACCGGCAGCCGGACCCTTAGCCACTAGGCTCGCTGGGGAGGGCCCCCCCAGCAGAGCCACCCCTGCCACGCTCTCCAGCGCTGCTGCATCGCCGAGCCCAGGGCCCGGCCTGGCCTTCCCGGCCGGTGTCCTTGCTGACCTGGCGAAGCTCTCATCTGCATGGTCCCGTTAGAGCGCTTGCTCCTCTAGGCGCCGGGAGCGCCGCCCTCTCTCGGTTCGCATCGGCCTCATCCGCCACTGTCCCCGGTCTCCCTCGTCTTGTGAACGGGCTGGGTCCTTCGACTCAGACAGTTCTCATCCAGGCCCAAGACTTCAGGCGACGTCCGTGTCCTCCTGACTCACAGGTCTGTTTAAATCTCTGGCCTGACTCCTTCCCTGCTTTCCACACGTGGCTCTAACCACCTCTTGAGTCTCTGAGCTTGGATGTCCAGCGGGCTTCTCACACTTAATGTCCCCAGAGTGTGACTGAACCATTTTGCTTCCTCTCCTTCCCTGAGCCCGCTCCTCCCCGTTTTCCCCAGCGGGGAGCTGGTAGCTCTGCCCCGACCAGGGCCCAGGCCACAGAGCTTGGGGTGATGCTTGATCCCTCTCTTTATTTCCTCTGCGTCCTGCATTCCGCCCATCCTCAGATCTACCCTGGGGGTGTACCTGCTGAATCTAGCCACTCAGCATCCCCCGTCTTCCCAAGCGCAGGGCGCGTCATCTCTCCCCCGAAGCCTCTGCCTGGCTTGCTGCTCCACACCCGACCCGTCTGAACTCTGCTGGTCATGTTGGTCCCCCGCTCACACCCATCGGTGCCCCTCTGTCACCCCAGTGGCTGGCCCAGAGCCCGCGGAGTGGTGCCCGAGACCCTGGAGTCTGCGCCCGTGCGCCCCACCGCCCCCCACTCCGTAGAAAGGCGGAAAGGACGTGATGGGGCAGCTCCCCAGGGAAGCAGGAGGTTCAGGAACATGTGCCTAGGTGCCCAGCCTCAGTGGGCTCTCAGGAGAAGCAAAAATGCCGTAGCATGTTTGCCCACCCCTCGGCGGAGTTGACGCGCGTGTCCTGACGTTGAGCTCTCCTGATGAAGGGACAGCGATGCAGATCGGTGGTGTCCTTTCTGAGGACAGTCAGGCCAGAAGGGTCAAAGAGCCGGAACGTTTTTACAACTTCTAAACTAGACAGTCTTGGTTTTTTCCAAACTCTATCCAAAGGAGTAATTGGTTGACGACAGAAAATTGTATCTGTAAAAGTTGAAAAGTAGAAACAAGCTAAATCATTAACAGGATAGTTCAATGAATTATGGCTCACACATACAGTAGAATACTGTGGAATCAGCAAAGTATGTGTAGCTGTGTTTGCTTACAATTGAGGAAATCAGGTTACAAGTCAATATGTATAATATGGACTCATTCTTATAAATACGCATGGATACATGTATCCAGAAAAGACATGGGCAGGATATACAGCTAGAAATTGATAATGGTTACTTCAGTTCTGCGGCTTCCCAGGTGGCTCAGTGGGTAAAGAACCTGCCTGCCAGTGCAGGAGACTTAAGAGATGTGGGTTCGTTCCCTGGGTCAGAAAGATCCCCTGGAGAAGGAAATGGTAACCCATTCCAGTATCGTTACCTGGAGAATCCCATGGACAGAGGAGCCTGGCGGGCAACAGTCCAGGGAGTCACAAAGAGTCAGACATGACTGACCACACACACACGCACAACACACCTCAACTGGTGAGATTAGAAGCAATCTTACTCTTTTATTTTGCAGTAGGTCTTTGGTATTTTTGTAGTCTGTGACAGTAAGGGAAAGAAGGTGAAGGCGATGGCATCTGGAGGCGTTGCATTTACTGTGATGTGGCAGCTTCCAGGCAGGAGTTCCCGCAGTTTCCCGTCCCCTCCTCACCCCCCGCCCCTGCTGTGTACACAGCACACCTGTTTAGCACCTGATTCCGGGGGCGCCCCTTCTGCAGGCTCCTCCTTCCCTGTGAGCCCCTCCCCGCCTCCCCGCCTCCGTCCCCGTGTCTTTCCGAGGCTCTTACCAAGATTCAGACATGCCCGTGTCTCACCCACCTTCTGGAAACAACCAGTGCTTGCTCTCTATCCAGTGTTTTATCCTACTTTTATCCTTGTTATTCCGTGATCGCTTTGTAGAACATGCTCATATTTTTCCAGTAGAAAATTGTGTGTGTTTTTTTTTAATTCATTTACACAGTGAATGTTTACGGAGTGTTTTCATAAGCTGAAAGCCAGGGATATAAAGATGAATGACCCACAGCTTCTGTTTTCAAGGAGCTTACAGGATAGTATGATTCCTCCTGAAATAAAAATTAAAAACCAAAAAACTTTTGTTTTTTTGAGACAAAGGCACACCATATAAAAAGGTGTTTTAATCTCTTAACTGAAAATTTTTTACCTTAATACCATTCGTCATTAGAGGAATGCAAATTAAACAATGAAACGCCACTAGCCGCCCTTTGTAATGGCTGTGGTAAAGTAAAATGGCATTATGAAATGCTGGGAGGGCTGCTGAGCCATTAGAGCTCGCATCCATCGCTGGGAAAAACAGAGTGCAGCCATCTGGAAAACACTGGCAGTTTCTTACATAATTTACCATATGATCCAGTAATCCCACTCCTCGGTATTTACCCAAGAGAAATCAGATCGTATTTCCTGTCCATGACTGTTTATAGTTTTAAGTATTTATACTGTATACTTTAGTAATTTCCCCAAACTGGAAACAACCCAGAAATCCTTCCCCTGATAAATGAATAAACAAACAGAGATCTATTCATGCAATGGAGTATTCCTCCACAGCGAGAAGCAGGGCATACACTCGGGTGATGCACTCGTGTGATGCCAGGTGAGAGGCACACACGTTAGACTGCGTGGTCCATTTACACGACAAACGGGAAAAGTAAAACCGTCGGATGGAAGACAGATCAGGGTTTTCAAGAGCTGGGTGTGGGAAGGAAGTGTTGATCTAAAGGGGCATGTGGGAATTTGGGGGGTGATGGAAATGTTCTGTGTGTGTGTGTGTGTGTGTGTGTATATATATATATATTTTTTTTTTTTTTTTTTTGCTGCTGCTGCACTGTACACCATGTGAGATCTTGGTTTCCTGACCAGAAATCGAAGCTGTGCCGCTGCATTGGAAGGGCAGAGTCTTAACCACTGTCCCTCCAGAGAAGCCCCTAAAACTGTTCTGTCTCTAACTGTATCCATTTCTCAAAACTCATTAAAAAGGGAGTTTTACATTTTTTAAATTAATAGCTCAGTGAATATGATGTACAATTTTGAGGCAACCAAAAAAAAATTTAAGAGTTACATTCACATGGTTCAAAAATCCAAATGATATGAAGGAGTACAGTTAAAGTCCTCCTTCCTACCCTTGCCGGGCCTTGACGTTGCTCTGTGCCGTGTCAGCCTCTGTACATCTGTGTTCTCTTTCTAGAACGCAGCTTTCTTTCACAGAACACAGCTTATTAATGCAATTTTGTGTCCTGGTTCTGTCTCCACGTCATTTATGTTACAGTTCTTCTCATATCAGCAGTTTGAGATCTTCCCTTCTTTCTACAGCTTTATGACGAGTATCGTTAAGTGCATGTCATTTATTTAACCAGTCCTCCTTGGATGGACCCAGATTTTTTTTTTTTCCATCTTTTCGCATTAGACACAGTGCTGCAGTGAATAATCTCTGTATGTACAAATCCTTTCTGCTATTGAATATGAGGTCTGTGTTGAGAACGCAGGTTTGTTCCAGTGCAGTTGATAACTC
>NW_011494921.1:4216288-4227174 GCF_000754665.1 Bison bison bison | reverse complement strand
ATCAGGGAGCGATTGAAGCATAAGGTGACTTCTCAGTTTGCTCGTGTGTGATTCCCTTCCTGAGAAACACTAGTTCCAGAAAACCGTGAAACGGAGTCGTGCAGGAATACACACGACACACTTGTGCACACACCTCCCAGCCCCGCCAGCGCCCTCGTTTCCCGCTGGGGGGGTCACACAGGTCCACAGGAAGGGGCCACAGCTGCCCTCTGTTTTCAGGTAAGCCCCCTGGCGCTCACTTCCACCAGCAAAGTGCAGGCCTTTTTCAAGGTGAGGTGCCGTACTTTCTGCAGCACCTGCGTGTTTCTTAACCAGCTGTTAAGAAATGTTTCTACCGTGTGTCGATGCACGACACTCTTCATTGAGCGAGTCGCTGGCAGGTTTTGAGTGTCAGGCTCCTTACTGACTGTGGCTGGAGCCCTGTGGGCGTCCGCCTGACTCTGCCTAGCTCTGCGATCTAGAACCTGTGTCCCGTGTATGTTATCTCACAGCAGCACCAACCACTATGTCCAGAATCGATTCCCAAGTGAAAGGGTTCAGAGTTTTAGGAGTTAAATTCTGAGAGACTGCTGTTGTGATAGGCTGAAAATTATATAAGCAGTTTGGCTTTTCCGTTTTCATAAAAAGTGCTGTGATCGAGGTGAAGGGTGTGTGTCACTGTGATTTGGGAATGAGTCCAGTCCCCCCTCATCTCAGATCTCTGTCTGGATGTGTGATGGTCGTCAGGGGGGGCTCTTTGCATGCGGCTGTGAGTCCGAAGCCTTGGGGAGGAAGGGCGCTCAGAAGAGCTGGGAGAAGGGGAGCTCGGGCTGGGTGGGTGTGTGGGGCTGTGCCTTTTCTCCAGCTTTTCCGCTGTCCCCCAAACCCGAAAGAGGCCTTCAAGCCAAGTCATGGGAAGGGACCAGTTATCAGAATGTCCACCAAGTGCCATCCAGAAAGAAGGGCTTTTAGAGGCATTTTAAATCCCAGAGCTCAAACCTGAGCCCAAGGCCAGGGCATTCAGAGCAGAGGAATTAGTGATGACGCTTTCTTTCCTACAGGACGTGAAGATAAGAGTCAGCAATTGGACATGAGGGAGAAAATCTAGCAAGTTCACCCAAGTGGTGGTTCGATATTCTAAAGTCTTATCAAAATTTTCAGACGCTGCCACCTGTTTCTTTGAATAGTTCTATTTAAAGACAAAATAATTTACAATTCACAATTTGTTTTCTGATTTAAGTATACAGTTTCCACTTAAGGCCCTGGTTCTGTTAATATCAGCTTTATGCTGCTATAGCAGCCGGAAGGAGTAAAGGACCTTAAAAGTCTTGAAAATAGAATGATGATAGACATTTATACTTTTCTTAATGCTATTTTTTCCCCACTTTTGATCAAAAATTGCTTTTGGTGTCATAAAGTAACAGTAGGAACTATTAGAATATTGAAGATACAAATTATGAAAATAGGCAAAGCACCTTCAAACAAGTTAGTATTTAAAATTTAACAAAGAAAAAAGTCATTTGTTTTGTTAGGTGATCAAACCTGGCAGGTTTGATCTGGAAACTGGGGTTTAAACTTGTAATTTTCTTGTCACCAGGCATTTAGGAAACCTTGCCCCATTGTTTTTGGATTTTACAGTTCATTTCTGCAGGGTTTTTTTTTTTTTCCCCATGAAGATGTTGAAAAAGAATACCTCATACATTGTCAACTCTTTTTTGGAAAATAGTAATTATTGATTCAGCTGAGCTGTTCTTCATTTATTTTATCATCTACTGAGACTTTCTTTACTGATACTTCTCTATTACAATTTCAATTTTATGTTAATACAAATATGCCATAACAAGAAGTAGCATGTTAAAATCTCCACCATAATAGAGATCCAGTCTGCATGTGTCTGAGGCCTATGCACTGTTGAATGCCTAGAAAGAATCACTTCAGTTGGCTCCCTTCTTTATGATTATTTGCTGTGACTGTCTTGATTTTACTTTTTAGTTTATTTTTGGTTGTGCTGGGCTCTTAGGTGCTGCAAGGGCCTTTCTCTGGTTGCGGGGAGCAGGGCTCCCCTTCACTGTGGCGCTCAGGCTTCTCCCTGCAGTGGCCTCTCTGGTTGCAGAGCCGGCTCCAGAGCTCAGTGGTTGCTGCAGGGGGCTCAATCCGTGCAGCTCCCGCCTCTGGAGCCCAGGCTCAGTGCTTGTGGCTTCCGGGCTCTTGAGCGCAAGCTCAGTCTCTGCAGCTCCCGCCTCTGGAGCCCAGGCTCAGTCCTTGTGGCTCCCCGGCTCTCAATCGCAGGCTCAGTCCACGCGGCTCCCGGGCTCTCGAGCGCAGGCTCAGTCCTTGTGCTGCAGGGGCTTAGCTGCTCTGCGGTGCGTGGGATCTTGTGGATCAGGGGCCGGACCTGAGTCTCTTGCATTGGCAGGGTGATTCTTTGCCACTGAGCCACCAGGAAAGCCCCTGTCTTGATTTTGGAAAGATGTCTTGTGTTTTGACTCTCCCAGGTGATCTTAACATTGTCCATCTTACATGTACAAAAATTCGACAGAAATTAGATTTTTTTAAAAAACCTTTTTGAAACATACAATTATTCATGACCAACTGTTCCTGGTTTTATTCTAAAGGAAGCTTCTTCTTCCTTCTCTGGGTCCATGTGCTAGTCCAAGAGACTGCTGTTGCTGCTGCTGCTAAGTCGCTTCAGTCGTGTCCGACTCTGTGCAACCCCATAGACGGCAGCCCACCAGGATCTTTCGTCCCTGGGATTCTCCAGGCAAGAACACTGGAGAGGGTTGCCATTTCCTTCTCCAGTGCGTGACAGTGAAGTCACTCAGTCGTGTCCGACTCTTCACGACCCCATGGACTGCATGCAGCCCACCAGGTTCCTCCGCCCATGGGATTTTCCAGGCAAGAGTACTGGAGTGGGGTGCCATTGCCTTCTCCCCAAGAGACTGGGGATGGTCTATTTAATGTGATCAACATTTTTATGAAGTTGAAGGGGCAGGGTGTCTCAGGTGCTAGCTGGTTGCTGGCTTTGTTCCCTCTGTCTCTCTCTTTTCCCCCAGAGATCATTCTTGCGTTCTGGGAGGTATGATACATATGCATGTGACCCTGGATGTGCTTAGGAAAACAATACAAAGTATGTAAGTGGGTGTGGTCAGTCGTGTCCGACTCTTTGAGGCCCCGTGGACTGTAGCCTGCCAGGCTCCTCCATCCATGGAATTTTCCAGGCCTTGAATACCGGAGCAGGTTGCCATTTCCTTCTCCAGAGGATCTTTCCAACCCAGGGACTGAACCCATGTCTCTCTTGCCTCCTGCCCTGGCAGGAAGGTTCTTTACCCCTAGGCGCGCCTGGGGCACCATGGTACAACTTTCGTCTTTAACCTGGAGAAGGAACCTCCTCCTCGGCCTTGTCTGGGCCACGTCCATCATGTCCGTCACAGCGCTTTGCTGTTTTCTGGCTATGCCTCGAGTCTTGACAGATGTTGCTTCCGCACTCAGGCCCTCAGCAGCCAAAGTGTGGAGTCCTAAGCACTGCTACCACCAGGGAATTTGCTTTTAAATAATAAAAGATGCTTTTTAACAAATGAAACTTGGATGATAAAATAACCAGCTGCTTGTTATTATTATAACCTCACCAGCTTGTTAATAAAATAGCGCGTTGAGGCTCTGTCTGCATCCCAGGCACTGCGCTAGCCCCTCAGCGCCCCCCCGACCCCAGCACCCTCTCCGAGGACGTCACCGCTGTGTCCCCCCAACCGCTCGGAGGGCGGGAAATGCCCCATCACGTGGTTCACGAGCGGTGGGCAAAGGTGCCGGCCCACCTGGGCCTCCAGAGCCAGGCTCTCAGCTGCCTCGAATTCATTTCCTCACCAGCTGGAGTGAGGACGTGTTTGCCAGGTGATTAACGTAAAAATATTTTTTTAAAAACGGATCATTTCTTTATCAAATGGGTCGCAACTGCTTGCTTATCTCTTCTGATGGCCAAAGATAGTAACAGAGTTTCTCGTGAGAACTTAATTCCTGCTCCATCCTTAGTTTTAATGAGGGCTGAGCCAAATTTTGTTCCATTCACAAGGCCGACCATTCTTTCTTGATTTCATTTCCTTGGGATGTGACGTTAATTCCAGACTGCAGCGCATATCATGCCCAAAGAATTTGTTTTTAAAGATATTACTGATTTTATTTCAAAGGTTACACATGGGAATCTGTTGAATTAACATAATGATGTCTTAGCCGAAGTGGGAAAGTTTTCACTTTGATGTTGAGATCTCTCTTGATGGCTCTCTCTCGGTCGTTCAGTGTGCCCCCAGCCCCCAGGACACAAATGCACGCCCGCACACAGACTCATTCCACATACACCCTCAGGCACGCTCCCCAGAGTGGTATCACGCTTGTGCTCTTGAGATAATCAAATGATATCATTAAAAAATTTTTCTTGGAAAACTCTTTGCTTATATACAGAATAATGAGTTATTGGGGGGGAAAGCTAAAGGTGTTTAAAATTAGCCAGAGATTTTAAATGGCACATTGGAGAAGGAAACGGGTTCTTTCTGGATATAGTAAATGAAATAATGGCTTTATTTGGTAGCTACTAAAGAATTGTGTTTTTCTAGGTTATCTGCCTTCTAAAAATAACACCTCTCAGGCAAAGAAAATCGACGTCATGTCTTCATTTCAGCTATCTGGGTGTTTGTGTTGAATCAGAATCATGGTTTTTTTTTCTTTTTCCATCATAAGTGTTTTTTGAGGAAAAAAACATAGCCTTATAATAAAGTATGTCCTGTTCTCTAGAAGTGAGAGATTTAGTGTAGACGGGGTATTTATTTTCTGAGTTTAGCTTATATTTCTAAATGGCTATAACCAAATTCCCCCATGATAACCCCGGCCCTGGCAGCCCCTTCTGTTGCGTCTTTAAGAGAATCGTTCAGCTGACTCACTGTGCCGTGCAGCAGAACTTAACACAACATCGTAGAGCAACTATATTTCGATAAAAAATTTGAAAAAAATCTTTTAGTCTTGTTAATGTATCGCTAAGCGATAGTGGTACAGCCAGTAACGAAAGCGTCTTTAGCTCGACAAGCGTTTCTGCTTTGCTCTCTCCGGTGACTTTGTCCCTCTTTTCTCCTGATAAAGCAAATGAAGAAGCACCCGTGCCGCCAGTGCGACAAGTCCTTCAGCTCGTCCCACAGTCTCTGCCGCCACAACCGGATCAAGCACAAAGGCATCAGGAAAGTTTACACCTGCTCGTAAGTCCTGGCTGCTCACGGGGCGGCGCCGCGCGCGGGTCAGGCGGGAAGTGCCCGCTTCCCCGTTTCCCTGTCAGCCTCCCACTTCCCCGTCTTCCGCCCCCTGGTGTGTGGGTTTCTTTTCTTGAATCATGTTTTGTTCTGGCAGGCCGTTCTTGCCTGGTTTGTAGCACTCGGACAAGATGAAAATTAGAAAGAGCAGCTCCTTGCCCGGGCCTTGTATGTTCTCACCTGTTCCCTGTGTTTGTGTGTGTGTGTGCGGAGCAGCTTGTGGCCAGGGTCTTGGTTCCCTGAGCAGGGATTGAACCCGGGCTCCGTCAGTGAGAGCACAGAGCCCTAAGCCCTGGACCGCCCAGAAAGTCCCAGCTGTGCTCTCTGTTAAGCAGAGATTTGTGGTTTCATTACTGAGAGTTTTGGCACAGTGACTCGCAGGCAGGTAGGGACTCAGCTGAAGGAGATGCTCTGTGGTTCCCTACACACGGTTGAGTTGCCGGCATCAGCAGACCGGCCTGTGTGCCAAGACTGCGGTGACGGAGCCAGTGATTCTAGGAGGGAACGCTGCACTGAGAGAACGGGAAGGAAGTGGGTGTGGATGGCAGAGTCCTCCCTCCCTAAGGCTGGCTTCTGCCCCCGGGGAGTCCCTGGAAGGCGCCCGGGTCGCCCAGCTCATTTCCTTTGTTCTCCGATATGGGTGCTGGCTCCCAGTGCTGTCCTGTAGAGGGTCTCTAACGTGAAATCATCAGCTCGGGGAGCCACTCTTTCTTGTAAGATTTTCAGAAGCTTTTCTGAAGACAGCGAACTTGGTTCTACATAAGCCGTGAGGATCTTTCCATCTCCTTTCACTGCAGTGGTTATTCATGATATCTGCCTGAAGAGTGACCATAATTGCAATTGCCATGGTCGTGAATTTCTGTTTACTAGTTTGGGCCTGTTTCAGTTCAGTTCAGTCGCTCAGTTGTGTCTGACTCTTTGCGACCCCGTGAATCGCAGCACGCCAGGCCTCCCTATCCATCACCAACTCCCGGAGTTCACCCACACTCACGTCCATCAAGTCAGTGATGCCATCCAGCCATCTCATCCTCTGTCGTCCCCTTCTCCTTCTGCCTCCAATCCCTCCCAGCATCAGAGTCTTTTCCAATGAGTCAACTCTTCGCATGAGGTGGCCAAAGTACTGGAGTTTCAGCTTTAGCATCATTCCTTCCAAAGAAAACCCAAGGCTGATCTCCTTTAGGATGGACTGGTTGGATTTCCTTGCAGTCCAAGGGACTCTCAAGAGTCTTCTCCAACACCACAGTTCAAAAGCATCAATTCTTCGGCGCTCAGCTGTCTTCACAGTCCAACTGTCACATCCATATGTGACCACTGGAAAAACCATGGCCTTGAAGAAAATGATAAATTCATATCTTCCCAAAGAAAAGCTGTAATCGTAATTTATAGGGGGGAATTGTACAAGCTGAAATGAAAACTGAAATCATTGACCTATTTTGGGTATTTGTTCAGTTTTCTGCCTTTTAATCGACCGACTGAACACACGTATTTGCACGCTGTAGTCCTAACCATGCATATTACTGCATTTGTGCTTCGATGAGAAAGTTGTCGGGAGACAAGTCTTTCTTGTCTGTGTCACGCAGAGTGAGCGGGAATCTTGGTAGCACCAGCATGAAGAAGTCAGGCAGGGACTTGCTTCCTATTAAAGCGTCTTGTGACGTAAATTCTGAGGGAACACTCTGAGTCACTGGAAAGAAAACTTCTGAGATTTAGTGTTCTCCATGTTAAAATCACAGCCATCTAGAATTACAAATTAAGTCATACTTAACCAAACTCAGAAAATAAATGCCCTGTCTGAACCAAATTGGGCTGGTGCTGTAAGAACCCAAAAACTGATAGAAAAAAACCCTTTTTCTTCTGTTTTTTTTTTTTAAACACCAAAACCAATTTGTATTTGGGTATAACCGCTTAAGAGTGTTACGGCTGTTTGAGGTGAGCAGCAAAGGGACTCAGGACTCTATCCTCTCCCACACTCCCTCCCGTCCAGGCTGCCGTCCAACGCTGTGCAGAGTTCCCTGTGCTGGACAGGGCATCCTTGCTGGTTATCCACTTGAAACATAGCCGTGTTCACATGACCTTCCCCAGGCCCCAACTGTCCCTTTCCACCCTCCCCTTCCCCGCAACCGTAAGTTCATTTATGATAGAAAATTTTTAACAAAAGCTGCCGCACTTTTTTTTTTTTTTTTAACTTTACATAATTGTATTAGTTTTGCCAAATATCAAAATGAATCCACCACAGGTATACATGTGTTCCCCATCCTGAACCCTCCTCCCTCCTCCCTCCCCATACCATCCCTCTGGGTCGTCCCAGTGCACTAGCCCCAAGCATCCAGTATCGTGCATCGAACCTGGACTGGCAACTCGTTTCTTACATGATATTTTACATGTTTCAATGCCATTCTCCCAAATCTTCCCACCCTCTCCCTCTCCCACAGAGTCCATAAGACTGTTCTATACATCAGTGTCTCTTTTGCTGTCTCGTACACCGGGTTATTATTACCATCTTTCTAAATTCCATATATATGTGTTAGTATACTGTATTGGTGCTTTTCCTTCTGGCTTACTTCACTCTGTATAATAGGCTCCAGTTTCATCCACCTCATTAGAACTGATTCAAATGAATTCTTTTTAATGGCTGAGTAATACTCCATTGTGTATGTGTACCACAGCTTTCTTATCCATTCATCTGCTGATGGACATCTAGGTTGCTTCCATGTCCTGGCTATTATAAACAGTGCTGCGATGAACATTGGGGTACACGTGTCTCTTTCCCTTCTGGTTTCCTCAGTGTGTATGCCCAGCTGTGGGATTGCTGGATCATAAGGCAGTTCTATTTCCAGTTTTTTAAGGAATCTCCACACTGGCACTTTTTATTTTATTTTATTTTTTTAATTCACACTGGAAATGATGATTCATAGCAACACTGCTCTTGCACTTTGGACCACGTATCTGCAGGACCACCTTGGCCCCTCTGGGCCGACTGAGGGCTTAGGTAGTGAGCACGTTCCTCACTGAGCCCTTTTAGAGCAAGTAGGTTATTTCCTTGTCTTTCCCCCACAGGCACTGTCCAGACTCCAGGCGCACCTTCACGAAACGGTTGATGCTGGAGAAACACATACAGCTCATGCACGGCATTAAGGATCCTGACTTGAAAGAGATGACGGAAGCCACCAACGAGGAGGAAACAGAGACAAAAGAAGACACCAAGGTTAGACGCTGCAGGCGTTCTCCTTACAGTGATGTTGTGCTGACTTGCTTTCTCCTTTTTTTTGCATGAAAATTTTTCTACGGTTATACGATTTAAAAAATTCAGCCTGTGCACAAAGCTGTCAAGTAATAGGAACACTCTCTCTGCACTCAGCCTGAGTTTCGTCTTGCTCTTAAAGGTAACTTTGTGTGTGTGTGAGGTAACTTGATGGCACCAGTGATAAAGAACCCACCTGCCAATGCAGGAGACCCAGGAGATGCGGATTTGACCCCTGGGTCGGGAAGATCCCTTGGAGGAGGGCGTGGCAACCCACTCCAGCGTTCTTGCTTAGAGAATCCCGTGGACAGAGGAGCCTGTGGGCTACTGTCCATAGGGTCACAAAGAGTCGGACATGACCGAAGTGACTTCACACACAACTTTTATTAAATTTCTTCTATATCCTTCCAGATATAGCTTTAGGGATCAGTCTGAAAGTGAAAAGTGAAAAGTCAAAATCATTCAGTTGCGTCTGACTCTTTGTGACCCCACAGACTATATAGTTCATGGCATTCTCCAGGCCAGAATATTGGAGTGGGTAGCCTTTCCCTTCTCGAGGGGATCTTCGCAACCCAGGGACTGAACCCAGTCTCCCGCATTGCATGCGGATTCTTTACCAGCTGAGCCACCAGGGAAGCCCAAGAAAACTGGCGTGGGTAGCCTATCCCTTCTCCAGCAGATTTTCCCAACCCAGGAATCGAACCAGGGTCTCCTGCATTGCAGGCATATTCTTTACCAGTTGAGCTACCAGGGAAGTTAGGGATCAGTCTACTTACATATAAAAATTAAAGTTTTATGTTGACCCATGGAAGTTGTCTTAGCCAGAGAATTATTTTAATCTGGATTCCTTTGCATTGCTGATGTTGTGAGAGGTACCTGATCAAAATCGATTCCGTGTAGCTTCTGTTTGTAATGATGAAAGGTGTTAAGGTCAAGAATTCGTGCTCTTGTCAGTGGATGGTGAACTTGAAGCGGGCGACAGCACAGCTGTTAGCCTGCGTGTAAAGCACATGTGTGCCAAGTGCTATTGGAGTGCGGCAGTGGTTCAGCAGACATTTCAGAGACCCGTGCTGTCTTTGGCACTGTGCTGCGTCTGGAATGTTCCTGGGGAAAAAAGCCTGTGTGTGCTTTCAAGGAGTTAGTCATTGAAATCAAAATACAAGTCAGACTAGAGTTGCATTAAATTGTGATCCTTCCCCTCAAGTGATGGGGTGGGGGTGGAATTAAAGAATGCACATGCAGGGGGCAGCTTTAGGTCAAGGTGGAAAGGCCGGATGGCCGTGGAGAAGGTGTCCATTGGCTTGGGATTTTAGAGAGCTGGAGGGGAGGGATTTGAGGGGCCAGAGGAGGAGTCTGAGGAGGCTGAGTGGGCAGGAAAGGGCCCTCACTGGCTCCAGTGAGGCGCAGGTGGCCCACCATCTGACCCTCAGGAAGGGAGCAGGTCTGGACACTGCCAGGAGACGCTCAGCCCGCCTGCCCCCGCCTCTCCCTGGCCGCATCCCCGTCCTCCCCCATCCCCAGCTGCAGCTGCATTGCCTCCCTCCTGTCCCCCAGCTACCCCGGCCGGCTCCCAGCGGGACCCCTTTCCTGGTGTGACCTCCCAGCCCAGGCTATCCCTGTGACGCTCGGCAGGCTCCCTCATCGCTGTTTGTAGCTGCGTCCCTCGAGGGCAGGGGCCTGTTGGTTCTGCTGAGCCCCTGCAGGACGCGGGGTCAGCCTGGCGCGGAGCTCGCCTTGGCGGGGCAGAGGGAAAGGGTGACCCTTGGGCGGGGCGGGGCCCACAGGCCGTAAGGGGCCCACACCCCAGCTCCCGGAGCCCACAGCGGTTGTCAGTGTATCACCGGTTCTGTCTTCCTCTCCCAGGCTCCCAGTCCCAAGCGGAAGCTGGAGGAGCCCGTGTTAGAGTTCCGCCCTCCCCGAGGGGCCATCACGCAGCCCCTGAAGAAGCTGAAGATCAACGTGTTCAAGGTGCACAAGTGCGCCGTGTGCGGCTTCACCACGGAGAACCTGCTGCAGTTCCACGAGCACATCCCGCAGCACAAGTCGGACGGCTCCTCCCACCAGTGCCGCGAGTGCGGCCTGTGCTACACGTCGCACGTGTCGCTGTCGCGGCACCTCTTCATCGTCCACAAACTGAAGGAGCCGCAGCCGGCGGCCAAGCAGAACGGGGCGGGCGAGGAGAACCAGCCGGAGAACCAGCCGGGGCCCGAGGACGCGCCGGCCGACGGCCCCGTGTCGGACCGAACGTGCAAAGTGTGTGCAAAGACGTTCGAGACGGAAGCTGCCTTAAACGCTCACATGCGGACCCACGGCATGGCCTTCATCAAATCCAAAAGAGTGAGCTCGGCGGAGAAATAGCCGCCCCACCCTCCGCGCCC
>NW_011494921.1:4203732-4216188 GCF_000754665.1 Bison bison bison | reverse complement strand
CGAGCAGCGAAGCACCCCCCACCCCGCACACCGGTCCACATTGGAAGCAAAGAGACGTTTTTGTTACGCAAAGTTGGCGGTATCACAGAGTTAACAGTACTGTCCAGGCTGTTGCAATATATCTCCCTCCTTCCCTTCTCTGCCTCCTCCCGTCTGCCCTCCTCCCCTTCCCTCCCACATTAAGTATTAAAAACAGTATTTGAGTTGAAAAGAGTTTGTATATATTTAAACGAATAACTTTTTATACTCTTTGTTACATGTTTCTATCAGTATTTAGTGGACAATGTTTTGAAGATTTTTGTTTGTTTTGTTCTTGGGTTGTCTTTTTTTTATATATATATATTTTTGTTTTTGTTTTGGGTTAGAATTTTTCTTGTTTGTACGGTTTCTTTAAAAACAGAGTTCTTAGCAACAGGGGCAGTTCCTGAATTCCAATAAACCATTTTGTACGTCACGGTTTTGAATGGGTTAACTAATTACAGGCTCCGACAGGGCCTTTTTTAGTGTTTTTAATTTTTAGAATTCACTACATAAATCGTAGGTGACTGTAGGTCTCACAAACACTAGGGACTTTTAAGTGTCTTAGCACTCTATCCTCAACGTGCCTGCTCCGCGGGGGCCGCCGCCCGGCGCGTGGCCCCTCCTCCCGGCCCGGTGTGTCGGGAGCCGCCTTGCAGGGCGCTCCCCTCCCAGCGAGGGGGTGGCCGCAGGGGCCAGACACCCAGGAAGCAAAGACGGGATGGGTTCCATCTCAGAGTGGGGAGGAAAGCTCTCTCTCCCAAAGGGGAAAAGCGAGCGGGTAGTTTCCTGGGCCGGTTTGCAAGGCTGGCTTCTGAAAGAGCACAAGGAACTAAAGCGAAGAAAGGGCTGGACTACTGTACACGTTACAAACACGTCGTCAGACCAGGAGATTTATATAGTCAACGTTTTTGTCATGTAATTTAGTAACTATAAACGAAACAACTAAAAATATCAAGTATTTCTCTGGCTCTTGACAGGAAAAGGAAAAAAAAAAAAATCACAGTTGACTTAACCCTTTGCTGTCTAAAGAGTTGGCGTTTCCTGTTCTGGGTGCTACTGCCAAAGGTCCCGGTACTTAGACTTGGGATGCACAATTTCCACCTTCCCGACGCAGCAGCCGGCGTGTGGCCATTGGCCACTCCCTTCAGCACTGAGCCACGTGGGTTGAGTTCAGCCATTTCAATAAGTACCTTTACTATTGGGTAGTTCAGCTTTCTTAACGCAGCCAAGGTACTCCTCTGTCCCTTCCAAATGTTTATAGTTCTCTGGGAGAGTTATATTTTTTTGGTTCTGTGTTTTCGTGTTTTCTTTTGCATTTTATATCTTGTATTTATCCCTAAACATGTTTTGTACTTTTTTTTTTTTTAAAAGAAAAGTTATTTTGTGTATATATAGATATACTTGCATGATATACTGTAGTCAATGTTCGGTCCCTCGAGAGGTCTTGCTGCTGTCAGGCGTCACGCACTAACCGCACCCACCCTAACTGTATTAAACACACTTCACGTATGTAAATAAACCTGGGACGTTTGGCCCTCGTGCTTTTGTGAGAGCGTTCTTGATGGTGGGTCTCTGACATCTTCGTGGAGTTTAGGGAGTGATTCACGGCAGGGATGGGCTGTGGGCTGTTGCAGCATTCTTGCCGCTAATAAGGGCAGCGTGTTCGTTCTCATTGGCAATCAGCTATCTTTGTCCCTTTCGTAGCGACTCCCATCAATACGTGGGTATACCCAAGGGTGTGGTTCAGTATTCCTCAACTTGAAATTCATTGCTGTTGTTATATTTATACTTGTATTGCTCTTAAGTTGTAGTCATAGCACTTTTCATTTGTTCCTGCATTTGAACCTTGCAATAAACCTGTGTGGTGGGCTGCACGGGTCCTAATAGCCTAGTTTTACAGTCGAGGAAGCTGAGCTCAGATTGAAGTTCTTGGCCTGAGCCCTCGTAGCTGGTAAGCGGCTTTGCATATTAGAACCCAGATATTCTTGCTCTAAATCTAGTGCTCGCTCTCTGTGTTTATGTACATATCGACAGATACTCCTTTATTCAACAAATAAAAAGTATTTGCAAAACACGATACTAGAATTTTTGTTTGTGGCACTATGGCTTTGGGTAACCTGGGAGTCTTGTCTACTCACATACCCAAACATGCTTGGTAATATGAAATTGGCATCTACTAAATGCCTAGTTGAGCATTGAAGAAAGTTTTTTTTAAATGTTCAGAGGTCCCACAATGAAGAAGCAGCACCCAGGGTCTTCCCTGGTGGCTCTGTGATAAAGAACACCTGCCAATGTAGGAGACTTGGGTTCGATCCCTGGTCCGGGAAGACCCCACGTGCTGTGAAGCACCCAAACCCGTGTGCCACATCTGCTGAGCCTGTGCTCTGGAGCCCATGAGCCGACTCCTGAGCCTTTGTGCCACGACCGCTGAAGCCCGGGTGCCCTAGAGCCCACGCTCTGCACCAAGAGAAGCCACGGCAGTGAGAAGCCCACACACTGCAACCAGAGAAAAGCCCGTGCCGCAGCGAGGACAGCCAAAGGTAAATTATTATTAAAAAAAGAAACAGCACCCAGTGCTGTAGCCCTGGATGGTTCGACTGGAGAGGGAACTGATGAGCTGGAAGATGGATTGTGAAGAAACCCCCTAGAACGCAGCACGGAGATAAGGAGATGAAATACATGAAAGAGGCTAGGCGTCTGGAAAGATAAAGAAGCAAGTTTGATGGGCTTCCCTGATGGCTCAGCAGTAAAGAATCTCCCTGCCAGTGCAGGAGACATGGGTTCCATCCCTGGGTTGAAAAGATCTCCTGGAGAAGGAAATGGCAACTCAGTCGGGTATTCTTGCCTGGGAAATCCCATGGACAGAGGAGCCTGGTGGGCTACAGTCCCTGGGGTCATAGATAGTCGGAGATGATGACATGATTGACTACAATGAGTTTAATAGTTCCAGAAAGGGGAAATAGAATTGGGGAGAGCCAGTACAGAAAATTCTTGTTTACTTGCTAAGTTGTTCCCAACTCCTTTGACCCCATGGACTATAGCCCGCCAGGCTCCTCTGTCCACGGAATTCTCCAGGCAAGAATACTGGAGTGGGTTGCCATTTCCGTATCCTGTGGAAAATTTCTAGCTATTAACGAAAGACATGAGTATATGGATTAACATGGTGGATGCTGAGCAAAAAATCCACATTGGGGCTTATGAATTTTGCCCATTTTTTATTAGTTGTAACTGGGGCACATTTCCATGAATTTTTAGGAATCCCGCTTCCTCTGTTGGTGGGGAAAGGGGGTGGGGCTGGCAAGAGCAGGCTGGGTCCAAGTTGTAAAAAACTTTGAATGACAATCCAGGGGGGTTGTACTCTGATCAAGATGAATTATTTGGACAGGGGAGTGATAACCAGATGAACTGGTGGCAGTGCGTAGGATGGATTGCAGGAGAGTGTATTGAGCAGTATTAGGCTGTGCTGTGGTTATAACCTTTGATCTTAATGACTTACAGCAAGACATTTCTTGCCCAGATGTTGCTCCAAGGCTCCACTTTGAACAAAAGCTGCTGGGTGTTGTGGCAAGTGTGGTTGGATGCTCGAGCCCAGAAGTGACAGACGCCCGTCTCCACAACTCACTGACCAAAGCCAGTCACACGGTCCCGGCTAACTAACAACGAGGAGGCAGAGAAATGCGGCCCCACCTCGTGCACAGAAGGCAGAAAACGAAATACTGGCACAGCCTAAATGAGCGCCCCGGGAATAGACTTTAAATCGATGCAGCTACGGTGCTGACACAGTGGCCACGTGGGCTTGAGGCTCAGCTCAGGGGACAGGCAGGAGGCTTAGAAAGAGGCTGCAGTCGTAGGTAGCATTTCAGGAGGATGAAAAATGCCGTGCTGCAGGGCACAGAGAAGAGACGCGTGAAAGTTCAAACCTAAGCGATTTTTTAATGAACAGAAAACAGATTTATTTCAAGGTGTGGACTAAAATAGAAATGTAGAAGTAAAAATGAAGAGCTGTTTATAGGGAAGGTGAACTTGAGCGTTAGATGTCCATTCAAGGTTAGGTTTTGTTTGAATGAATGTGTGTGATTGAGTGATTTTTATCAATAATTGAGTAGCAGTAATGCATGAAGAGTGCCAGCAAGGTGGTAAAACATAAAATGAAGCGAAGGATGATGTAGGCTTAGCGTCCGTGGCACAGACAACTGCTTCCTGCCACATTTTCTTCAAATTCCTGACTCCTACCGCAGTACAGCCTCCAAAGAACAACTGGTCTACCCCGAAGCGCTGCTGGGCACCTCTCTTCAGGGTCAGGGACCTAGTGAGTTCCACCCCAGGATCTTTGACCAATGGAAATTTCCTATGGAAAAGTTTGGCTGAAAAAGTTTATGTATTTCATAACCATCATGCCATGAGCACTTTTTTTAATGCCTTCTTGGAAGGTGAAAAATGTGTTTAAAGAACTTCATAAAATAAAATATGCCTTAAAGAAACCATTTATTTATCCCAAAGAATGGGTCTGAAAATAAAGAGGGGTGTACCAAATGTGGGTGTTATTTATGCCATTTAGTTACACACACACACACACACACACACACACACACACAGCCAATGAGATGCTGTAAGGATACCAGATTGTAGCTCTTTCTTTTAAGCGTACATCTTCCAAATAAGGAACCTGGAGTTAGTTAGCTTAAAAACTTGGCTTCTGCTCCTGCACTGTTCAGTCTTTGCTTAAATGGATTTTTTTTTTTTTAAAGAATCATTATACAGTCACTTTCTTTTTTAAAATTTACTTATTTTCTTGGTTGCCGCGCATGGACTTCTCATCGTGGGAGCTTCTCTTGTGGTGGAGCCCAGGCTCTAGGCGTGTGGGCCTCCGTTGTTGCAGCCACGCTCAGCACCTGCGCTCAGTCATTTCGGCTCGGGCTCCAGAGCGAGGACTCAGTAAAGGGCTTTGTCGGCGGCGTGCGGAATCTTCCTGGACCAGGGATAAAACCCATGTCCCCCGCATTGGCAGGTGGATTCTTATCCACTGCACCACCAAGGAAGTCCTTAAATGGATTCTTGAAACTTTCTTGTTTGAGTTTCTTTTTGCAGTGGGGAACCTCACACTCCTACAGAGTTAATCTTAAACCTTTGGGATATGAAACGTGAGCTTATTTCTCTGCAAAGGGCCTCTCTTCCTGGTGCTAGAAGCTTCTGGACTAGCTGACTCCCAAAGCACTGATTCTGAACAGCCTGGCCTCGATCCACATGGTCTGTGTGTAAGGTCGAATCTGAGACTTGGCTACTGTCAGTCTTGCTGTAACAGAGAGCATTCTCTTTTGACATCCATTTCCCCTCCCCACAGTCCCTGTAACTTTGGGTGAACATTTTATTTTTATTTTTTTCATTTTTCCAGGCGGCGCGACGTCAGCTAGCGCGGGGCAGGCCGGGAGGTCGATGGGCAGCCACGCACCGCGCCTGCGCGCTGCCCCCCCCTGGGTGAACATTTTAGAAACTCAACACTCTGCGTGATAAAAGTTCCATCACCTTGGCCTGTGTTGTGCTGGAAGTCTGTTCATTTATGTTTGCTGCCTTTGTTAGAAAGGGAGACCTGGGGGTGTCCAGCATTCGGGTCCTGTATGAATTAGGGTCCTAGCAGAACACAAATGCCACACTAGAAAAGCTTTGATTTTATCGTAATTAAGGAAGGGACTATATACTGGGTTGGAACAAAGAATGTCGAGGGTCACAGAGAACTAGAGCCATAGTCACAGCCAAGCAAGAGCAGTGGGAAAGAAATTACAGAGACGCTTCCGCTTCACACCCAACAATTTCCGGCCTGCTCCTGCCGCTGGTGAAAACTGAATAAAAGCCAGAAAACAAGAAGACCAGTCATATTCTGCAACGTCAGTGTACTGGGCACGGAGCGGAACGCAGAAGGATGCTTGGTGGATGGGCGCTGGGGCGGGAGACAAGATTAGGAGCACAGGTCAGAAGCACGTGCTCTGCTCCACGCACGTTTTACCCCCTACAGGGCAGCTGGCAGCTAGAACCCGGGCTGTGGATTCCGCATCTACCTTTTTGTACCAATTTCCTCTCCAGGTTTGCCCTGGAATTATACCCTTGCCCTAGTGGTTATTTTTACTTAAGGAAACAGAAGTGCTTTTCCCAGAAAACATGTTTCCAAATTAAACTTATGAGGTTAGTTTTGACTCCTAAAGCAACGCTATTTCTGTTTCACAGTATTTAAAGGAACTGATTATTTAATGTGCTTTTCTATTTGATTGTAAGCTGCTATCCTTGGGCTTTCCTTAGTTATAATTGTAAATTACACTACCATGGCAAGTTTGTTTCTAAACACAATCCTTTGCAAGATGATATTTTTACCTAGGGGAACTCTAAAATTAGAGTCCACCCTATCACACTTCCAACTAGGTTCCAGAAAGGGAGGATTTAGCACAAGAGCAATTGTCTGATCCTCAAGTCAAGTTTAATTGGATTGGTTATTTCTGGAGAAGAAACATCTATATATATGTTTTTAAAAAGAACAAGGAAGGCATAGAGCCCCGGATTGGAGAGGATGGTGTGAAGTTGACGTGAGTCAGGAGAAAGCAGAGTTGCCTGTGTCAGAGGAAACGACTCCATCTGGAAAGGGTAGAAGATAGATCTCTAAGCAGGGGTAATGGAAATTTATCTTGATTCCATCAGTTCAGTGTCTGATTCCTTTCTGGGAATCTGGGAATCTCTGAGAGATGGATCTTGCCTCCTACTCCCGAAACCAGAAGGTCATCCTCCCTGACCCCCAGCAGCCTAACCTCAGGCATGGGATGACCAGCCCTTGGTCAAATGGTGCTCTTGCTTTGACTGGAGTCGGTGATACAACAAACCGGGGACACTTTAAATGCACGCATTGTGGCACGGCGGCAACGGTCGTGGTGATTGCAGATGGAGAGTCACACAGCACTGCATTCGTTGGTCAGGAAAAGGGGAGAACCAAGATCCGGGAGAAAAGAACATGGACACTGCTCGGCATCTCTGCCCAGCTGGGAACCAGTCAGCCTTCCAGGAACCACCAGTAATCTTGGCCCCAAGGGTCCGCTCCTGGTGGGACATGTTGAAGCTTAAGTTTTTCCTACCCTCTTAATAAGACACTATCCCAGCAAGACGACAAAGTCAGTTATTTCATTTTAATATCCTACAGAAGTATAGTTGATTTGGCCTTCCCAGAGGATGTAGGAGACACAGGTTCAATCCCGAAATCAGGAAGATCCCCTGGAGAAGGGAACGGCTGTCCACTCCAGTATACAGTTCAGCTCAGTCGCTCAGTCGTGTCCGACTCTTTGCGACCCCATGAACCACAGCACGCCAGGCCTCCCTGTCCATCACCAACTCCCGGAGTTCACTCAGACTCATGTCCATTGAGCCAGCTTCTTGAATCCAATGGCGGTGACATTAACAACAGCAACAGCCAGTGACAGCCGCCGCCTCGGGAAATGAAAGAGGTGTGCTTCAGGAAGTTCTTTATTTTCATGTCCTATTTTTATACCCAGCACGCTGCCATGTGGAAAACAGGTGCTTAAAACGTCTTCAAAGAACAGCTGACTCCTTGAAGCTTGATTACTTAAAATTTTATTTCTTAAGAGTTGGGGAAAACGTTATAAAGGTCTTGAAAAGTGAGATTCTCTCTCTCTTTATGTATGTGGAATTTTAAAAGATCATTTAGGTGGTTTTTATTGCTGATTAAAATGTGGATATGTATTCTGCTCATTAGATTTTTCCCTCTATTGACAAAAGATGGAACACTTCACACTGAATTCTGAAAGGTAATTTCATATTTTCAAGGACTATACAATGTCAACAACTGACGTGGAAATAAATCCAGGCTTGAGAGATTTTTCTGCTTAATCATTCTTAAATATCCAAATTACCTAAATCTCCAGTATTTTCAACCCTCCCGTTCTTTGCCTTTTATTTATTTATTTTTTAACATTGAAAGTGTTAAGCACAGGAGACACACATGGAATTGAGACCTTTAGCACGAATGTTTATCACTCAAGAACGCTGATGTAATTCGAGGAAACAGCTGAGGTGGGCTGATTGTACGCTTCTATGCATTTACAGATGGGGAAAGGGAACAGCTTCTACTCTGGTTTCTGGTGCCAAGTTAGGTCCATTTTTCAGTCCAACTTGCTGCTTCCTCCGTGTAGTTCCAGACTGGGTGTTCTCCTCCATGTTTTGCACTGACATTTCAGCTTCTACTTCAATTTCAGAACAGTCTCCGGGTGCATAGTAACAGTCGATGTATTCACAGCAGAAAAGAATTTTGAAGGTAGACTCAGAGGGTTTCAAGGTCAGAGGAGACCTTAAAGGTGATTTTTAAAAAGACTATTTGATGACTGAATCTCATCGGTAATGCTCTCATCTAGTGCTCAGTCAATCTTTGGATACTACCAAGGGCAGAGCCTCATTGGAAAAGACTCTGATGCTGGGAGGGATTGGGGGCAGGCGGAGAAGGGGACGACAGAGGATGAGATGGCTGGATGGCATCACCGACTCGATGGACATGAGTCTGAGTGAACTCCGGGAGTTGGTGTTGGACAGGGAGGCCTGGAGTGCTGCGATTCATGGGGTCGCAGAGTCGGACACGACTGAGCGACTGAACTGAACTAAACTGAACTGAAGGGCAGAGACTGCTCTACCATTGGAAAGAGCCCAGTTCATCTTTGGGTAGTTTTGACTAGAAAACTCTTCACTGTTTCAGAACTGTCCTTTTGTAACTTGGAGCTAATGATCTATTTTTTTCAAGAACTATTCACCCTGTATCACTTTAACTGCTTCTGCGCCTGAATCTTTTCTCTTTATATAATAACCATAACAGAATAATAATAAATCACAATAGCCACTATTTATTAAGGGTCTTTATAGGTCAGACGGCTTCCCAGGTGGCGCTAGTGGTAAAGAGCCTGTCTGACAACGCAGGAGACTTGAGACGCAGGTTCGATCACTGGGTTGGGAAGATCCCCTGGAGAAAGGAATTCCTACCCACTCCAATATTCTTGCCTGGAGGATCCCATGGACAGAGGAGCCTGGCGGGCTACAGTCCAGGGGGTCACCAAGAGCTGGACACGACTGACTGACTTTCACTTAGAGAGGTTATTATTTAAGGACAGACTTCCTAGAAAGAAAGTATCTATACCATGAGAAATCCGGATCCACACAGTTCATACTTTTTTAAGGTAGATGAACACAGTCACCCTGGTCTTTTCCAGCATCGTTTGCTTCGTCGGACGTGCATCCTAAGCCCCCTGGGATGAAGTGGGTGTTTATTTATCCTACCACAATACCCGGTGTTTCCGTGGGGAGGTTCATCACTCCCACTTGTGGCTTTCAAATCCGGCAAACATATTAACAGAGGCAGAAAATGCCCAGATGATGACGCAGAAGCCCTTCTTTGCTTAGCATTTCCTGAACGTTCTATAGATTGGATTCACACTCATTCTTGGGTAAAAACCCAACCCTGCCACCTCACTTCCTCCATTCGCTTATTTGTTAAACCCAGAGATGTACACAAGGCATCTAACGCGAGAAAGTCTAGGCTAGTCCCTATTAACTGGAAATGTTAATCCGCATAACTAAAGGAAGCCAGGTGGTCAGTGGCCCCCACATCCACAGGGCGATTTTACTCAACAATAACAAGTCGTACACAAATCGGTTTCCATGGTTTGTTCAATGCGGCCGCTTTGCAGGTGGCGGAGGAGACACAGCTTGTCTCTGCACGTTAAAGCGCGAGAATGTCACATTTCCCCCCAACACGTTGTGGTCTGGTGTTTTATAAATGCAAGGTCTTGTCTAGGAGGGAAATTTTGCCCTGCCAGGCGAAGGTCTTCACCGAAGATGGCCCTGACTTTGCTGCTTTGTCTCCTCTCTTTTCAATTTCAGTTGCCTTTTGTTTTTCCTGCAAGAAATGTTTCTCTCAAGTGCATGCAGGACTTTGAAGAATTCCTTTCTGATCTGAATTCAGTGGAGCCCAAAGAATATGCTCTAAGAAGTAAGTAGGTTTTTCCTGGCCCTTGGGTAGCTGAACATGGGGCAGACAGGTTTGGACTTGGGATGTTCTAGAAAAGCTCTTGAGAATTAAAAACCCAGGACCAAATAGGAAAGACAAGAGATGCTCAATTTACAATTTGCAACAGGAATCAAGAAGGAAGAAAGAATTTTAACTTCAGAAGGCACTAGAGAGAGTGGTATTAATTCCAGCCAGAAGGAATTTCATGAGGACCAGTTTCTCAATGAGATGACGATTATTTGTAAATTGTATGATGCTGTTTACTATTTTTGAAGTTGATAACATTTCACCACTGTATGAGATAGCTTGGTTTATTTCTTTCTCTAGACATTTAGTCTGCATTTGAAAAAGAATTGCTTCACTGTTTAGGAAACAGGTCTGCCCATTGTATGTTTGATGGTAAATTCTGAGGAGTATTTTGGTGAACATATTGGCTCGGATTGTGTATAATAAATTTGATTGTAGCCAGACCTCTTTGCATGCGATATGGATGGACAGCAGGCTGCAGTAATTTTATTTTTTGTTAGTTTTCCAGAATTATTTTCACAGCTAAAGGGACATATACATTCCTGTCAGAAAGTGGCAAGAAATCAGATTCATTTTCAGTGGGATAACCTCTCCAGGAGAATGATTCCTACTTGATGCTGATGTAAACCGCTAAGGAGGAAAAATGTAAAAACTCACTTTTTCCAAAGCCAGAAACATTCTTACAGCAATTTTCATTTCCATTTAACACATGAATAATTTACTTTGTATTGGGAAACCCAATTAGGAACATAATATACATATTAAAGATAAACAAAAGTTTTGATCTAATATTGAGTAATTCAAAATGGCACATGACTTGAAGCAATTACTTCAAATTATATGTTCTTGTAGTTAATGAAATGATAGGGTGATACGTATCCAATGGATTCAATAGCCATCTTCAAGTTTTATTTTGGAATTGAATATGTTTTTCTGTAATACTTGGTAATATTGACAGAGAACATTCTGACAAACACAGGCCCAATAAGCTGGCCAAGAAAATCCATCAGGGTTCGGTGAGTCCTGGTGATGTGATGGTGGGAGGCATTGTCATCGTTAGTCACAGTCTTGTTAGTGCTTTATCTGTCTCGTATGTTACTCTGGTCGTGCACCTACGGTGTTCCATCTGTAGGCACATGGACATTGACACCTTATTTATTTATTTCTTTTTTTAGTTGTAGAAGTGTCCCAAAGTCGAACGGTCCAAGAAAGAGCTGACTGATGTGTATAAATGGGGCAGAGGACCATCAGTGGGTGGGTGAATACTACTATCTGGTGGTGTGACTGAGTTTCGTTCTAGCGCATCCCCAACGCCCTTGGCGTCGTTGCTTTGACGGGGTGTCTGAGATTTCGAGCGTAGAACGCGGTTCTGACCTTTGTTCTCAGCGTGGTTTTCCTGACAGTCATGTGGATGGAAAAATAATGAAAGTCAGTATTTAGAGAGTATGTGTACATGGCAAGTGCTGCTCCCGGCCCAGTGCAAGAGTTGTCTCTCGTTCAGTCCTAACGCCCTTCCCCACCCGTGGGGAGGACATTATTTTCGCCTCTGTTTTATAAGTGAGCCACAAAGATGCAAAGCATCTTGCCAAAATAAGTGATGCAGGTAGGATTTGGAACCAGGTCATCTGATTCCCAAGCCTGCATTTTCAATTACTGCCCCAAATAAACAGCAACCAGAGAAACAAGACCAAAAATAGTCATCAGCAAAAAAAAAAAAAAAGAATGAAGCAGAAACACATGTATCAATATGAAGGGAATATGCAAAAATAACATCAAGGGAAAAAAGTCGTGGAAGAATATATATATAGTAGGTAAAGTTTCAAAAATTCAAGTTAAGGTGCTCTATTGCTTTGGGGGACATACGTACCTGGTACAAAAGGAAAGAAATGCATGAGAACGATAACCTCCACATTCGGTTAGAGGTGGCCCTGCAGTGGGGGTGGTGAGAGTAGGGATGTCACTGGGAATCCATCAGGGTCAAGTTGTGTTTTTTAAGCTGGGCGACTGCAACACAGGTGTGTGTTTGTTTTTTTTCTTTGTGCCTTTTTAAGATATTAAATGTTGCATAGTAATGTTTTAAAACTCCATCCCCAATCCAAAGCACAGAGATGACACCAGCAGAACCTCTGATAATGGGTGGGGTCTGAGGAATTAAGTGGAGGGAGAGGGTGCTTGAAATTCAGGCAGACGTGTTTGTTTTTGCAGAAGGGAATTGGTGTCTTTGCTGCTGTGGAACAGGAGAGAGCTTGGTGTTAGAGCCTAAGACAGACGCTCAGTCTGGAGGAGGAGGCTGGATTGGAGAGGGTGGAGCTTATGGAAGGGACGAGTCCAGGAGCACGACTCTAAGATGAGGTTTCCGTGCGTCC
>NW_011494921.1:4179558-4203632 GCF_000754665.1 Bison bison bison | reverse complement strand
TCCGTGCGTCCTTCCCTCCATCCTTCTCCATTAAAGAGAACAGACTCCAACCATCGCTATTTGAAGGCTTTCCTTTTGCCACCCTCTGGGCCCCTGTCTGATTCTATCCCCCACCTCTGCCGGCATTCTCAGGCCAGCGTTCTGGCCCCTCTGCTTCTGATTTTTTGTTTTTCCTTTGTCTATTTCTGGCCGCCCTGGGTTTTTGTTGCTGCGCTCCGGCTTTCTCTGGTTGCCTCTCGCTGTGGGGCTCCTTCTGTCGTGGGGCGCAGGCCCAGGCCGCGGGCTGCAGCAGTTTCCGTGGCAGCCTCGTTAGCTGTGGCCCGTGGGCTTTAGAGAGATCCCTTAGTAGCTGCGGCCCCCAGGGTTAGCTGATCCAAGGCAACGTGGGATCCTCCCAGGCCAGAGACTGAACGGGTATCTCTTGCATTGCAAGGTGGATATTCTTAACCACTGGACCACCAGGGAACCTCTTGTTTTGCTTTTATACTCCACAATCCTCAACAATCTACATTCAATCACTTACATGAAAATTGCAGCCGCAAAGATCTCTGGCAGCTTCTTTGCCGACTGGTCATTTCTTTCTCCATTTTCTTTTTCCTTGACCGTGGTGGTGTCAACTATCTTCCTTCTTAACACTCACCTCTTTCTAACTCAAGGATCGTCCTTCCTTACAGGGGTTTGTCTTCTCTCTCCACCTCTTTCTGCCTGCACCTTCCCACCGCTCCTTTCCTCACTGTCCCTCCCTTGTAAACAGAACCCCGTCTCAGGAACAAGGCATTGCTCCACAGACACTGCTGGGCCAGCAGGCCTGGCACCTGGGCTCTCGTCCTGTTTAGGCCGAGAACCAGCCATGTGCTTGGCCCCAGCCAAGCCGTTCACTTTGCTAAACAAGTTTTCCCACCCATGAAGTAGAGAGCTTGTGCTTCTCAGAGTGTGAGGGTCTGCAGCAGCTTAAAAATGTTCTAATTTCTCCGCTCAGCAGTCTGCTCTAGCCGGGGTCGAGTGTTTAAGCTGAATGTCCAACGCAGGGACTTTTAAGGGTTAAATCACATAAATTAACAATTGGGTAGAGTATGTTAGGGAGAAGGGAATGGCAACCCACTCCAGTGTTCTTGCCTGGAGAATCCCAGGAACGGAGGAACCTGGTGGGCTGCAGTCTATGGGGTCGCACAGAGTCGGACGCAACTGAAGCAACTGAGCAGCAGCAGAGTATGTTAAGAACAAAAGGAATGAATACTCAAAAGTCATCACTTCCTAATGGTTGTATTGCATCTGGCCATCATCTGTACTCTTTAAATTTTTTCTATTTTTAATTTATATTCTTTATTTGGCTGCGCCAGGTCTCAGCCACAGCACGCGGGATCTTCAGTCATTCACTGAAGATGGCATGTGGGACCTTTAGTTGCGGCTTGTGGGATTTAGTTCCCTGACCAGGGGTCAAACCCAGGCCTCCCACACTGGGAGTGTGGAGTCTTAGCCACTGGACCCTCAGGGAAGTCCCCGTCGTCTGTACTCCCAAACGAGCCTGTGCGGTGGAGATGTACTGCTGGGCTACTGGCCATCAACCTCCGAGCTCAAGCTCGGGGACGGCAGGCTAGGGGCTTGAAGTCAGCGGCGGAAGTTTATTCACCGCGCAAGTCAGCAATCCCTGCAGGTCAGGACTTGTGTTGTTGACTGTCTAGACTTCAGAAGTTGATGGAGAAAATGCTACAAATGAAAACTTAAACTGTGTGTTATGTCTATAGTCTTCACATTATAAATAGCACCCACAACTGTCATTCAGCAAAAACATGGCTCACATCCTGGACGAATGGGTGAAGCTCTGGCATATCTTCCTGGCTTCACATCCGCATTACTCATGAGGATGGACAAAAATATCACCCGCCATTTATGTGGGGATGACACTCATTGGTGTCATAGGCATAATCATAGGTTGGCGACAGAAAATGAGAATTTGGCAAAAATTAATGAAAGCATTCTGTGAGCATCAATTGGCTATGTATGGAATTTATAACAGGAGTATTATTATTTTTGAAATGATATTTACATTTTTAATGAGACATAGCTTATTTTGTTTTTAATATTTATTTGGCTGTGCCAAATCTTAGCTGTGGCCTGTGGGATCTCGTTCCCTGATCAGGGATCAAACGTGGGTCTGTGGCATTGGGAGCTCAGGGTCTCAGCCCCGGGACCACATTTCTTCCTGTTTTTCCTTCCCTTTTGTTCTATCCCCGCTTTGGTTTTCCACCCCCACACCTACTTGTTTTCCTTGCTGTGTTTCTAATATTAGATTTTAATACAAAATGGTGAATTCGTTTAGCGAATGTGTTTAGTCTCTAAGCCGTGTCTGGCTCTTTTGCGACTGCATAGACTGTAGCCCGCCAGGCTCCTCTGTCCATGGGATCTCCCAGTCAAGAGTACTGGAGTGGGTTGCCATTTCTTCTCCAGGGGATCTTCCTGATGCAGGGATCAAACACTGCTTCTCCTGCATTGGCAGGCAGATTCTTTACCACTGAGCCACCTAGGAAGCCCTTAGTGAATATGTGATCCTTATTAAATACATATGGAGATAGAGGTATATCTATATATCCATATACCCTTTCATTCTAATCTGGGGACTTCCTGCCTTTGGCTTTATTATGTATGTTCTAGAATAATGATTTCATGTCTCCCGTCTGAATATCTTAGCTTCTTCCATCTTTCCTCTTTTCACCTGGAAACTAAGAAGGGTTTATGCTCTTCTGTGTTGGCACTTGGTATAAATGTTTTAACACATAATTTAAAGAGCAGATAATGAGCAGATGACCAGAACACACAATAGAAACACCATTGAAAGGAGACTCTGAAGCCGTGTTATGTGTCTTCCGTCCTACCAGGCAGCTGATCAGTTATTCCTGCAGGTCTCTCCATGGCTCACGGTGTTCTCCAGTTTCCACCCTCCTAGGGTCCCATCTCTCCGTAATCTTGTTGTACTTTCCCTGAGCACGTGGCTGCTGCTTCTCTCCAGGCCCGCAGCTTCTTCCACCACGGCTCACAAGCTACTTGGTGGTACCCTTGGCTTGGATTAGAATCCCCACTTGGAGAATGTTACAGGTTGAATGGTGTCCTCCAAAAAGATATGTTGAAACCCCAAGTCCTGGCACTGTGGTCCATGATCCTGTTTGGAAACAGGATCTTTACAGATGTGATCAAGTTATGGTGGGGCTATCAGTTCAGTCACTCAGTCATGTCCGACTCTTTGTGACCCCATGAATCGCAGCACGCCATCCTCCCTGTCCATCACCACTCTCAGAGTTCCATCAGACTCATGTCCAACGAGTCGGTGATATCATCCAGCCATCTCATCCTCTGTCAGCCCCTTTTCCTCCTGCCCCCAATCCCTCCCAGCATCAGTCTTTTCCAATGAGTCAACTCTTTGCATGAGGTGGCCAAAGTACTAGAGTTTCAGCTTTAGCATCTTTCCTTCCAAAGAAATCCCAGGGCTGATCTCCTTCAGAATGGACTGGTTGGATCTCCTCGCAGTCCAAGGGACTCTCAAGAGTCTTCTCCAACACCACAGTTCAAAAGCATCAATTCTTCGGCACTCAGCCTTCCTCACCGTCCAACTCTCACATCCATACATGACCACAGGAAAAACCATAACCTTGACTAGACGAACCTTTGTTGGCAAAGTAATGTCTCTGCTTTTGAATATGCTATCTAGGTTGGTCATAACTTTCCTTCCAAGGAGTAAGTGTCTTTTAATTTCATGGCTGCAGTCACCATCTGCAGTGATTTTGGAGCCCAAGAAAATAAAGTCTGACACTGTTTTCACTGTTTCTCCATCTATTTACCAGGAAGTGATGGGACCAGATGCCGTGATCTTCATTTTCTGAACGTTGAGCTTTAAGCCAACTTTTTTACTCTCCACTTTCACTTTCATCAAGAGGCTTTTTAGTTCCTCTTCACTTTCTGCCATAAGGGTGGTGTCATCTGCATATCTGAGGTGATTGCTATTTCTCCCAGCAATCTTGATTCCAGCTTGTGTTTCTTCCAGTCCAGCGTTTCTCATGATGTACTCTGCATAGAAGTTAAATAAGCAGGGTGACAATATACAGCCTTGACGTACTCCTTTTCTGATTTGGAACCAGTCTGTTGTTCCATGTCCAGTTCTAACTTTTGCTTCCTGACCTGCATACAGATTTCTCAAGAGGCAGGTCAGGTGGTCTGGTATTCCCATCTCTTGAAGAATTTTCCACAGTTTATGGTAATCCACACAGTCAAAGGCTTTGGCATAGTCAAGAAATCAGAAATAGATGTTTTTCTGGAACTCTCTTGCTTTTTCCATGATCCAGCAGATGTTGGCAATTTGATCTCTGGTTCCTCTGCCTTTTCTAAAACCAGCTTGAACATCAGAAAGTTCATGGTTCATGTATTGCTGAAGCCTGGCTTGGAGAATTTTGAGCATGACTTTACTAGCATGTGAGATGAGTGCAATTGTGCAGTGGTTTGAACATTCTTTGGCATTGCCTTTCTTTGGGATTGGAATGAAAACTGACCTTTTCCAGTCCTGTGGCCACTGCTGAGTTTTCCAAATTTGCTGGCATCTTGAGTGCAGCACTTTCACAGCATCATCTTTCAGGATTTGAAATAGCTCAACTGAAATTCCATCACCTCCACTAGCTTTGTTCATAGTGATGCTTTCTAAGGCCCACTTGACTTCATATTCCAGGATGTCTGGCTCTAGGTCAGTGCCAGACTGTTATTCAGTTGCTCAGTCATGTCCAACTCTTTGAAACCCCATGGACTGCAGCACACCAGGCTTCCCTGTCCTTCACCATCTCCGAGAGTTTGCTCAAACTCATGTCCAATTGAGTCAGCTATGCCACCCAACCATCTCATCCTTTGTCACCCCCTTCTCCTCCTGCCCTCAATCTTTCCTAGCATCAGGATCTTTCCCAATGAGTCGGCTCTTCACATTAGGGACAGTCCAAATCCAATGACTCATGTCCTTATAAGAGGGAAATACAGGAATTCCCCGGTGGTGCAGTGCTTAGGGTTCCATGCTTCCGTTGCAGGGAGCACGGATTTGACCCCTGGTTGGGGAACTAAGATCCCACATGCCGTGTGGTGTGGCCACAAAATGAAAAAAAGGAAACAGACACACAGACAGACACCCAGGGAGAAATGCTGCCTAACGACCAGGGCAGAGAAGGAGTGGGTGTGTTTAAGAGCCAAGGATCTCCAAGGACTGCCGGCAGATTCTCCTCCGGAGCCTCTAGACGGAGCCAACCCTCCTGACCCCTTGATTTCGGACTTCTAGTCTCCAGAACCATGGGACAAAAAACTTCTGTTGTGTCAGGCCACCCAGTTAGTGGTGTTTGTTAACACAGCTGCAGGAAACAAATACAGAGAGTTATGGCCTCTCGAAACCAACCACCCTCCAGAATAAAAAATCATGTGTTTATTATCTGAGATGAAAATAAAAAAGCAAAGCAAGCGGTCTCAGGTAGGTCTTGGAACTCATTTTCCTTGTGATGTCCCAGGCCCACCCACGGCCACTCCATCGAGTCCAAGCAGACCCATTTGCAGCCCTCTCTGCAGGGGAGGCCTCTCAGGGGGAGTCGATTTATACGGAATTAAAACTGCTCAGCATATTGAGGCCCCAATGGTTTCACATAAAGTCTGCATTTTCCTGCACTTTGCTCCTCAGGGAAACAAGGAGACGGATGGAGGGAGGTTTCTGGTTCCTGGGCAGCTGGCAGGGTTTTTCATTTCCTGTTTTCTCCGAGCTCCTCACATCCTTGAAATCTTCCCCAAGCAGCTGCCTTTGCTATAAAACTCTCCTAACCCTTCGAGTCCCTTCTCCCCGGCCCTCGGCCCTCAGCCCACTCTAATGGTTGTGTTGCTCATCTTCCTACTCTGACTGATCACCCCCTCCCTTTGGCTTCATCATTTATCTCTTGGAGTGATTATTTCCTGTCTCATCCTCTCTTCTGAAAACCGAGGCTTAGTATAGGGGGCGGGCCACAGGGCCATTCACTTGGCTAGCCAGTCAAGGCCCCAGCCCTGCCTCTGATCTCTGGTCCTCAGTGGAAGACTGACCATCTGCTTGATTTAAATTCTCAGAACATTGCCTCTTTTCCCATCTGGCTGTCAGTCTGGAGGGCATTTTATTCAAGGCCACCCCCTCCACTGGTGCTGAAGCTAGGGTCAGAAAAGATGCTGAAACCAAGAAAAGCTCATAATACAGAAAGGGCGACAGCGTGGGCTTCACTGAAATTTCTGGGTTAACTGGATTTCAAATATCCATGTTGTTGTAGGCTGAAACCTAGATCCCCAAAGACCTCTCATTCTAACCCCTGGGACCTGTGAATATTACCTTATATGGAAACAAGCTGTTGTTGCTCAGTGGCTCAGTCATGTCTGACTCTTTGTGACCCCATGGACTGCAGCACACCAGGCTTCCCTGTCCTTCACCATCTCCTGGAGTTTGCTCAAACTTATGTTCATTGAGTTGGTGATGCCATCCCACCATCTTATCCTCTGTCATCCCCTTCTCCTCCTGCCTTCAATTTTTCCCAGCATCAGGGTCTTTTCCCAATGAGTCAGTTCTTTGCATCAGGTGGTCAAAGTATTGGAGCTTCAACTTCAGCATCAGTCCTTCCAATGAATATTCAGGATTGATTTCCTTTAGGATGGACTGGTTGGATTTCCTTTCTGTCCAAGGGATCTGCAGATATGTTTATATTAAAGATTCTGAGATGAGAAGGTTACCCTGGCTTACCCAGGTGGACCCTAAATGCAATCACAAGGATCCTTAGAAGAGGGAGGGACGAGGAGGAGGGAGGTTTGACACAGAGGAGAAGATGCAACCACAGAGACAGATCAGAGTGACATGACCGCAAGCCAAGGGACGCTGGCAGCCACAAGAGGCTGGAAGAGGCAAAGGATGATGGATTCTCCCCTGAGGCGTCCAGAAGGAGCACAGCTGTACTGACACATTGATTTTGGCTCAGTGATACTGATTTTGGACCTCTGGCCTCCAAAACTGTGAGAGAATAAATTTCTGTGTCTTTTAAAAAATATTCACTTATTTATCATTTGTTTGGCTGTACTGGGTCTTAGTTGGGGACACAGGATCTTTGTTGCATCATGCAAGATGTTTCATTACAGGGCAGGACTCTCTAGTGGTGGCCCTGGGGCTCAGCAGTTGTCATGTGTGGGCTTAGTTGCTCCTGAGAATGTGGGATCTTAATTCCCCAACCAGGGATCAAACCAGCACCCTCTACTAACATTGTGAAAAGTGTTAGTGGCTTAGTCGTGTCTGACTCTTCGCGACGGCAGACTGTAGCCCACCAGGCTCCTCTGCCCATGGCATTCTCCCGGCAAGAATACTGGAGTGGGTAGCCATTCCCTTCTCCAGGGGATCTTCCCAAACCAAGGATCGAACCCAGGTCTCCTGCATTGCACCAGGCAGATTCTTAACCACTAGACCACCAGGGAAGTCCAAATTTCTATGGTTTTAAGCCACCAAGTTTGTGATAATTTGTAACAGCAATCACAGGAAACTAATATACATACTATTCTCGTTGTAGTCCAAGTTTAATAGTTGGCCAGATGCAAGGTGGACTGCCAGGAGACATTTGCAAAGAGCCTGATTCAGGAACTTGGATATCAGATCAATAGCACATTCTTATCTTTTATCCACAAGGAGATCCCTGACAACTGATGCTTAGCATTTATGTGCATCAGCCGCAGAGCAAGGACTATTCAATTCTAGTTTTAAAAAATCTCCGGTGTAACACAGCCATCTGGTAGGTGCTTAATAAATATTTTCTGTAGATGCTGACGGAGAAGGCAATGGCACCCCACTCCAGTACTCTTGCCTGGAAAATCCCGTGGACGGAGGAGCCTGGTAGGCTGCAGTCCATGGGGTCACACAGAGTCGGACACGACTGAGCGACTTCACTTTCTCGCATTGGAGAAGGAAATGGCAACCCACTCCAGTGTTCTTGCCTGGAGAATCCCAGGGACTCGGGAGCCTGGTGGTCACAGAGTCAGACACGACTGAAGCAACTTAGCAGTAGCAGCAGCAGTAGATGCTCAAGATGACTTATGCTTTCAGGATTTGTTTGTGGCTGAGCATTCTAGAAGCTTCTGCTGCCTTCACCTTCCTGATATAGATAGGTGCATTCATATTTTAAAATTTAAGATCACTGACCAAGGTCTTTTTTTCCTCCATTTAAAGCCACAAATTGATCACTTCTGCATTTTAATATCCACATATCATCACCAAGACAGAAAACGTGTCTGCCAATTAGCTCAGCAGAACTGTTTTTAATCTTTTGGAAATGAAAACTTGGAACAACCGGCGTGTGATTTGAAGTAGCAGGTGGAATTAATCTTTAGTTTATTCTATCCCTCCCTCCCATGAAAATCACAGTGTATTTAGATCGGGATGGGGGCCCCTGGCTGGCATCTCAGGATGTTGACAGAAACTAATCAAGGGTAAGGCAGGAAAAGGACAACCTGTCCATTCGAATTCATAATCAGAAAGGAAGTAAATCTAATTGGAAATGTCCACAGCATGCAAAATAACCTCAGCTAGAAAACCATAAATCCAATCCATTTACGAAACAAAACACCAATTGGAAAGAAAACTAGAGTTTAATCTTCTCAAATGAAGAATTAGGTATCTCTCTCTGTTTGTCCTGCAGGGACTCATCCAAGGGTCAAGACAGGCTCTTACAGCTCCAGATCCTTAAACTTTAGGCTACCAGGTTTGGGATACTTAGTGATGAAGAAGGGAATTTGGAAATTATGCAGTCTATTTCTAATAAGGGTCTTCCCAGATGGCTCAAGCGGTAAGGAATCCGCCTGCAATGCAGGAGACACAGGAGACGGAGATTTGATCGCTGGGTCGGGAAGATCCCTAGGGAAGGAAATGGCAACCCACTGCAGTGTTCTTGCTTGGAAAACCCAATGGACAGAGGAGCCTGGTGGGCTACAGTCCATGGGGTTGCAAAGAGTCCGACATGACTGAGCACGCACATGTGTTTCTAATAAGTACATCCAGTTTTGTTCTTGACACAGAGAAGAACTTACATTTGTGGAGCTGGATTTGGGGCATTCGAACTTACGTTTTTCAAAATTTAAGGCAATTAATTCAGTGAATGTTTATTGACCTCTTGGTCTGAAACGTGCTTGGATGAAGGCACAGCTCCTCCGTCACAGGGGAGACGGCCAGCGGTGACAGGCCTTCCAGCGTGTTGGACTAGGCGAGAGTCTGGGCGGCTTCCTGGAGCGGACCATCCCCCGCCCCAGACTCCCAGGGTGATTCAGCGTTGGAGGGGCAGACAGGAAGGAGGGACATTCCAGGCAGAAAGACAGGCAAGTGCGGGCCTGGTGCCTCCTGTATAATGGAGCAGAGGAAATGGGTGTGGGTGTGGGACGATGAGCCTGGAGAAGCAGGTCTGGTCACGAAAGGCCTTTTAAACTGAGCTCAAGTCTGGAAATGATCTGAAAGAGCATTGCAATCAAGCCTGACTGCACAGAGCATCTCCTGGGAGTTTTTTTTTTAAGGTCTGTTATGACTTTTATTTCCCAACAATGACCAGGTTAATACAACATAATTTGCAGATACAATTGCCCTCCACTAATTGTATTTTGTCCTACACTTCTCAATACTGTACAATTCCAATCTTTGATAATTAAAAAAAAACAGGAAAAAAAAGGGGGGAAGCTATTAACTAAATGGAACAATGTCAAATAAGATGCAAAAAAAATTATATCCTGGAAACTTTTGAAAAAACAATTAATGCCCTCGCCTCTCCCCTGGCCGATTAAGTCACTCTGTGAGGAGGAAGCCTGGGCCTTAGCATATTTTAAAAAGTTGCTCCAGGTGATTCTAATGTCTGCCCAGGATTGAGAATCCTGGCTCTAGATAAGAGATCTGCCAGGTTTTTCTCTAAAGAAACAGACGGTAAATATTTTCGGCTCTATGGGCCTTACAGTCTCTGTTGCAACTACTCAGTTTTGTCTGCATTAACGAAGCAGCGTTGGTAATAGGTAAACAGATGAGATGGCTGTACTGCAAGAAAATCACGTATAAAAACAGGCAGGCCCGGTTCCCCAACTCCTGCTTGAGATTATGCAATACCTGAGAAGAAATTTTTAAAATACTGATTTTAAAATTTCTGTTCATATTTTATCGTATATACACTCTATTTGCTAAATAATATGTGAGTCTCATAATCATCAGTTACTTGGACTTCCTTCTCCAAGAGTTGCCCGTTCATATCCTTAGCAGATTTTCAGTTACTTTGACTTTTAAAACATTTCTGATTTCTAAGGTTCTTTATATGATCTGAATACAATTCTTTTCTAAAACTATAATTGTATTGATTTATTTGTTGTTGGCTGAGCCAGGCGGCTTCTGTTGCCGCGAGCTGGCTTTCTCTAGCTGCGGTGTGACGGCTTCTCCTGGGGGGAGCACGGCTCTAAGGCGTGTGGGCTCGGTACTGGCACACGGGCCTAGCTGCTCCATGCCATGTGTGGTCTTCTCAAACCAGGGGTTGAGCCTGTGTCCCCTGCACTGACAGGCGGATTTTTCGCCCACTGAACCACCATGGAGGTCCTGAATACAATTTTTTTTTTTTCTGAATACAATTCTTTATCCAAGTTATTAATACAGTAGATACATCCTCTCCCTTGACAGCTACCTTTTAACTTTTGTTCATGGTGCCTTGGAGGTGTTGTAAGAAGGGGAGGGACTTGGTCAATCTTGTGATTCAGGCTGTTTAGCTTAAAAGATGATCACTGGCTGTAAGTGACCGTGGACACCAGCTCTAAGGTTTTGAGTGTGGTCAGAGCTGAGGAGAGTCACTCCCACGGGAGGGAAAAGGGAAGAGTCAGTTATACTCATTCTGGCAATAACCCAGAACCATAAAATAGAGGCCAGTGATATCAGACACCCACTGTTAAGCCCAAGCGGCCAGCGCAGCAGAACAGAAGAGGACAGGGTTCACAGCGAAGGTCTGGTTACCTTCGGCAGCTCAGCAGGGACCATCTTCCCAGTTATGGCCGGGAAGCCTTCAAAATAACAAACTACTTTCTTAAAGAGCACTCACGTAAGCCAAATGCAATTGCTTCAACCTGATTCTGCATTATATCTCAGGAGCCCAGTCATTAGTCGAAACAGAGGCAGAACTGCTGTGTGATTTGCCAGCTGTATTTGGGTTTTCTCCCCACTCATTCTAAGGAAGATCAATATCTTTAGCTACAGATAAGAACTGACAACCAAAACAGGGTCTTTTTGTGTATTTTAGGGGGCAAAAAGTTAGAGGTTAAGATTAAAATGAATTTGAACACACAGCTCTGATTCTCATTTGCTAGTCTGAATACTCAGCTCTGAATCTTGCTAGCAATTAAACAGAAGTAGATTTGTATTGAAGTGTATAGTACTTATCACCTCTGTGCTTCAGATTTCTCACTGTCCTGTCACTTAACAACGATGTGGCCCTGGGCGAGTGACCTGAGCTCCCTGTGCCTCAAAAACTCAAAAAAAATGTGTGTGTATAGTTCTGTATCATTTAAGGACACGTGTAGATCTGTGTAACTCATACCACAATCAAGACACAGGGATTCATCACCACAAACCTACCTCTTGCAACCACTTTGTAGACATACGCAACGCCCTCCCTCCACCATCACCAGCGTCATAACCCTTAGCAACCAGTTGTAATTATGTGTGTTGTGCGTCAAGTCGATTCGGCAGTGTCTGACTCTTTGTGACCCTGTGGGCTGTAGACAACCAGCCTTCTCTGCTCCTGGGATTCTCCAGGCAAGAACACTGGAGTGGGCTGCCGTGCCCTCCTCCAGGGCATCTTCCCGACCCAGGGGCTGCACCCACGTCTTTTATGTCTCCTGCGTTGGCAGGCGGGCTCTTTACCACTAGGCCACCTGGGATGTTACCGCTGTTCCAGAAAATGAAAAGTGTGAAAGCTGCCCAACTCACTTTATAAATTTGACTATAACTTTGATTCCAAAACTAAAAAAGGGGGGGGAGAAAGTGGTCCAATGATTAGAGAGAAATAAATAAGGCCATAGAACTATTGAGAAAGTCCAACAAAATCTCCAGGTTCCAGAACAAATAACAAAAATTGATAGCAATTTTCCACACAAGCAACAATCAGTTGGAAACTATTGAAATTAAAACACCAAGGAAAATAGCAAACGACACACTATCTAGGAATGTTTATGTAAACTTTTTTTTTTGGCCGTGCAGCTCAGCCTTCGGGATCTCAGTTCCTCTACCAGGGATTGAACCCGTGGCCCTGCAGTGAAAGCATGGAGTCTTAACCCTGGACCACCGGGGAAAGTCCCTGTAATCTGTTTTAAGATTATCATGGAAAAATACAAAATGATAAATAAGGACACAGAAGATGATTTCAGTAACTTGTGTGACATCCAGTGATGGCTTGATACAAAAATGACGTCTGTTTCCCCCAAATAACCTGTAAGTGTGAAGCAGTTTCAATCAGTATTCTAGTTGGATATTTTGAAGAGCTCAGTAATTTTTTTTCTGAAATTTTTTGCAATTTCTAAAAATTTCCTGAATTTTTCTGAACATGAATTTTCTGAAATTTGTATGAATGGCTAGCAGTTCACAAACATTAACTGGCTCAACTTTGCAAAGATGACTAAAGGCTTAATACTCAATATACTTCAAATCCGAAATAATAAAAACCATACGGTTCTGGTATTAGAACCAGGACTGGCTTCATAGACATGAGACCTTTGCAGTCACACAGGGCCCCGCATTTAAAGGGGCCCCATGCTTTCTTTAATGTGATTTTCTGTCACCATCTTGAAATGCTTAATTAATTCTTAAACAAGAGGCCCTGTATTTTCATTTTGTATTAGTCCTGCAAATTATGTCATCAGTATTGGCTAGAACAAAGGCTGTTCAAGAATAGAACAAAAATTACAGTCTCAAAAGAATGGATTTCTATCAAATAAAGGACATTATAGATTAAAAAAAAAAAAAACCAAAACCCTCCCAGATAACTGAGGGTATTTTTGATGACTCAGGTAGACAAGGACCAATATACACAATAATCAGGAGCTCTTGCAAATCAAAAAAGAAAATTCATTAAGAAATGGGCAAAGGATATAAACAGGTACTTTACAGAAGAGAAAACTAACACGGCTTAGATATTTTGAACAAAAATATCCTGACTTATTTTTAATTATAGAAACAAAAATCTAAGTAACTGGGTATCATTTTATATCTATCAACCACCACAAATGCGAAAGCTGGACCATGCAGAGAGGAACCAGCATTCCTGAGGATATAGTCTGGGCAGTCACTCTGGAACAATCTGGTGGGATTTACACGGTATTTGTGTACCTTGTGTCCGACTCATTGTGACCCTATGGACCATAGCCCACCAGGCTCCTCTGTGCATGGGGATTCTCTAGGCAAGAATACTACAGTGGGTTGCCATTCCCTTCTCCAGGGGATCTTTCTGACCCAGGGAGGGAACATGAATCTCTTCCGTCTCCTGGTCTCCTGCATTGGCAAGTGGGTTCTTTACTACTAGGGTCAGCTGGGAAGCCCCCACAGGGTGTAAATCTGAACTAAAGCCTCGTGTAAGTTGAGGAATTTGTCCCCATGTTTTTGTGGGTTACAGACCATCTATGTGTCCACCACTCAGAGAACAGCAAAGTGTAAAACGGTGATGAATTATTATACAGTAGTTAGAAGCTCTGGACACAATAACACCATCAGTCCAGTTCAGTTCAGTTCAGTCACTCAGTCGTATCTGACTCTTTGCAACCCCAGAGACTGCAGCACGCCAGGCCTCCCTGTCCATCACCAACTCCCGGAGTTGACTCAAACTCACGTCCATTGAGTCGGTGATGCCATCCAGCCATCTCATCCTCTGTTGTCCCCTTCTCCTCCTGCCCCCAATCCCTCCCAGCATCAGAGTCTTTTCCAATGAGTCAACTCTTCGCATGAGGTGGCCAAAGTACTGGAGTTTCAGCTTTAGCATCAATCCTTCCAAAGAAATCCCAGGACTGATCTCCTTTAGAATGGACTGGTTGGATCTCCTTGCAGTCCAAGGGACTCTCAAGAGTCTTCTCCAACACCACAGTTCAAAAGCCATCAATTCTTCGGCGCTTAGCTTTCTTCACAGTCCAACTCTCCCATCCATACATGACCACTGGAAAAACCATAGCCTTGACTAGACGAAGCTTTGTTGGCAAAGTAATGTCTCTGCTTTTGAATACGCTATCTAGGTTGGTCATAACTTTCCTTCCAAGGAGTAAGCGTCTTTTAATTTTGGCATCTGGTCCCATAACTTCATGGGAAATAGATGGGGAAACAGTGGAAACAGTGTCAGACTTTATTTTGGGGGGCTCCAAAATCACTGCAGTAACACCATAAACAGTACCAAACCGTGGAAACAGGAGATCTGAAGCAGAAAGCCTTTAACATAAACGACAAATAGACTTACAGAAGACAAGAACACGACAAATGAGATGGTGCATATCAAACATAAGCGTTGGAGGAATTGGGGGAGGGAAAAGAGAAAGGGAAAGTTGAAGAAAGAGGAAAGGAAATGAATTATTTAAAATGAAGGGGGAAAGGAAATATACGAGCACAAACAAACCAAGTAAGAATTTTATAGGACCAGGGCTGAGAGAGCCATGAACTATGGGACTTGATTACTGCACTTTTTCGCTCCCAAGATTAAAAACCGAACGAACAAACACAAAAACCTCTCTCCAAAATAAGGTCCTACGAAATTGTATATAAAAAATTTTTAAGAGTATTTTCTCCTGGGTGTATAGAGGAGAGAGGAAAGCCACTAATTTTAGTTACGTCTTTCTTACTCCCCAGAGCGTGAATGCAGAGTCTTCATCTTTTTTAGCAACAAATCGCGCGCGACAACATACATCGTGGTTCTCTGCGGTGAAGAGAGGGGCTCCGGACGAAGAACGCAGGCTCGAGAGTGTTACCGAAATACTCTCTTCTTTCTCGGTTCCTTTAAGTTTTAGAGGTTTGGAAGGGGGAGCTGAGCGCTGATGAATTCATCTGAAGCAAGGACGCTAACGCTGCCCACTTCTTCTGTTTGAAACGCAGTGTATGACTCGGTCGGGAAGCTGGGCAGCAACGTTCTGGACGGAAACGTGGACAGGCTGGGCTCTTACAGCGAGTGTCTCTCCACCCGCGCGCCCGCCGGGCGCTTCCGGGGCCGCTACTGCAAGCTCCACGTGGCGCAGGTGAGCGGGCGTCTGCGCGTGCGCGCTTCAAGGACGCGCGGACCCGAGCTCGTGATGGAAACCCGGTACATGCCTGTGTGTGTGTGTCCGTATTTGCTCAGTCCGTGTCCGACTCTTTCCGACCCCATGGACTGATTGCTTATCTTCATTCAAAAAAAAAAAAAAAAAGCTATTAAGGTGTTTTGCAAAAAGTTTAAATTTTAAACAGTTGGCAGAAACTTTCTTGCACGTCCTGAGTGTGGAGGTATAGGAGATAGTTGTCCGCAGGCCAAACAGGGCTTCATATGCTCCTCCCACCACACTGCAGGGACAAGACCCCTGGACGATCTTTGTGGGGAACCCAAGGTCCAGTCTCAGCCAGTGTTCCCGAGCGTTAACTCCTTACTCACCGCAGTGTTTGGAATACCAAAAGGAAGTGGGCTCCCCATTACCCATAGTCCTTTCCCAGAAACTGAGCTCCGAGACAGGAATCTGAAGCTGTCTCAGCAAATGCCCAAGCCCTTTATGAATGCATCTCGGAGTAGGGTCACAGGGCCGACCGTCTTCAAAGCACGTTAATTCTTTGACTTCTGGGGGGAGAAAAAACTAGGAACAGCACAACCTCTTATTAAATACAAAGATATACTTCATGTATGCATACAACACTGAAAGAAAATGCATTACTGTTTGGCTAATGACAACAATATAAAATAATGACACGAAATCCAAGCTCTCTGATGTTAATGCTGTAAAATGGTCTCACAACGGTTAACCTTTGGAGACATGCAGAGTAGCACCCAGCTCTACTGGTTGCGCTGAGGATTTGACAATGATGGCTTGAGGGTTTAATCAGGGAGTACAAAAGTCATACCCTGTTTTCAAAGCAGATTAATGGCTTTGATGTCAGAACAAAAGGTCAGACCTATACAGTCCTGTAAGTTGCATGCTTAGAAGAAGCATCCCAGCAATTTTTATTTATAATTTGATCTTTGCTTTATTGGGACCAGCATTCTAATTATTGGCTTGATGTATTAACACAATCTTTACTTGATAACACGATGTCCTGCTGCGAAGAAATGGCAAGTTGGCAAGTTTGTCGGAAATTGTATGAATTAACTCAATGACCTGTCATACAGGAGAGAGCGGCACTGGGGCAGACTATCCCACACTGGGGGCTGCTTTTTTAATAATCGGCTGCATTGACCCTTAGAGGCAAGATGGAGCTGACTACAGCGTGGGGGTGTGTGTGCCCGACTCCTGCAGTGAAGAGGACGTGACTGCCATGTCTCGGATGGGTAAGTGCCAGGGACACGCGTCAGATCTGAAGACCCCCAGCCTCTTGGAGCCGCCTGGCCATTCTCTTGGGATTGAACCAAGCTTTCATCCTAATAAATTCAATAAACCGAGACTAATGGAGTTTAGGGACTTTGGGAGTGCTGGTGGAGGATAGTAAGGGAGTGGATAAGAAGGAAAAAGACATTAAAGAGAAGGTAGGAGCTGAATCTTTATGTATTAATAATAACATTTTAAGCCTACTCTTCCCTCACCCTCAGCTGCCAGGCTAGGTCTGAAGAAAGGCACTGGGTGGTGTCTGGTTTCCATATTGTGTGTGCTCTTTGCTGTGGCCCACCTGCAGAAGTAGGTCAGGTGCCAAGGCCGGCAGGCCATTCTGGACTGGGACTGTGAGAAGCCAATGTGTTGTGATGGATTAGCGTTAAGAGGCCGGCATTTGGTCCTGGTTGTCACCTCCCAGCTGTGTGATCCTGGGCAAATCACTTAATCTGCCCCGGCTCCAGTCTCTTCCTCTGTGCAGAGAGGGGTGGATCCTGGCGTTGAGTCTGGCCCTGACTCTCTGCCCTTAGCCACCAGAATGAAAATATTTTAGTCCACGTGGAAACCGACTTGGCTTCCTTGAACTCTTTCAAATTTTTCAAAGGAAGAGCTTTAAAACCTACAATTTATTTTTTTTCTACTAGTGTCTTTTGTACTTAAGCTGGTTATCTGAATAAGAACTAATGTGACACTTTAAAAGGAGAACACTCTTTCTCTACACCCAGAAACTTCCACCACCAAATGTGTGGGCTTCCTCATCACACTATGCGGTGTGACGCTGAGTATCTGAAGGTGGTGCTGACCCCACAGATTAAGGGCTCAGTTCTGCAAGGCGGCCACCCGCTTCAGATGCCAGTTGTAAGGAGTGGGTCCCAAGGCCCCCCATTACTTCTGCGCAACTTGCCTGCAAATCAGGGGATCCCAGGGCTCCGATTTGTTCCCTACATCCTCTCCAGGGCTTCCCAGGCGGTGCTAGTAGTAAAAAACCCACCTGCAATGCAGAAGACATGAGAGATGCAGGTGCGATCCCTGGGTGGGGAAGATCCCCTGGAGGAGGGCATGGCAACCCTCTCCAGTGTTCTTGCCTGGAGAATCCCATGGACAGAGAAGTCTGGTGGGCTACGGTCCTTAGGGTCACAAAGAGTTAGACACGACCGAAGCAGGCTTAGCATGCACACTTCCTCTCTGGGTGGTTCCTCTGATTGGTTCCCCCGGTCAAACCCTCCCCACATTTGATCATTTGCTCTAACGGCTCACAGAACTCAGGGGAACACATGACTTGTTATTACCGACTTATTATAAAGTGCAGGACCCTGTTCCGCATTAGGAACCAGGCCACACAGCAGGAGGGGAGCAGAGAGCGAGGGGGTGAAGACTTGCCTGCTTTGTCCCATCGCTCCCCACCTGAACCTGTCCCCCCCGCACTCCAAGGAAAAGTTGTCCTTCAGGAAACCAGTTTCTGGTGACAGAAAGGTTGGGGACTGCTGTTATAACGGACAAAACCCAGGAAGAGCTGAATGGGAGAGACACAGAGGGCAGGGCACAGGGGAAGGGGCGTAGACAGTATGCACCCTCTCAGGGTGCCCGCCCTCCCAGGCCCTCGGGGAGTTCAGCAGCCTGGAAGCTCTCTGACCCCCTTTGTTTAGAGTTTGTGCGGACGGTCCATCATGTAGGCGTGATCGATTCCATCACTGGCCATTGGCGATGACTCAGCCCCCAGCCCCCTCTTTGCTTCCTGGAGGATGGGGACGGGGCTGGAACCCCAAGCCTAGCGCATGGTTGGTGTCTGACAGCCGGCTCCTCTCCTGCAACAGTCACTGTAGTAGCCTGAACTCAAGTGTGGTTGAAAGGGGCTGATAATGAATAACAACAGATGCTCTTCCTGCCCACCACTCAGGAAGTTCCACGGGCTTTAGGAGCTCCGTAGCAGGAACAGGGGATGAAGACTGCATATATCTCTCTTATCGTATTACAGTGTCACACACATTATTAAAAGCCTCTTTTAGAAAAGTGTTTATTCGGCTGTGCCGGTTCTTGGTGGAGGCGCACAGGAGCATCGATGCTTGCACCGTTTGAGGGCTCAGCTGCAGCACGTGGGATCCGGCTCCCTGACCAGGGATTGGACCCGAGCCCCCTGCATTGGGAGCACGGAGTCTTAGCCACTGGAGCCGGGAGAAGTCCCGCAAACCCTCTTTTTAAAAAATAATGAGTTCATCTGTATTTTCGGTTGCTCTGAGTCTCCGTTACTTTGCACGGGCTTTCTCTGGCTGTGGCGAGCAGGGGCCACCCCTTTTCGCAGCGCAGCGGCTTCTCTTGCGGAGCTCAGGCTCTAGACTCGCGGGCTTCCGTAATTGTGACGCTCGGGCTGAGTAGCTGCGACCCACGGGCTTAGCTGCTCCAAGGCATGTGGAATCTTCCCAGACCAGGGCTTGAACCTGAGTCCCTGCATTGGCAGGTGGGTTCTTATCCACTGTGCCACCGGGAAGTTCCTAAAGGCCCTCTTTTAAGTATTGATATTGCAGTCAGCTTTTGATAATTTTAAACTGTCCTCTGAATTTGTGATTATCCCAACAACTTCAGGTATGTTACCTCTCTATCTAAACCAAATATTTCAGGTGGAGTTAAAAAGAAAACCATGATCACTGTATGGGTCCTTGTGCTATTCAGTAGGACCTTGTTGCTTATCCATTCTGTATGTAACAGTTTGCATCTGCTGGGATCATTTTCTTAGGTTTGTTTTTGATTTGATCACTGCTAGTGTATAGAAATACAAGTGATTTTTGTATTTTGGTCCCATGTCCATAACCTTGCTGAATTCGTTTATTATTTCTAGGGTTTTTTTAGTGTATTCCTTAAGATTTGTTATGTACAAGGTCATGTTATCTGCAAAAAGATATTTTAAAGCATTATTTACTTTTTTTTTTAAAGAAAACTAGTTGGTATATATCAAACTTAAATTTCAATTCTTGTTGGATAAGCCGTAAATATCCTAGAGGCCAAGATAGATTTTCAAGATTGTTATTAGCATATCTAGTGAATACTCTCTAATGAGTTAATGGTCATTATTATTCAGAAATTCATCGATTAGTCTAGTTTTTCTGCCTAATGTTAAGCTTTTTAGCCAGAGATGATATAAGAATAGAATGGAAGGTTAGAAATTGTTATCGATACGAAGATGTCTTGATGATTCTCTTTGAAGAACTGGAGAAAGGAAGGGCCCTGCTTAGGATGAGCACTGCTAGCTTGGTGAACGTGTTAGTGGAACTCTCTGCCAGGCTGTTTATTTGGCTTCGGCGCAGAGGCAGCAGGTATAAATGGGGGCACCTGGGCCCAGGGGAAAAGGTCCCCATCTGGAAAGGATTTACCAGCTATTCCTTAAAGCTTTTTGATGGAGTTGCCAATATTTCCGCTACAGACGTGGAGGAAAGCAGCTCAGCAGTGGCTGGCTCTTTATTCATGTAGAGCAGGAGGGCAGGGAGGCAACCCAAGGGAAGACCCTGGCAGGCAAACCAAGACGAAATGAGTCTGTAGCACAACAGAGCAAGGGGAAAATATCCTGGGCAGATCAGAATGTATCGTTTTGGGGCAAAAATCTGCATAGTGTGGCTGCCATTTGTTGATTCTTAGTCACTAAGTCATGTCCAGCTCTTTGCAACTGCAGCACGCCAGGCTCTCTGTCCTTCACTGTGTCCCGGAGTTTGCCCAAACTCATGTCTATTGAGTCAGTGATGCCATCCAACCGTCTCTTCTTCTGTTGCCCCTTTCTCCTGCCCTCAATCTTTCCCAGCCTCATTGTCTTTTGCAATGAGTCTGTTCTTCGAATCAGGTGGTCAAAGTATTGGAGCGTCAGCATCAGTCCTTCTAATGAATATTCAGGGTTGATTTCCTTTAGGATTAACTGGTTTGACCTCCTTGCTGTCCAAGGAACTCTCAAGATGTTATAAAATTTTAACCAACAGACTTCATGTGAGTTCCTGAGAATGAAAATGTGGAGCACCAGAAAGTGTAGATAAAATCTAGGTGTGATCATCACAAACTTAGATTTAGGCTAGTTCCCTAACTGTTCACTTCTGTGTATCTTGGCACCACTTACTGTGTTCCGTTTCCAAGGGCACAGGTAGCAAAGTACCACCAGCTGGGAGGCTTACGAGGCCTCACCTACATCCCTGCCTCCGTCATCATGTAGTGTTGTTCCCTGTACCTCTCTGTGTATTGTATTATACCTCTCTGTGTCTGAGTTTCCTCCTTTGTATAAACACACCAGAGACACTGGGTTTGGAACTTACTCTAACCTAGTATGCATGCATGCATGCTAAGTCGCTTCAGTCGTGTCCAGCTCTTTTTGAACCCCATGGACTGTAGCTTGCCAGGCTCCTCTACCCATGGGATTCTTCAGGTAAGAATCCTGGAGTGGGTTGCTCTCCTCCAGGGGATCTTTCTGACCCAGGGATCGAACCTGTGTCTGTCTCCTGCCTGGGCAGGTGGGTTCTTCACCGCTAGCACCGCCTGGGAAGCCCAGCATAGTGTGGCCTCATCTTAAGGTGATTTCCTCTGCAAAGACTCTGTTTCCGAATAAGGTCATGTTCACAGTGTTACCAAACTCAACAGTTCCTGGGGGAGAGGGAGAGGTATTAGGGTTTGAACCTTTCTGGAGTGGACGCAATTTAATCCAGAACACTACCTGATACCTAGTTCCCCATTTAGCTTGCTAATCTGCCTGTAAGGCAGTTGGTGGGCCAGGAACAGAGCATGGGAGAGGAAAAGGGGTGAGGCTGAAGCCGGGGGGCTGGGGTCCTGCAGAAGCCCCTGTGTGCTCTTAACTCAGGCCCCACACAGAAGGGGTGGGCTGGAGTCTGGTGGCCTGAGCTGATGACACCTCCAGTGTGACCAAGCTCAGGCCTTGCTGAGATCTCCCCCAGCATGCACACGCACGCACACACACGCACATTTCCAACACTCTTTGGGTTTTGGGGTTGGGCCAGAGCTATTTAAGTCTTCCCTGGTGGCCCAGACGGTAAAGGATCTGCCTGCAATGCAGGAGACTTGGGTTCAATCCCTGGGTCAGGAAGATCCTCTGGAGAAGGGAATGGCAACCCACTCCAGTATTCTGGCCTGGAGAATCCCATGGAGAGAGGAGCCTGGTGGGCTATAGTCCATGAGGTCCCAAAAAGTCGGACATGACTGAGTGACTGACACACACACAGAGCTTTTTAGAGGTCAAAAACTCCCTGCCAAACTACGGAGTGGTGTGGTGATGGCGCAGAGCTGATCTAGGAGCGTCATAGTCAGTAGTAGCCAAGGCCTGGAATGTGTTTGGGTCTGGGGGGGGGACAGTGGTCACCTTGTGGACAAAGAGGTTATCATCTTGTAGGTCTGACCGCTCAGCAGTGAGGACCTAGGTCTCCCATGTCCTTCAGAATTTGGACTCTGCTGCCCAACGTGTCAGATTTCATCCACAGACAGACTGCTGACCCTGTGGTTAGGGGTTCCCCCGGCGCCGGGGAGGTGACGTCTGTTGCACCTTCTCCATGATTTAGATGCAGGAGGCAAAGCCAGAGCAGCAATGAAGACCCAGTACAGCCAAAGATAAATACTGAAGTTAGAGTAGAACTTCCGAGGGGAATAGCTGCATCGGCGGGTCAGAACACTCTTTTCAGTGTCAGGGTTTATTGGGGAAATTAAAGTACCACCAGGACGTAGCTTGGGAGCACCTGGACTCGGACGATGAGGAATCTGCTGCCCTGGCCCTTGGGGACCTCTGACTGAGCCCCCCGTGCTTGGCCGGTGCTGAGCATCCACGGGCAGCTCTTGCTTCCCATCTCCACCTCTAACAGGTGACGGGAAGACTCACAAGGACTCACACGTTATTAATCTAAGTGGCCTGTTTGAACATTCCAGAAAGCCTCTGGTCACTCTCATGGGAACAGTGGATCCGGGAGGTGGCAGGCGCACGAGAGTACATTTTGTTCGACCCACGCTTCCTCGTTACACATGTGAGAGAGTGAGAGCCAGAGAAGTGAAGGGACTCGCCCAGAGTCACACAGCAAGGTGGCGCGAACCCCACGCTTCTGAACGCAGGTCTGGTAGTGTGGCGAGCTGGGGTGGTCTGAGGGAACGAAAAGACCACATCCTTCAAGTTCCCACAGACCTGGGCTGAGTTCTGGCCCTGCCGCTCGGCGGCAATCGTCATAAAGACAACCGGCATTTACTGAGCTCTGACTCAATGGCGGGCACTAAGTGCTTTAGAATTGGGGCTACATGTAATCTTCACAACAACCGTGTGAAGTCGGTACTCTTACCTCCATTTCACCAAGAGGGAAACCGAGACACACAGAGATTCGGCTAACTCGCCCAAGGTCATAGTCAGGGGTGGATGTGGACTCCCACACTGCAGACCCTGTGTTCTTAACCGCTGCGCTCAGGCTCATGAAGTTATTTATGGAGAATCTTCCTTGTCTGTAAAAGAAGGTGAACGACGGCTCCTTCTAGGGATGTTGACAGATTAAAAACAATGACCAAGGCATGTCTCAGAGCGAGTGGGCACTTGATGGCAGTGGTTTTTTTCTTGTTTATAACAGTGTTGCTAATTTATTATGTTTATTTAAAAATGTTATTTGGTTGGCTGCCTTGGGTCTTAGTTGTGGCATGCAGGATGTTCGTTGCATCACGTGAGATCTCTCTTTGTGGCGTGGGGGCTTAGTCACTCTGCATCACGTGGGATCTTAGTTCCCTGACCAGGGATTGAACCTGCGTGCCCTGCACGGCAAGGCAGATGCTTAACCGCTGGACCACCAGAGAAGTCCTTAGTGTTGTTCTTTTATTAGACCACACTGTGTCCTCCATCCTTTGCTGAGATTTTGCAAGTCCCCTGGTCTGGTGTTCTCAAACTGCTGTGCTTAGTCACTCAGTCATATCCGAATCTTTGCGACCCATGGGCATTAGCCCGCCAGGCTCCCCTGTCCATGGGATTTTTCAGGTAAGAATACAGGAGTGGGTTGCCATGTCCTCCTCCTCCAGGGGATCTTCCCAACCGGGATTCTGAAAGTATGCATTCCAGTTAGCAGCAGGAGCTCCTGGGAATGTTAGAAATGTAAATTCTTAGGCAGTGAGGGGAGGCAGGGAGCAGTCTATTTCCTGGGCCCTCCAGGTAATTCTGAGGCACGCTGACATTTGAGGCCTCTGTTCCCCAGTGTTGCCAGTAATATTTTTACAAACTATTTCTCGTGGCGACTAATTCATGCTCATGCACAGTCACTCGGTGTCCAACTCTCTGCGACCCCATGGACTGCAGCCCACCAGGCTCCTCTGTCCCCGGGATTCTCCAGGCAAGAAGACTGCAGTGGGTTGCCATTCCCTTCTCCAGGGGATCTTCCCGAGCCAGGGATCAACCCCGAGTCTCCTGCACCCTGAGCCATCGGTGATCGATTAGCTGTGTCCTCAGCTGGTGCCTCTTATCTTCAGACTCAGACAGCACCTTCCCCTAGCTCCTA
>NW_011494921.1:4174173-4179458 GCF_000754665.1 Bison bison bison | reverse complement strand
TTTTTACACCTCGTGTTGCAGTTTTCTCTCTTGTGGGGACCTGCTCACAGCAAGATTTGAGGCAGCAACGGGGTTTCCATGGACTGTCTTTCCCTGTCCAGGGGCTGGGAAAAGATGCAGAGCCTGGGCAGGCTGAGGACACAGAGGACCCACAGTCCACCTCCATCTGGGCCTATGGTACCCAGGTCTCTGAGTTTCAGCATCTTTGAGCTCTAATTTCCCCACCTGTAAATCGGATATATTAAAGCCAGATGCCCTTTGTAATGTCAAGACTTGATTTTGAAATGATAAATATGAAAGCTCTTGGAAAAGTGTCAAGTTTTTATTGCCAAGCAAAGTATTACTAACGCAATCTTATTTTTTTTTCTCCTTTCTCTTGGTAGATATTTTAAGATTCAGAAAGGCTTCGTTCTGGGCTCCTTCCCTCGCCCTCTTTGCAGTGAACTCTTCCTCCTCGGCTGGCGGGCGTGTGGCCACATGTGCCACTGGACTGTCCCCCCTGGACACGTTTGTGGCTCTGTGTCTGTGAGTACAGACCGCCCAGTCCCGGGCTGCGATGTGTGTGCTGGGCTGTTTCATCAACCGCTGCTCACCAGCTGCACTCGGCCGTTTCACTGTCGTTCATTGAGTGACGTCTGTCCAGTGCTCTCTGTTACCTTAACAAGAAAATTCGAATGTGTTCCAGAGGAAGCCGGCCACACCCAAGTGTGATGGGCTTTGGGGATCACTGAGAAAAGTGTCCTGTCGCGAGTTACTTCTGTTTCTATCGCGTGACCCTGACGATGGATTTCTTATATGTGTGTATATGTATATATTTGGCTGTGCCGTGTCTTTGTTCCTGCGAGGGCTTTCCTCTAGTTTCAGCAAGTGGGGGCTACTCTCTGGTTGCAGAGCTCAGGCTTCTTGTGGCCGTGACTCATCTTGGTGCAGAAACACGCTCTGGGGTGCTCGGGCCGGTAGCTGTGGCTCCTGGACTCTAGAGCACAGGCTCGGTACTGAGGTGCACGGGTTTGGCTGCTGCCCGGCAGGTGGGATCCTCCCGGATCAGGGATTGAAGCCGTGTCTCCTCCATTGGCAGGTAGGTTCATTACCACTGAGCCACCAGAGAAGCCCCTGAATTTCTTTTATTTGAGGCATTGCTTCTCACCCAGACACCTCGGCAGACTTGCCTGTGAAGTCTTAGTTGCACCTGACGTGGTTCCTTAGGACATACTAAGGGCAGCAGACTTGCCGGCCCAGCGCTCAGGTCTTCTGGTAAAGAGCTTTCCTGCAAACCTCATTCTGCTGCTCCAGTGAGAGACGCCCGTGTCTGTATCATCACCCAGCCACCCAAGCTCCCTTTATAATAACCAGTGCCAATCTGATAGATACATACATGGACCTAATTTACACTAAAAAGTTGGTGATAAGGGCTTTCCTTTCTCAGGTTCACTGCTATTCATTCTCTTCATCCCCTTTCTATGTCTGTGTGAGCTGGGTTCTTAACTGATTTTTAAAGATCATTCTATGGATGAAGGATGTGACTCCTTAGTCATATCGCCTGCAAATATCTTCCTCAGTGTCTTGATTGCTTTTTGTTTGTTATGGTGTTTTGTTTTTTAAAATTTACAGTTATCATAAGGAGTTTAGTGAAATCCGTTCATCTCTGACTTTGTAATGTCTTTCATTATTTTTTCTTAGGAAGCCACTCCTAACCCTTAGAAGTGTCTCCGCTTGCCCACGTTTAGGAGCGGTGGGAGCGGGTTTTCTCCTGCGCTGCTTTCTCCGCATCTCACCGCGGTGCCGGCGTGCTCCAGGCGCGGTCACACCTGTGTCATCTCCCTGCAGGGTCCTCAGCTTCCTGGGACTCGCCCTCCCTCTGGCGGGAACCGTCTACGTGGCTGCCATCGGGTGGGGGTCAGACCGCCAGGTGTCACCGGAACCCGAGGAGCCTCCGGCCGCCTACGGGAGCCTGCCTCTGAGAGCGCCGGTGGGGAGCAGGCCAGGAAGCAGAGACCAGCCGGTGGGCTGTGCGCCCGTCTCACCATCAGGAACCCCGAGCGGAGGAAAAAGTAGGCCTGTTAACAAACTCACGAGAGGTGACTTAGAGGACGGCGCTGTTAGGAAACAGTCCCTGCAGGGCTAGGGTCTGGTGATGCCTGCCAGCGTCCGAAAGCCGGCTGGGAGGGTGGGTCTCTGCTCTCCACCGTTCGGTGTTTGTCTCCTATCCATGTGTTCGCAGGCGAGGTCACTGAAAATGCCACTTTCTTTCTTGGGTACAGTTACCAAGTGTGTCTTTGCACGACGGAAAGTCTAGGTCAGAACAGCGATTGGGTTTCGCTGTAGTCCTTCTCCAGGGACCTTCCCGTGAGCACAGCGTCCATTTTCAGTGTCACAGCTACGCAGGTGACTCACAGGACCTTCCCCGCAGCACCGATGGAAGCGGTTTACATACAAGCTGGCACCAGGGCCGTGAGTGTGCAACCTGAGGGACCAGGAGCAGAACAGACCGCCCAGTGCAGAGCAGCGAGAGGCTGGGTGGGCACAACTCACAGTGGGTTGTGTTCTAGTTAAAAATCAAGAGTTTACCTTCCTGTCCACCTGCCCATATGGCAGGGCAAATGCACACACACACACACATTTTGAAATAAGAATAGCCTCACAAGTAGAGTGGAAACAACGCTACTTTTGGGTTTCCCTGATAGCTCAGTTGGTAAAGACTCTACCTGCAGTGCGGGAGACCCTGGGAGACCCTGGTTCAATTCCTGGGTCGGGAAGATCCACCGGAGAAGGCATAGGCTACCCACTCCAGTATTCTTGGGCTTCCCTGGTGGCTCAGCTGGTAAAGAATCTGCCTACAATGCGGGAGACCTGGGTTTGATCCCTGGGTTGGGAAGATTCCCCTGGAGAAGGGAAAAGCTACCCTCTCCAGTATTCCTGCCTGGAGAATTCCAAGGACAGAGGAGCCTGGCGGACTACAGTCCATGGGGTCGCAAAGAGTTGGACACGACTGAGAGCAGCTAACGCTTTCCCAAGTAGATGTGGAATAATTTTTGGCAGAGCCCCTTAGGTCCACATAATTGTCCTTCCTTCACTCCAATGAGAGGGGAAAAAAACAAAACAACATCGCAGTGACCGGACCAGAAGAATAGGAACACGTGCTCAAGTAGGTGCAGGGAACATGGCCTGTGTGGAAGCATAGTGATGACTTTATCCTGCTCGGATCCTCAGGCTAAAACAAGCACAGCAGCAGCACCAGCAAAAATACCCCAACAATGAGAAAAACGGGAAAAGCATGTTTGTACGAGGGTGATGTAAGTGCTGAGAAGACCTAGCAGTCGCTGTATGACTTCCTCCCCAAATCGGGAGACCTCGGAAATGTTCACTGCCAGCCTTCTGCACAGCATCAAGCCCTGCTGCCCTGTTCTTTCCATTTCTGGGCCCTGGTTTGTCCTCTGAGGCCTCAGAAAAGAAATCTGCTTACTCTCTTGTTTCTCTTATGACCCCATCACATGTTGAGGACAGTTTTGATGGCCTCGCCTTGAGCCTCAGTTCAGTTCAGTCACTCAGTTGTGTCCGATTCTTTGCGACCCCATGGACTGCAGCACACCAGGCCTCCCTGTCCATCACCAACTCCCGGAGCTTGCTCAAACTCAAGTCCATGGAGTCGCTGATGCCATCCAAGCATCTCATCCTCTGTCGTCCCCTTCTCCTCCTGCCTTCATCTTTCTCAGCCTCAGACCCCTCTGTTATTTCTCACCTGACACGATGCAAGAACTCTCTCTGCTCCCCGGCTGCCAGTGTAGAAGATTCCAGGGTGGACGTGGCAGGAAGACACATGCTTAGCAGTCTCTTCTCAAACCCGCTTTAGTTTCTGACTCTGCCCTTGGTCAGGTTGTTCGACTTCTAGGAGCCTCAGTCTCCACATGTGTAAAATGGGGACATAAAACGGGGTTTGTTGAAGGAATTCAGTGAGATAATGTGTCCTCCCCTCCTCCTAACTCGCTGTTCTTTCCCTTGTTCTCTCAGTGAGACCAGAAGCAGGAGGGAAGGGTAGGGGCTTTAACTGGCCAAGACCTCTTGCTGCACGGGCCTCGCGGAGGTCAGCTGGGCCCCAGGGGCCTGCTACGTGCAGGGTGTGAGCTTGAGGGCGAGTTTACAGTCAGTCATCAGAACTCATCGTTGCTTGTCATCGCTTGAGAGGCTGCCGCACAGGGGCTTCCCTGGTGGCTCAGTGGTAAAGAATCCACCTGCCAATGAGAAAGGCGTGGGTTCGAACCCCCGTCCAGGTAGAGCACGCATGCCTCGGAGCAACGAAGCCCAAGTAGTGCTCAGCCTGTGCTCTCGAGTCTGGGGCTGCAACTACTGAGCCCAAGCACCCTGGAGCCTGTGCTGTGCATCAAGAGGAGCCGATGCAACGAGAAGCCCTCGCACCACAGCTGGAGAGTAGCCACCCTCCCCTCCACCGCTCACCACAACTGGAGAAGACCCACACAGCAATGAGGACCCAGCGCAGCCAAAAGTGAATACATAGATGAGTAAAATTATTTTAAAAAAGGGCTAACCCACAAGCCTGTGTTTAAGGCCAGACCACAGGCAGACACACCAGGGATGGTACCAGGAATCAGCCCTGAAGCTTTAGGTTCTTCACCCAAAGTAAGACCCTCTCTGATGGGGACACTAAGGTTACCTTGGCTTTCTCAGCCGCTACCTTTACCTGTGGTCACAGAATGGGACATTTCTGTGTTCTGTGGCTGGAGCAATTTTTTTTTTATATTTAAGGTCAGTTTTCATTCCAATCCCAAAGAAAGGCAATGCCAAGGAATGCTCAAACTACTGCACAATTGCACTCATCTCACACACTAGTAAAGTAATGCTCAAAATTCTCCAAGCCAGGCTTCAGCAATACGTGAACCGTGAACTTCCAGATGTTCAAGCTGGTTTTAGAAAAGGCAGAGGAACCAGAGATCAAATTGCCAACATCTGCTGGATCATGGAAAAAGCAAGAGAGTTCCAGAAAAACATCTATTTCTGCTTTATTGACTATGCCAAAGCCTTTGACTGTGTGGATTACCATAAACTGTGGAAAATTCTTCAAGAGATGGGAATTCCAGACCACCTGACCTGCCTCTTGAGAAACATGTATGCAGGTCAGGAAGCAACAGTTAGAACTGAACATGGAACAACAGACTGGTTCCAAATAGGAAAAGGAGTATGTCAAGGCTGTATACTGTCAGCCTGCTTATTTAACTTGTATGCAGAGTACATCATGAGAAATGCTGGGCTGGAAGAAGCACAAGCTGGAA
>NW_011494921.1:4168223-4173864 GCF_000754665.1 Bison bison bison | reverse complement strand
TTGTCTACAAAGGTCCATCTAGTCAAGGCTATGGTTTTTCCACTGGTCATGTATGGATGTGAGAGTTGGACTGTGAAGAAGGCTGAGCGCTGAAGAATCGATGCTTTTGAACTGTGGTGTTGGAGAAGACTCTTGAGAGTCCCTTGGACTGCAAGGAGATCCAACCAGTCCATTCTAAAGGAGATCAGCCCTGGGTGTTCTTTGGAAGGATTGATGCTAAAGCTGAAACTCCAGTACTTTGGCCACCTCATGCGAAGAGTTGACTCATTGGAAAAGACTGTGATGCTGGGAGGGATTGGGGGCAGGAGGAGAAGGGGACGACAGAGGATGAGATGGCTGGATGGCATCACTGACTCAATGGACGTGAGTTTGGGTGAACTCCGGGAGTTGGTGATGGACAGGGAGGCCTGGCGTGCTTCGATTCATGGGGTCTCAAAGAGTCGGACACGACTGAGGGACTGAACTGACTGACTGACCATCAGAGTGAAATGTCACATTCCTGAATGTTTGGAAATAATCGAGATGGAAAGACCCTTAGGTTCAACTTTTTTTTTTTCTCTATTTTACACTCTCTAGGAAGTTAAATCAGCATAACACTCTGTGTCTTTGACTTTCCTTGCAGCAGTGTAATCTTTCAGGTGTGGGATGCAGACTCTTGGGTGTGTGGGATCTAGTTCCCTGACCAGGGATTAAACACAGGCCCCCACATTGGGAGTGCCGAGCCTTAGCCACTGGACTGCCAGGGAAGTCCCTGTTCTTCACTATTTAGATGAGAAGGATAGGAACAAATATTTGAGGACATTTTCTTGAAGTTAATGGCTATGGACTTCAGCCCGGGGGCTCTTCTTCTACGGTCTGTTACTAAAAGTAGAAAGAAAGAGTTAGTCGCTCAGTCGTGTCTGACTCTTTGGGACCCCATGGACTGTAGCCAGTCAGGCTCCTCTGTCCATGGACTTCTCCAGGCAAGAATACTGGAGTGGGTAGCCATTCCCTTCTCCAGGAGATTTTCCCGACCCAAGAATCGAACCTAGGTCTCCTGCATTATATAGGCAGATTTTCTTTACTGTCTGAGCTGCCAGGGAGGTCCTGGTAGTTGGCTTGTAGTAATACTGGGCTCTCAGTTACTGAGAGTGGGCTCATAGTAATAATCACTGGGAAGATCCGGAAATTCAAAGCACTGTCACACCCGGTGAGCAGCAGAATCACCCGGAGGGCTTGTCACAGTCGGATCCCCGGGCGCAGCTGTCTAGGATTCTGATTCCGCCGGTCTAGGGTGGAGCTGGACTGCGCCTTTCTGACGGTTCCCAGGTGATGCTGAAGCTACTGGTCCAGGGATCCCACTTAGGTAACCGAATGCATTGTTTAACCCGATCCTCCCTCTGCTCCTGTGGTTTAAGATACTTTTCATTTACAAATGAGCGAAACGGGGCTCAGAGTCTGCCTTCTCTCTGGACCAGTTATTTTCAGACAGTCTGGTAGCTACTGTTAGTTAAGTTCACTCGCAAGTGGAATTTAGATGGGAAAAAAAATAATGATAGCCAAATGTATTCTGTGCTTGCTTGCCAAATTAGGCCTGGGGCCAGATATTTGACAAATATTGCTCTTGAAACCTCACAACAGCCCTGCCAAAAAGTGTGCTCAGTTTGAAAGTGAAGAAAGGGTTTCCCTGATGGCTCAGTGGTAAAGAATCTGCCTGCCGACGTGAGACACAGTTTCAGTCCCTGGTCTGGGAAGATCCCACATGTCGACTAGCAAGCGGGCCTGTGTGCCACAATTATACTGGGCCTGTGCTCTAGAGTCCGAGGCCAAGACTCCCGAGCTCATGAGCCGCAGCTGCTGAAGCCGGGAGCCCCAAAGCCCTCCCTCGGCAACAACAGAGGCTCCTGCCCTGAGAAGCCAGAGCAGCACAGCGGACAGGAGCCCCACCCACTGCAGCTAGAGAAAAGCCGGCGATGCACCGCAGACCCAGCCAGCCAGAAAATATAAAATTAAAAAAATTCTGATTAGGAAAAAAAAAAGTGAGGAAACAGGTTCAGAGGTAAAGGAACTGGCAGAGCTGGACAAAGCCCAGCTCTCATGACTCCCCTTTAGAGCTGGGGAACCCAGAGGAGTAGGCCCACGCCTGCTCCTGCTGAGCGAAAATCCCTCTAAGCAGGAGGGTGAGCTTCCCGTCCAGGCAGACACCTCTGAGAGCGACCCCAGGGGAAAAACTCCCCCTTACCCCTGGAACCTCACAATGCTAATTACGTTCTTCCATTTAAGAAATTGACTTAAATTTCCAGAGCTTGTTTATAAGCCTGATCTTGATTGTGAATGAGTTTCAGTTCTGCGAGGAATTCTTGTGCTCACGTTTGAGGCACCCAGCGATGTCCTGGAGAAAACAATGAATCTCCCGGAGCCAGCTTGAGTTTCGGAGGCTCCTGTTTGGCAATTCCAGACACTTCGTGGGCTCTCAGGATGAGCCAAATTAAATTTGTTTTAAACGAAAGGGAATAAATTAAGTAGAAGGCATTCACCGTTCTTTAAGTAATGGAGTTTAAACTGGTGAGTGGTAGCAGCTGTGACTCTGTCTCATTTGATTCCTGTGATCAGCCCACGATTCTAAGATCGACCTTGATTCCCATTCTGCAGTTGTGGAAATTTGGGCACAGAGAAGTTAATTCACTTGACAGAGGTCCCAGAGCTAATACGTGGCAGATTCAGAGCCAGGAGTGTCCGACTAACTCTAAGGCCGGCACCCTTCGCTGCTGCTGCCTCTGCTGCTCTGCGTTCTTAGGGATGTTGTTGCAAGCGATTCATTCTTGGGCGAGCCCCAGGGATGCCATTTCAAGCCCCACGCTGGCTTTAGGGAGTGTGTGACTTCTCAATGATGTCTAAGTTTCCCTTCGCCTAACCCTCTGTGAAACATGATGGAGGCGGGCAGTCCTTGGCATTCCTGGGGCCTGAGACGGGAAGCCTATTCTGTTATGAGATGGCGTGGGCACCAATCTCAGATCAAGACTGTTAGGGAAAGTCGAGGCTCCTAGAGGAGGGAGACCAAGTCCAGAGAGCCACAGATAGCTCAAGAGGGGACAAGGAGAACTGGGCTGAGCTTTCCACGGTCTAAGGGAGGCAGCGTCTGGGGGGCGGCCAGGATCACTGGCGTGCAGGTTTGCCTCTTGTTTGGGGGGCAGCGTGTGGCCTGCTCTGGCTTTCAGTGTGGGCAGTAATGCCTTTGCTCCTGCCCAGGTTTCCTAGGAGCCGTGGACCGCGCTCTGAAATGCTTTTCTTGGCAGAAGAATGTGCCAGCCCTCTGGACCACAAAGACGCTGGGAAGCACGTGCCCCGCCTTGAACGGCCTCCGAGTGTTGAGCCTCCTCTGGATCGTGTCCGGGCACACCAGTCAGATGACTGCATGGCTGTCTCTGGGTACGGAAGACTGAGGGATCTCTGGAGTAGTCAAGGAAGGGAGGGCCTTTCGTGTAGGAGGTCACGTCAGGCCCTAGGAGGGGAGCCTGCAGCCTTCTCGAGTGGCCTTCCTTCTCGAGACGTGGCTGTGGCCTCCATAAATGAGTGTTCTGGGCCAGTGTCCCGTGGTTGCTTTACCTTCCCTTAGGTGTAAACCAGACACACGATTCCCTGGTGAACAGGGATAGCTGAGTATTTTATTTTTACCTTTCGAAGAGCTGGGTTCCCTCTTGTCATGATTAATGAATCCAGAAACTTCTTTTTCCCCTCTCCTGGAAAAATAGGCGAATATAGATAAACATTGTGCACTAGTATAAAATCAGTATTTGTGGATCTTCTTTCTGTTGGTACACTCCAGAAGAGCTCCCATCGACAGAGTGGAACTCTCCAAGTGGGACCTACAAACACATGTCAGAATTGAGGGCGGGGCCAGCCCAGGGCAGTTTGCGGACCCCCAGGGGATCTGAACAGGCGATGCTGCTATAGCTCCACGGGGGCCGCGGGCCCTGCAGAGGGCCCCAGGCGAGAACCCAGGCTGCAGGCAGCTACCGAGCCACCCTCTCTTACTTCCATTCCACGTTCTCCTCTTAAGTGAATCGCACGGATGCACAAAACCCTCTCAATACAGCTGAAAGCTACAGGTGTTTTTTTGAAAAGATAAATCACAAGATTTTCTTCCGTTCAATAAAAAGACACTGTGTCCTACCTTTTTACAGATAATGTGCTTGAATGGAAGGCCAGGGTGCCTAGAAACCCACTGTACCTTTATTCTCGGAGTGGCCCCTTCTATCTCGGAGTGGACACGTTTTTCCTGATCAGGTAATGTGGTGCTCTCGTGGCTGGAGTTGTGCTCGTGGCTCTTTGGGGAAGTGTGGATGTGCCTGTTGAAACACCGAAGGGCTCACGCTGACTCTCCCTGGCCTCTGCCTCTGGGCGTCCCTGGACGGTACCGAGGCCGCCAGTTCCTCTCTTTAAATTATTCTGGATGGCTCTCTAAAAAGACCTTTTATAAAAGGTGATTTTATTGATCAAAGTTGTTTATTTCAGCACTTCTCAAATTCTGGCTCCTGGTATGGTGCAAATCCATGATCAAGTTGCCAGTTCTCACCACAGTGAAATGTGGGAAAAAATAAGAAAATGGTGTGAGGTTATATAAAGTGGTGTTTATTTAAATTAACTAATAAGAGGCAAATTTTCTTAGATGTTTGATCAGTGTCAGCCTCTGCGTAAAGTCCTTTGCAGCATTATATCATGCAATCCTCATGGTGTTCCTATACAGTAGGGACAACTGTTAAAATCCTCAGTTTTTTTGTTCTGTTCTTTGGGTGTCCGGGTGAAATTTGCATCACATAAAATTAACCACTCCCATGAATGATTCGGAGAAGGCAGTGGCAGCCCGCTCCAGTACTCTTGCCTGGAAAATCCCATGGACGGAGGAGCCTGGAGGCTCCATGGGGTCGCTGAGGGTCGGACACGACTGAGCAACTTCACTTTCACTTTTCACTGTCATGCATTGGAGAAGGAAATGGCAACCCACTCCAGTGTTCTTGCCTGGAGACTCCCAGGGACGGGGGAGCCTGGTGGGCTGCAGCCTATGGGGTCACACAGAGTCGGACACGACTGAAGCGACTCAGCAGCAGCGAATGATGCAGTGGCACTTGGTGCATTCGCTTTGTGGCACAGCTCCCCCTTCTATCCGGTTCCAAAACGTTTTCATCACCCTCAGGGAAACCTCACACCCATTAAGTAGTTTTCCCCAGCCCCTCCTACCTCCAGTTCTTAGAAATCTGCTTTCTCCAGTGTGGATTTACCTGCTCTAGATACTTCATACAAGCGGCTCACACAGAGTGCTTTTGTGCCCGGCTTCTCTCAGCTAGCATGACGTTTATGAAGTTCATCTATGTTGAAGCACTTATCAGTACTTCCTTTCTTTTTATGGCTGAATATTGTCCCTTGTATGGCAGACCACCGAAATCGCCGCTTTAAAGATAAGGGAGCTGAGCGTGAAGGGCGTGGTCCTGGCAGCCTGGTCCCAGAGTCCGAGCTCCAGCCTCTGTGCTGGCCTGTCTCTGCCTGTTTGGAGTTATGTATCCCTTCCTTTAGAGGGAGATGGTGATGGTAGATGGCATCATTAACTGCTAAGCATTAATCCATCCGGGGGCTTCCTGATGGCTCGGCAGGTAAAGAATCCACC
>NW_011494921.1:4164854-4168123 GCF_000754665.1 Bison bison bison | reverse complement strand
AGGGGTAAAGAATCCACCAGCCAATACAAGAGATGAAGGAGACGTGGGTTTGGTCCCTAGGTTGGGAAGATCCCCTGGAGGAGGAAATGGCAATCCACTCCAGTATTCTTGTCTGGGAAATCCCACAGACAGAGGAGCCTGGTGGGCTACAGTCCATAGGGTCGCAAAAGAGTCGCACAGGACTTAGTGACTGAGCATGCACGCATGTTCATCTGTCCAACCATGCTCTATCCAATAGACAGCAGCCCAGACAGGCGAGGGATAGAGTCCACCATCTGCAGCGAACAAGACTATGATATCCGGGCTACTGGGCACCAGACGTTCCGAGAGAGCTTACCTGGGTCTAACCAGGCAGTCAAAATCCAAGAACAGAGTGGGAGCCTCTGTAGGGCAGGGAGGTCCGCCCAGGGGATAGCAGTTCAAACACCAGAGCTCTGTTTCCTGCAAGGAAGCTAGTAAGAACACGGCAACAAAAGATGCCATATGCTGGCTAGGGCTGGTCGGCAGGGCTCCAAGCCCGGGAGGGGAGCTGGCAAGGACAGATCAGGACGGCTGGAACCAAAGCAAACTCAAGCTGGAGACCTGCCACCAGGAGGGAAGCATGAAGGGCAAGAAAGGCCGCTGGTCATCCCGGGCCATCAGTGGGAATCAAGAGACAGCCCAGAGCCGTTGGGTTAGTCCCGAGAGGCCCACAGCACAGGCCAATGCTCCTGAGATTCCAGATGGCCCCGAAAACTTCCCTGGTGGCTCAGACGGTAAAGAATCCGCCTGCAGTACAGGAGACCCGGGTTCGAGCTCTGGGCTGGGAATATTCCTCCTGGAGAAGGGAATGGTTACACACTCCAGTCTTCTTGCCTGGAGAATCCCATGGACAGAGGAGCCTGGCGGGCTACAGTCCATGGGGCAGCAAAGAGTCGGAGGTGACGGGGCAACAGACACTTTCCCTTACGGTGAAGACAGCATACCTGACTGGGCTTGGTCTGGGTCCCGGGGAGTGCTGGGCCTTCCCCAGTGCTTCTCAGAATAGAGTCTCAGCATCGTCCGGAAGCTTGGGAGAAATGCAGATTCCCGGGCCCCACTCAGGCCCCCTGACCAGGCGCTCTGACTGTAACAAGCCCTCCAGGCAATGCTGCCCTCGGGTCCCATCTCAGAACCCCTGTGCCAGCCCCAGCTTGCAGGGCGAGGATGGCAGAGTGAGACCCAGCAGATCCCGTCACAATCAAGAGACCAAGACGTGTGTTTCTTTTTTCTTTACTCCTGTTTGCTTCTGTTTCTCCTGGCCTATCTCAGTGCCTGTTGTCGTTTTCTCTCCCAGTTTTCATTTTATCACTTTAGGAAGTGCACGTGGTCTGTTCATTTTCTTTCCAACATCGGAAATATTACTAATAGTGAAAACATGTCATTGCTGCTGTGCTAAGAAACACTTTGATCCCATACAGTTCTGATGATCAACCTCTATCAGGCCCATTTTTATAGCTGAGAAAGTTGATGTTGGAGATAAAATAATCTAAGCCCCCCAACCCCTCCTCAGCTAGAGTACATTTCAGTACAATCAGAACTGAAATATAATGTATGCTTTATGCCAAAACCATGTCTTAACAGCTATGTCACTAATATATTTAACATGTGTGAGTGTGTGCTCAGTCGCTCACTCATCTCTGACTCTTGAGACCCCCATGGACTATAGCCTGCCAGGCTCCTCTGTCCATGGAATTCTCCAGGCAAGAATACTGGAGTGGGTTGCCGTCGCCTTCTCCAGGGGCTCTTCCTGACCCAGGAATTGAATCTGCCTGTGGCTCCCACATCAGCAGGCAGATTCTTGACCACTGAGCCACCTGGGAAGCAATATATTACATAGTAGGACCTAAGACTTCTGTCACTGGTGACGGTTTTGGAATCCTTCTATCTCTCAGATTGGGCTGATTTCATATATCTCTCCTGCAGGATTTTATTCTTTCCCAGTCTGTTTGGGTTTCCTGGGTCTTCTTAGCCTCTTGGAACCTCTTGTCTTGCTCGGAGCCTGTTTTCCTGCCAGCCTTTCTCTTTTCCTGTCTTTGTGAACTTGAGACGGTGCTTGCCCACACACAGAGGGAGACCCTGATTCATTCTTTCTGGAAACTAAGAGGCAGCCGGAACCAGAATTGGCCATGCTACTTCCTCAACTCAGTGCTCTCTTTCACTTGTCTCTATAAATTTTGTCCCTATTATAGTGAATCCAGCTTGCTGCATTTCAAAAGAAACTCTTGCTGGCAGAGAGTAGACAGTCTCTAACCCTCACTGATCCCTTCCAAGTCCTGCCCAATACACACACACACACACACACACACACACACAGCCTTCTTTTGCAATAGGAAACACACTTGTTCTTTAGAGAAACACCGACAAGGGTCATGAGCTATTGCTGCTACTAAGTTGTAGGTTGTTATATGTTGTTACATTTCCGGTGCCATGTCGGTAGACCAGCGCTTCTTGATCAGTTCGGAAGCAGGCTTTGTGACCATGATCTTGCAGTGCTCGATTGAAATGCCAAACATTAGCTATGCTTGGAAAGAACCTAAAGAGCAGCTGGGTGAGGATATTGATTCCAAAGTGAAGGGAATGGTCTTTCTCGAAGGAAAGTTTGCTTGGACATCCCTACTGCGTCAATGGCAGCGGTACAGAAGAGAGGCGTGATGCGCGGCACGGGCTGCATTCTGTGGCCATGGAGCAACCAGAGCGAGAACGTCCATGGGAAGGATATCGCAACTTCCGAGGACAGCGGGAAGACAGTTGAGGCCTCAGGACAGCACGAGGGCAACCGAGGTGTCAGGGGACAGTGGGAAAGAAGTAGGAGCTTCAGAGGACAGCAGTCAGGAGGCGGCAGCAAAAGTAACAGATTCCAAAACAAAGGCCAGAAGCAGAGTTTTAATAAAGCTTTTGGACAGTAATTTGAAGTAGAGGATTTATTTGGCAAAAACAGAGCTATGTTCAGCAACGTGGAACTGAACATTATTTTTCACGCAAAATTAAAAGCACATTGTATTTCCTTCCTGACCACTTGCCCAGTCCCCATCTCTTTGACAGAGAAAAGCTTTATCTAAATTATTTCATCTAATTGATGACTGTCATTTATAACTTTACTGCTACTTCTGTCTTGGGTTCAGTTCAGTTCAGTTCAGATGCTCAGTTGTGTCCGACTCTTTGCGACGCCATGAATCGCAGCACGCCTGGCCTCCCTGTCCATTACCAGCTCCCAGAGTTTACCCAAACTCATGTCCATCAATTCGGTG
>NW_011494921.1:4139076-4164754 GCF_000754665.1 Bison bison bison | reverse complement strand
CCATCCAGCCATCTCATCCTCTGTCATCCCCTTCTCCTCCTGCCCTCAATCCCTCCCAGCATCAGAGTCTTTTCCAATGAGTCAACTCTTCACATGAGGTGGCCAAAGTATTGGAGTTTCAGCATCAGTCCTTCCAATGAACACCCAGGACTGATCTCCTTTAGGATGGACTGGTTGGATCTCCTTGCAGTCCAAGGGACTCTCAAGAGTCTTCTCCAACACCACAGTTCAAAAGCATCGATTCTTCAGCGCTCAGCCTTCTTCACAGTCCAACTCTCACATCCATACCTGACTACTGGAAAAACCATAGCCTTGACTAGATGGACTTTTGTTGGCAAAGTAATGTCTCTGCTTTTGAATATGTTATCTAGGTTGGTCATAACTTTCCTTCCAAGGAGTAAGTGTCTTTTAATTTCATGGCTGCAATCTGTCTTAGGTATTCCTTTGGAAAAGGTGTATGGATTCATTACATATTCTAATGTATTGTCTATAGATTATAAGATAAAACATGTATCTGCTGATACTTTTTAAGTTGACCTGTCTTTATACTTAGAAATGTCTCTTAATAGTAGGCTTCCCTGGTGGCTCAGATGGTAAAGACTCTCCTGCAATACAGGATCCCTGGGTCAGGAAGATCCCCTGGAGAAGGAAATGGCAGCCCACTCCAGTATTCTTGCCTGGAGAATTCCATGGACAGAGGAACCTGGTGGGCTACAGTCCATGGGGTTGCAAAGAGTCAAGCATGGCTGAGCAACGATGATGCACATGTTGTTACTAAGTCATGTCCAACTCTTTGCGATCCCATGGACTACAGCACACCAGGCTTCCCTGTCCTTCACCATCTCCCAGAGCTTGCTCAAATTCACGTCCATTGAGTCAGTGATGCCATCCAATCATCTCATCCTCTCTCGTCCCCTTCTCCTTTTGCTGTCCATCTTTCCCAGGATCAGGGTCTTTTCCAATGAGTTGGCTCTTCGCCAAAGTATTGCAGCTTCAGCTTCAGCATCAGTCCTTCCAAAGAATATTCAGGGTTGATTTTCTTGGTGTTGGAGAAGACTCCTGAGAGTTCCTTGGACTGCATGGAGATCAATAGTCCATCCTAAAGGAAACCTAGAGGCTCATCGCTATAAATGTTAAAAGGCAGAAATTCCCTGGTGGTTCAGTGGTTAGGACTCTGCACTTTCACTGCTGAGAGCCTGGGTTCAATCCCTGGCCTGGGAACTCAGATTGCATGCACACCTGAAAAAAAAAGAAAAGAAAAGAAAAAGAAAAAAAAAAAACAGAATAAGCGTCAAAAGCATGGGAAACTCAAAAGGTACAAACTTCCAGTTATAAAACCAGTATGTACTAGGAATGGAATGTACCACATGATAAATATAACGCTGATGTTTGTTAGGTAAGAAAGTGCTTAAGAGAGTAAATCCTAAGAGTTCTTGTCACAGGCTGCTCCGTCGGCCTGGCTCCTGTAGTGAGGAAGATGCTGAGCTCAAGGTGCCTGGCCGTGGACACATACCACGAGCAAGGAGAAAGCTATTACTGTTTTTAGTCTTAAAGATGTTTTGTTACTGCAGCGTCACTTAGTCTGTCCTGATAGAGACAACCAAATTGATCAACCTGTGAACTGCATCACTGATCAGTCATTCCTGTGATCTACTCTTCTCTTCCTCTCAGTGGCTGGTTAAGTGCAAGATCATTTTTAAAGATGCGTCAGAATTCAGACAAAGGAATAACCCCTAGCGTCATACTCAGATACTTTTTCAGTCGCCTTATAAGGTAGGTTATTCATATAATCTTTCAATTCTGTATTGCTGCGTAATCATTTATTATTTTTAGTCTTTAACCCTCCTTTGAAAGAATTTTCAAAGAAAAAATAAACTGAAAGAAAAATAGTTTTCTTTCATTTAAACCATGTTTAAATGTGGTTGCTCTTTCTGGTTTAATGGCTTTGACAGTGGAAGATATCAGTACTCATGGTATTTTTCCTAATAAAACTTGAACTGTATTAAACCAACAAAAACCTCATTTCTAAAGCTAATGGACAGCAGGTTTCAATGAATATACAGTCAGAGTCCCATGAAATCTATGTTCAACAGAATTTGTATGGCTCCTGTAAATTAGTAGTAATTGGAGCCTGTAATAAGGATTAATGGTAATAATAAACAAAGAATAAGATACAATCAGGAAAGGGGCTGGTGGAAGCTTGGGATGATGGTTGTTCTGATAAGAAGGCAGAAAGGATGGTAGTATTCTTTATGAATGCGTGGTTGGTTGGATCAGAATGGAATACAATACTGGGACAGAATATGGAGCCAGTGCGATAGCAGAGTGGCAGTGATGTAATGAGACAGTAGACGTGTAGGGAGAAAAAGAAACGTCTACCTATGTAACCCACCATTTAAAAGTGTATACACTTTTAAAATCATGGTTTGTGGCTAAGCTGGAGCCCAGTTCCCATTACTTAGGGTCCATGGCTCTGTTGTTACACTGCACCATCACAAAATAGCAGGGGAGTGTTGAAACAATCTTCTGGGCCCGTCAAACAGACTGCGTAAGATCTGACTCCAGTCTGCCTGGGCGTGCCTTCTGATTCAGTCATTTACAGCTGTGTGGCCTTGAGTAAGCGTCTCAGTGTTTCTGTGCTTGAGTTTATTCATCTTAAAAATGAGCAGAATCATGGCTCTCACTTTGTTGGACTCTTGAGAGAATCAGAACAGATAACGCAGGCAAAGAATTTAGAACAATGTGACAGGTAGTATGCCCTCAGTAAATATAAGCTATCATTATTACTGTTGTTATTTTTACTTTTTAACTTCTGTGGTTAATAGTTTAAGAATGAGTCTAAGCTAAGAAATAGAACTTTATTGCCTTTGTGGTTTCTTCCAAGCTCCATTAAATCTAGTCCTCGCCCTGAAGGCTTGACAGAATACTTTTTCTTGCAATATCTTTTGGGGACGAGCACTGGGTGAAGCAGCCAGTCTTGCCCTGTGTTCTTCTGGAGGAAAGGGCCTGGCATTCAGGCCCAGCGTTCTCAGTGATAAGTGCTCAGGCGGGTTGTTAGGGGTTGGGGTGTGGGATCCAGTGGCCTGGTGGGTGCTGCCTGGGAAACCCTTCAGAAGAACAGCCCCAGAGCTGGGGGGTGAAGACTCAGACGTGTTTTCCTGGACAGATAAAGCAGTCGTTGGGGCCGAGAGCCCAGAGTGGAGGAAGGTGCAGTGGTGAAGCCTCATGGGGCAAGATGCTGGCGAGGGTCCCAGGGGTGACGTGTTGTGGGATGTGCCCTGGCCATGGGCAGTGAGGATATGGAGAGGGTGCCAACCGTGGACAGGCAGACTTTCCAGCTCAAGTGACGTGGAGGATGGGGAGGACATTCTTGAGATGGGGAGCTCTGGGAGAGTGCCAGCTGGGAGCCAGGAAGAGAAAAAATGAGTCCAAGCTGGGACAGAACTTCGTTGCGGTATGGGGGCAAGGGCAGGAAAGGCAGACCAAGTGGGGCCTTCTGCAAGTTTCAGAAAATGTGAAAGCCCAGCTTCTAGGGGTGAAACCTTACAGGTATCTCACAGGAAACAAGGAGAGAAGAGGCTCCAGACCCCTAAAACTGTGGGATTGTTCCAAGTTGGAGCCACTAGTTAAAAATTAGCTTACTAGTAGGACTTCCCCGTTGGTCCAGTGGTTAAGAATCCGCCTTCCAAATACAGGGGGCCCGGGTTCGACCCTTGGTTGAGGAACTAAGACCCTACAAGCCTTGGGGCTTGTGGTGGATTTATTTTGATATTTGGCAAAACTAATACAATTATGTAAAGTTCAAAAATTAAATAAAATTTTAAAAAAAAGTAAACAAAAGAAATTAAAAAAAAAATTAGTTCATGGATGTGTGCACTCTGTCATGTCCAGCTCTTTGCAACCCCATGGACTGTAGCCCACCAAGCTCCTCTGTCCATCGACTTCCAGGCAAGAACACTGGAATGGGTTGCCATTTCCTCCTCCAGGGGATCTTCCCAACCAGGGATTGAACCCAAGTCTCCTGCATCTCCTGCATTGGCAAGTGGATTCTTTACCTCTGCACCACCTGGGAAGCCCCCACCCATTGGTTTAAGTTAAAAAAATTATTGATACTAATGTCTAACTGTAGCAGAAGGTTATATACTAAAAATAAAGGCACCCCTTCCAGTCTCATCTCCCACAGGACGGCTTTGGTAACAGCTTCTTATGAATTAATTCTTGCAGGGACTTTCCATGTATTTATATATTCTTTTCCCCACCCACAAATAGAACTATACTTAATACTGCATTATTTTGCACATAGCTTTTTAAACTTAATGATTTGGCATCTTTCTCTAACTTCCTTTTGGAAGGACTCACCTCACTGATTTTAAGGTTGCCGGGATGGCGCCGTGTGGGTGGACCATCATCATGTATTTAACTGCTCTCCATGAATGGGCATGAAGGTGATTTCCAAGTTTTTTGCAGTCTTTTTAGACAGTGACACGAAGTCTGTACATTTTTGTGCAGCTGTCTGGGCACGTTTGCAGGGTAAATTCCTACGAGGTAAATTCCACCAAAATTCCACATTTGGTGCCTTGAATGTGCTGATGGACGTTTTCCAATTGACCTTCCCACCCGGCCAGCTATGAGGAGGCCGCTTCTCACACCCCCCGGCAGTGGCTAGTGTCACAGGTTTTAATCTTTGCAAACCCACTTTGACTGAATCTTCAAGTTTGGACAGACACTTGAAGGGCATGTATATTTATATGACACGTCCCACGTTTCAAACAGTTGTGTTTTTTTTTTTAACTTTTTATTTTGTATTGGGGTATGGCTGATTAACAGTGCTGGGACAGTTTCCAGTGGACAGCACAGGGACTCAGCCATGCATGTCCATGTGTCCACTCTCCCCGACTCCCCCATCCAGGCTGCCACGTAACAGTGAGCGGAGTTCCCTGTGCTCTGCAGGGGGTCCTTGTTGGTGATCCACTTTAAGATTTTTTTTTTATATATTTATTTATTTGGCTGCATCAAGTCTTAATCCCACAGTGAGGTCCGCGGGCTTGGTTGTCCTGAGGCACGTGGAATCTTCCCAGACCAGGGATCGAGCCCACATCCCCTGCACTGCAAGGTGGATTCCTTACCTCTGGGTCACCAGAGAAGTGCTGGTTATCCATTTTAAATATAGCCTTGTGTACCTGTCCTTCTCAAACTCCCTGACTCTCCCTTCCCCCCGGCAACCATAACTCCATTCTCCGACTCCAGTTTTCTTAGTGATCTCTTGATTCTCAGAAAATCTGAGGAGGCGGGAGTCCTCCTTCTCCTTAGAGGAAGCTAAGGAACTGTCAGCCCCCTTTTCCGCAGGAGAGGAAAGGGAGGAGTGACCCGATTTTCTCAGTGTGAAAAATTTAGACAAAACTAGAACTCACGTCTCTGTGTTCTTTCCCCTGTAACCCCTCAGGCGTGGCCCCCCAGTAGCCTCCGCTCCCCCTGCCGGCCCAGCCACGAGCCTGCCTGAGGCGGAATGCCACCTCTACCCAAGTCCCTCTGGAGGGTGTCTGACCCGGACTCCGGTTCAGAGGGGAGCTGGGGCTGACTGGTTCTCCCGGGGAGATGGAGGTGACAGATGGTGGGGGGAGGCCGGGCAGGGGTGCGAGCCCAAGCCCGAGGGAGCATCCGCACAGCAGCACGGTCCCACATCCGCACAGCAGCGCGGTCAGACGGCTGACTGGGCAGGACCCAGGACCTGGCCAGGGCTCTGCGGCTGCAGCCTGAGCTGGTCCAGGAAGGTGCATCCTGGCAGAGTTGGCGCCCATGCCCTCAGACTCTGATCAGCAACCTCAGGCCTGCTCCCAGATACCCACCACCCTCCTGCCCTCCTGATGCTCTCTAGGAAGGAGGTCATCTTTGTGGGATGCAGACCAGAGGCGGGGTGCTGACCCCCCCCTCTGCTGGGGCTGCTCCTCTAGCTGCCCTGCCCTCCCCCATCCGTCACCCCACACCGCAGGCCCTGAAGCCCCCTCCGAGATGTTTAGAGATGCTTCTGGGCCATAGGCTCTCTGCCCTTGTACTGCCCTGGATTTTCAAATATATTCTTTAAAAAAAGAGGGCTCTGCTGGGGGCCACCCAGAAGCCACACCCGCATTGCATGTGCCTTCCGTGTTGTCCATAAGCCACCCCCCCCCCCGCCCCAGAGACGGGCAGACCAGTGAGACAGGCTGCAAATCTCCAATACACAGGCTTCTGAAAGAAAAGAGTGACAAAATAGCTCAATAGTTTTTCATATTGGCTATCTGTTGAAATGACAATATTTTGAATGTATTGACCAAATGAAGTATAGTATTAAAACTAATTGTACTGTTGACTTTTTAAAATGCGGCCGCTGGAATGTGCTAACGGAACAGCTGATGTGGCTGGGATTATTACATTTTATTGAACAGCCCCAGTCTAGACACCAAGTGTCCTCTTCATCAGCTTGTAGCTGCCGCACACCCTGCTTGGAAGGAGGTGGTGTGTGAGGGAAGGAAGGAGGAAATGAAGTGAGGCAGGAAGGGAGGATAAGAGGGGGTATGGAGAGCTATGTTCATCTAGGGAGGCCCCTGAAAGGAACAGGTAACAGTGACAGATCTCAGTACTGACATATGGTTGGACCATCTTGGGTAAGGGACTCAAACGTCTCTGAGCTCTAATTTGCTCATCAGTAAAATTGACATCATAGTTACTGGACAGGTTTAGAAAGTTCCTAGCAGAGTGGCTTACACATAGGACTTGCTCCATGAAGAACAGTATTTTTGCATCAGTAGCACCTAGGCCGCTTTGAACCCACGAATGAATGGAAGGTTTGAGGGGTGAGTGAGGACGTGGTCCCTCCCCCAGGACAGTCTATTTTTGAGCGTCTTATCCACCATCACTATGTGACCCCCACCCCAGGGGACCGTATGGAACCCCCATGGAGAATCACTCGCTCCGGGCTCTCTCCCGCTAGGTTGCAGCCTCTTCACGGGTACTCCGTGTGCTTGCTGGTTGGATTGTTCTCCCTTGCGCCCTGGGGGCCCGTCTGGGAGGTGCCCAAGCTTCACCTGGAGAACTGCCGGCGTGCCTGGTGGACGAACTTGCTGTTGCTAAATAACTTCCTGTCGGTCCAGGATGCGGTGAGTTCAAGTCTTCCGCGAAGGGGCGGAGGGGCGCGATCCGGCGCGCGTTCCCGGGCCAGCCCGAGTCTGATCCCGTTTCTTCTGGCGATGCTGTAGGAAGGTGGGCTGTGGGAGGGAGGCTCGCCTCGGGTGTGAGGCGGGGGTTGCTGCACCAGCTCTGGCGGGGTGGGCGCTGGGAAAGCAGAGACGGAACGGGGCGGGGGCCCGGGGCCGGGCCAGCGCGCTGCCTGTCCTGGACGCAGCTGCCCCCGCCCCATCACTGTGCAGTCTGGGGCCACGCCACCCCAGCAGGAAGGACGCCTTCTTCACCTCCACCCAGAGAACCGGGATTGGGACGGAAGGAGTCACCACACCCTCCCCGTAATGAATTCTACCCCATGTCCAGCCAGATCTCACAACGTCTGTGTATATGGGTCATGCTTCCTTTCCAAGCTTGCAGCAAATGGAAGTGAACTAGTTGTAATTAAACCGCGTCAATGATTTTGCACCTACCTCGAAAGCACTGCGGAGAAGGAAATGGCAACCCACTCCAGCATTCTTGCCTAGAGAATCCCGTGGACAGAGGAGCCTGGTGGGCTGCTGTCCATAGCGTCACACAGAGTCGGAGACAACTGAAGCGGCTTAGCATGCATGCATCCGTTGGAGAAGGAAATGACAACCGACTCCAGTATTCTTGCCTGGAGAATCCCAGGGACGGCAGAGCCTGGTGGGCTGCCGTCTATGGGGTCGCACAGAGTCAGACACGACTGAAGCAACTTAGCAGCAGCAGCAGAAAGCACTGCTGAAAGGAGAATCACGAAACTGTGACTGCAGGACCGCTGACCAACCAGACGGCTGCCTTTGGTTCACAAGGGCCCGGCAGCTTCAACAGGGCTTCCGTCACTGTCTTAACTGTCTTCAGGCGGACCCCTCCATCACCCTCCGTGACAGGGGGCCCTGGAGCAGAGGCCCGGCCACCTTCCTGGGGGCAGACTGGCTGGGGTCACAGGTGGGATGAGCGAAGCTGTCACTTCTGATTAGCTTGGTCTCAGGAGTGACGGGGTGGGAGGGGAGACCGAGGCACCTCTCATCTCTGAAGCCCTTGGGAGACTTGCCCCCAGAAGTCGTCTCACCCTTAATTAGAGACACAGGGGCCACCTCGTGCCCCACAGGCACAGACAGCCCGGGATGAGGTCGCTCCGGCCAGCTGCTCTCACATCAGTCACGCGTGGGAACTCCGGGGTTTCCCGCTAATGCTCGTCTGCAGCCAGACCTCCGTTCTCAATGAGCACGGTCTATCAAATCAAAAACAGAATAAAATAAATGAACACATTCTCTCCACCTGGAGTTGGGGGGAGGGCAAGGAAGAGACAACAGGGGCCCTCCGACCCCAACCGCGCTGTGAGGGTAATTACTCCTCACACCCGTGACGCGGTGGTGGAATTCAGTCCCCACCGCTGCCCTGGGAGATTAGCTGTGATTGTTGTCTTAAACAAGAGAGAAAGCGTGTCTGAATTTCCAGGGTGTAAAATGGCAATAAGAATACCTACTCCCCTGGGATTGTTAGGGGGGTGAGTTGAGACGCTGCTGCGGCTGCTAAGTTGCTTCAGTCGTGTCCAACTCTGTGCAACCCCATAGACGGCAGCCCAGTGGACTCCTCTGTCCCTGGGATTCTCCAGGCAAGAATACTGGAGTGGGTTGCCATTTCCTTCTCCAATGCATGCATGCATGCTAAGTCGCTTCAGTCGTGTCTGGCTCTGTGCGACCCTACGGACAGCAGCCCACCAGGCTCCTCTGTCCACAGGATTCTCTAGGCAAGAATACTGGAGTGGGTTGCCATTTCCTTCTCCAGAGCTGAGATGAGGTTTGTGAAATATCTTTAACTCAAGTCCTTTCTCTTCCTGTGGAAATCGCCTTACCCGCCCCTGAGTTCCTCCTCTTGGTCCCGGGAGGCGAGCCGCTGGCCACGTGGAGGAGGGGAGTGACCTTTGCCGTCTCTTTCCAGTGCAACGGCTGGACGTGGTATCTTGCCAATGACTTTCAATTCCATCTCACCACCCCGGTGATCGTCTTCATCCACGGAAAGTGAGTCTAACTGAAACAAGTGTTTCTCCTCATCTTTCTTAAAACTCTTAGGGAGCCCCCAGTTCTGGGCAAAGCAGCTCTTACAATTTAGGACTGAGAAACTCACTTTTCAGAAGCGTGTGGACCCTGACTCCACCGCTGTTTACTTCTTCCACGTGCTTCTCTAGTCTTTTTTTTTTTTCACTTCACTGTTCTCATACACGTTTCCTCCTGAGGGTGTGGCCTGCTGCTTGTCAGGTTTAGGATCTATATGCCGTCTTCTGTGGTGGGCGCTTAGTTTGCTTCCAGTGTTTCATGATTATAAATGGATCCTCAGCACGTGTCTTGGAACACGCCCCTTTTTCCTCTTCTGTATTTATTTCCTTGGGGACCTGTTTCCTGGTGGAATTATTATGTCAAAGGCTAAGAACAATTTTGCAGTGCTTGTTACATATCGTGAAATGACTCTTCAGAAAGAGTGAGATAGTTTACAGCGTCCCAAGTAAGACATCAGTGTGCCTGCTTCTCCACCTTGGGTGCTTATCACCTTAGTTTTGTTAGTTTTGGAAAAGCCCTAAGGCCTCAATAATTCGCAGGAAACCTTAAAAGTTGTGGATTATCCACGCCTATTTTAAAAGATTTTTTATTCTTTTTTGCTCAAATACATGTTCTATTTAAGAAACACTGAAAAACATTATGCTAAAGAAAGGGAAAAAAAAAACAATCACCTTAGGCCTGTTTCCTCACTTAAGGAGAGTGATTTCACTGTCTGTATTTTGATGTTTATTCTTCGCTTCTTTTATTGTGCACAGTGTTTTTATACATGAAAGAATTCTGCATATATACTTTAGACATTTGTTCTAATAGTTTAATGACATAATCATTTTCCTATATTATTTTATTTTTCAAGTGAATATACTTTAAAAAAATTATTTTTGTTTATTTTTGGCTGTTCTGGGTATTTGTTGCTTCCTGCGCTTTCTCTAGTTGCAGAGCTCAGGCTTCTCATTTTGGTGACTTCTCTTGTCTCAGAGCAAGGGCTCTAGGCACAAACATCAGTAGTTGCCCACACAGGCCAAGCAGCTGTGGCTGGCAGACTTAGCTGTCCCGAGGCATGTGGGATCTTCTTGGACCAAGGATCGAACCCATGCCCCTGCATTGGCAGGGGGATTCTTAACCCCTGGATCACCAGGGAAGTCCCTTAAGTAAACAGACTTTCAATGTCTGTATAATATTTCATATTTGTGAATGAACTGTAGTTTACCTATACCTTCCTCTAGTGTTAAATAGATTATTTCCAATTTTGTGCTTTTATCAATAACAGTCTCAGAAACATCTTTGTAGTTACCATTTGTCTCCAACTCTGATATTTCTAGAATGCAGGTTCTTAAGAAGAGTTTCAGAGTCAAAGGGCATGAGTGTCTTTGGAGATCTTGAAGTATAATGACAGAAGGCTTGCCTTAAAGGTTGTAGCAATATTCAGTCCTCTAGTCATCTAATTATACTATTGCCAATATGGACTATTAACGAGATCTATATCTTGCTTTTTAAAAATTATTATTTTAAGATATATAAGAAAACATTGATTTTTCACATCTAATTTGTAAGTCTTTGATTACTGGGCATGGAGCTGAACTCCAAATATGTGTTGACTAGCTCTGCTAAGAGTCGGACATGACTGAGCGACTTCACTTTCACTTTTCACTTTCATGCATTGGAGGAGGAAATGGCAATCCACTCCAGTGTTCTTGCCTGGAGAATCCCAGGGGCGGCCTGGTGGGCTGCTATCTATGGGACAGCACAGAGTTGGACACGACTGAAGCGACTTAGCAGCAGCAGCAGCAGCTCTGTTTTGTGGTTACCTGTTAATGCTCTTTGCAAGGGGACATGTAAATCACAGGCTGACCTGTGGTGTTGCCTACTCCAGTGCTATGCAAACAGTCAAGCATCTTAGGCAAGGAAAATGCATCCTAATTTTAATTTAATCTAAGAATGGAAAAATTTTTTAAAAGGCAGATCTATTTTTTTACATGCATATCTGAAGCACATTAAGTTTTCTAACTGCAAATGTAAGAGATTTTGGCTGACTACTTTTAAAAATATGTCCCACCCTTCCGCTAGGCACAGAGGTGGATTGCTGGTATAGAGTTTGAGTCAGAAGATGTGGGTTCAAAGCTGGGGGACTCAGCGTAAGTCGCTGGACTCTCGTCATTTTTCACATCTGTGAGATGGAGATGACACACTTCACCTCAGGGTTGGAAGAGACAGCGAGATCGTACCCATGGGAACCAGCACCTGCCCTCCGTGAAGGGCTGCTGCAGGCACCTGGAGGGCAGGTGGGCGGCTCGCCAGCCCTGGAGCCTTGGCCAAGGAGGACGGGCAAGCCTCTACCGGCTCCCTCGGAGGCGCCCTGGCAGTAGGATGCCCTGACTGCTGGCATTTAGGGTGTTTAGTGAAGGAAGCGCTGGTTTCTTCCAAGGCCTCTCTTCTTGGCTTATAGACGGCCGTGCCTCCTCACGTGGTCTTCCCTCTGGGCTCTCTGTGTCCTAATCTCTTCTTCTTATAAAGACACGAGTCCCACTGGATTAAGATGCACCCCAATGACTGACCTCATTTCACCTTAATTATCTCTCTAATGACTCTATCTCCAAACGGAGCCACACTCTGAGGTCGTGGAGGTTAGAATTGGCAGGGCTGGGGGACAGGATCCAGCCCACAGCAGTCTGTCCTAGGAAGCTTTTAGTAGTCTTTGCAGCTGTGATGGCCAGCGGGGATGTGTCTGACTCCTGAGTAGAGGCGGCACGGCTTGGGCTCCAGTTCCCCAGGGAGTGAGACAATATTTACTCGAGTGCATGTGGGTTTTTATTGGATGGCCTGACCGGATGGTTTGCCAGCCGCCCACCCACCGAAGACGATGAGTTCTCAGCACCTCTGCCCTCTAGGCCTGCTGGGAACCTGCTTGAGTGTCCCTGTGACCGAGACAGCCTTGCCCCAGGGTCAGCATCTTTCTGAGGGGCCGTCATGGGAGGAGGGTCTCAGTTCCTCACCTGGAAACCGGCGGCGCCCAAGCCTGTGACTGTGCTACTTCGTTTAGCCTCTAAATGGAAGGAGGTATAAAAGGTAGGGCTTTTTCCCCTTGGGGAACACACTCGTGTAGAATTCTAGTAATTCAAGGAGGATGGAACTGGAGGGTCTGCAAAAGGCACAATGAACTGGGACTTCCTGGTGGCCAGTGGTTAAGAACCTGCCCGTTCACTGCAGGTAGTGTGGGTTCGATCCCCAGTCAGGGAACTGAGATCCCGCACGCTTCCTGGGGGTGGTGGTGGTTGTTTAGTCGCAAAGTCGTGTCCTTTGGTGACCCCATAGACTGTAGCCCCACCAGGCTCCTCTGTCCATGGGATTTCCCAGGCAAGAGTACTGGTGTGGGTTGCCATTTCCTTCTCCAGGGGATCTTCCCTCTCAGAGATCAAACTCACATCTCCTGCATTGGCAGACGGGTTCTTTACCACCGAGCCATGGTTCAGCAAAAAAGATAAGACGTGGTAAATATATAGCCTGGTTACCATACCTGCACTGCCCTGACCCATGCGTGGCAGGCATTACTAGTCAATTACTGCACCACTGAGCTAAGATGCCTCTTCCACTCCTGAGCACAAACTGAACTAGAACTGGCACTCTAAACGATGATTTACTCCCTAAATCACTATGGTGTGAAGCCAATGGCATCTCCTCTCTTCCTCACGAAGAACCATGGCAACTTCAGCACTGGACTAGGACTGCCAAAGGCAGGGTTGTGCCCGGGTGGTCTGGCATCCGTGTTGAGCATTTCTTCCACTGCAGACCCTCCTGGTCCTAACCCTCCTGATTCCCAGTAGATGCAACCAGATACTGTCTCACTCTGAGCCTCTGTCCCTACACCTCATTTCCTGCCTCAGAACCGAACCCTCTCGGCCTATATACAGAGTCCCAAATTTTGGAGGAATTAATTTTTGTGGGGCCACCTTTGACCCAAGGGGGCTAGAAGACGGTAGGAAAATGCTTCTTTCTTTCACCCCCTTAGGACAGTTTTGAGGTGCATTTCAGAAGGCTCCACAGAATGTTCTGGAAGAACTGAGCATTGACCACCGTGATAGTGCCTTGCATTGGCCTTCCTTGTTCCCCTGTTCCACCCCTGCTCTCATTCTTGCCTCCGCACGAACCACCTGAACCCTGACACTGGTCAGATTTGCATTTGGGTTGGGGGGAGGATCCCCGGGTCCCCCTGTTACTCTGTCCCCCTCTGCTGTGTCTCACCTGTGCATGCCAATCATCTCGCTCCTGAATCAATCACCACTTCTTAATTTTTATTATTATTATTTTTATTTTTTAGTTTTCTTTTTTGTCGCACCTAGCGGCATGTGGGATCTTACTTCCCCGACCAGGGATGGAACCTGTGCCCGCTGCAGTGGAAGCACGGAGTCTTAACCAGTGGACCTCCAGGGAAGTCCCTCCTCTTCAGTCCCTTTAGTGCTTCATGGGTGGCAAGGGACTTTCCCAAGCACGGTCTCGTCACAGTAAATTTCAGCAGGAAGATGAAGCTATTCTAAGGCAAGGATTTCACTGCCCAGTATTGGGCTGCTAATAAGTGCTCAAGACTGAAGTCTAACTCATGCTTTTTAACTCCAGCCCAGCTCTGGACACACTTGGCCCCAAACCCAGCCTCTCTCAAAGGCAGGCTGGCAGGAAGCACCTCTGGTTGCCAAGTCTGCCAGCCCTCAGTAGCCCCAGAGTGAGAAGGAACATGAACGTGCTCTCTTCTTTGCAGAAGTCAGCGTGCCCTTGTCCTGCTCGGGGCCATGCTGCTCGTGGCATCTTGCACCGCCTCTGCTCTGCTCACACTGGCTTACAACCTTCCCGTGGTAGCTCCGTCAGAAGCCAGGTAACCGCCGCACTTCCCAGCCCGCCAGCTGTGTCCCTCGCCTCCCCTCAGGATGGCCAGGACCTCCCAGGCAGGGCTGCTGAACAGATGCCAGGCTCTTAGCCCTGTGCACGTTGGCTCCTGCGGAAATGTGGGCGGGAACTGTTCGGCCTGGATAGGAAAGTTCATTGCGTGTTTGTTTCCAAACCTCTGACTCTTTGAGCTGGCACTGGGGATCTGCTCTGAACACAGGGAGCTCTCTCTCGCCCACTGAAACGCTTCTGGGAGGAAGGGGGTGCCCCCACGTGGCTGTATGGCGTTTCTCCTCCAGTGGCGAACTGCTGCTTGAAAGCTCTATTGTGGGATGGAGAGACAGAATTTTAACGAAGTTGGGGTTGCCCCTTCAAGGTCACACACCTAGTGAGTGGCACAGGTGTGAGCTGAACCCAGGACCTTACCCACTGCGCGAGTTTGCCTTTCCAATGGAGTATGTGTAGCAGTTCTTTCTCGGTACCAGTTGAGTGTTCTGCAGGAAAAACCAGTGAGATTTCCTGCTCATTTGTTCTCCGTGCAGCAGTCAGGCAGATGCAGATGGAAACCGGATGCTGGCAGTCATCCACTCAACCCTTCCATTGTTCTCAGGGCAGAATCCCTGCCTGGCGTCATCTGTCTCTCCCCCACCCGCTGACTCTGGACAGGTCTCAGCAGCCTCCTTCCCTCCACACACCCAACAGGCTCCCTCCTCAGGGCCCGAGACCTTGCTCTTCGCTCACACGAAAACGCTGTTCCTCTAGAATCCAGATCTGGGCAATGCGAGCTCCTTCACTCCCTGCAGGTGTCAGTACGTATGTCACCTTCTCAGAGCAGCCTTCACTGACCTCCCAGGGTGAACTAGCCCAGAACTGTGCATGGCACAGAAGTGCTCAAGGGACTGACTTCCCTGGCAGTCCAGTGGTTGGGACTCCATGCTTCCATTGCAGGGGACAAGGGTTCGATCCCTGGTCGGGGAACTCAGAGCCCACGTGCCACACAGCATGGCCAAAAAGAAAAAAAAAAAAGTGCCCAAAATACATTGTTAGTGGAACAGATGAGTGGATGAGTGACTGAGCACACCCCAGGCATTTAGACCAGAGAGGCACCATGCCCTTCCGATCAGCTTCTGTGCGCGCAGCCGGGTGGCTGAGAAGGAGGCTGGCTCCTGCTTTGCCTGTGGTTCTCAACCCCAGACACAAATGAGAGTCACCTGTGGGTTGGGGGCGGTGGGGTGGGGGTGGGCATTGACATCTCACCGATGCTTCCAGCAAGCACCGCCCTGGGCCAACTGAATGCGAATCTCCAGGGCTGGGGCCCAAGCCACCCAATTTTGTGAGAGCTTCCGTGAAGAGGTTCACGTCTTTCAGAAGAGGTTCACTTCTGGGAACCACGTTTTTAGAGCTATCCTGACATGCCAGCCACTGGAAACAGCTATTTTAAAAGAACGCTGTCATCACATTTCCTTGGGTCCCAGGTTGGAGGGGCCCAAGGGAGTTTGGAATTTCAGAAACCAGCCGTGGCCCAAGGCAGGATCGTGAGGGTACTCTCTGCGGACCATCACCGAAGAAGTGAACTCCTGTACTCCCGGTGTTTTTGGCTTTGCTGATTGCCCCAGTGAACGTCTGAGAGATTCCTTTATCCATGTCCAGATCAAATGTAACCTTTGGCCTCATGTCCTTGTGTTTTTCAGTGAAGAGGCAGCCGGACTGTATTTCCTGGAGTACTACACGAAGCCCTACTGCCGATATGGGCCGTTCCTCGTGGGCCTCTTACTGAGCGTTTTCCTGCACCCAAACCACCAGGCAAACGTTCTCAGAACCAAGGTACGTGGCTTCCCCGCACTGCGCTGCAGGAACGGCTCTTGATGCCAGAGAATAGGAAGAGCCTTGTCTTCTTCCCTGATTCTCTGCTTTCCTCACTGAGCTCCCCTCAGAAAGCTCCAGACCCAGCACCCAGCCGGGTGCCACCCCTTGGAGCCTTGGTACAGGCCCAGAGAAGCCTCTGACGTGGGAAAACACACCCGGTGACGTGGCAGTGGCAAGCCCCTCTTCTGGAAGGTCATGGTGACGTAGGCTGGATTTTCTTTAATAGCAAAAGCTCTTTGGCTTCTAGAAATAAGATTCTTGGTCAGATTTGATGGTTCCGTCTGCGAATCAGGTTGTGCGGTACTTAGAAAGCTGTTGCTTTACCTTCCAGATGGGGTTACTTCCCTGTGGGTAATCATTCTGGTTCACCATCAAAGGTCAGAGGTCAAGCCAGAAATCTGGTTCCTCTTGGATGCCTCCTGCCTGCCACCTGCCCTCCCCGGCCGGTCACCCACCCCGGGGCTGTTTCTCCTACTGTCCTCTCGTGGCCTTTGCCCCTCACCTTGTTCAAGCCCGTCTCATCTCTTAGCTGGACTTCTTTACTAGTTTTCTTGCCTCAGTCTGATCTCAAATCCACCCTCAGGGCAATCTATCTAAAGTACTACCTTAGCCTCAGTTCAGTTCAGCCACTCAGTCGTGTCTGACTCTTTGTGACCCCATGGACCGCAGCACGCCAGGCCTCCCTGTCCATCACCAAGTCCCAGAGTTTACCTAAACTCATGTCCATCGAGTCAGTGATGCCATCCAACCATCTCATCCTCTGTCGTCCCCTTCTCCTCCTGCCTTCAACCTTTCCCAGCATCAGGGTCTTTTCACATGAGTCAGTTCTTCACATCAGGTGGCCAAAGTATTGGAGTTTCAGCTTCAACATCAGTCCTTCCAATGAATATTCAGGACTGATTTCCTTTAGGATGAACTGGTTGTATTTCCTTGCAGTCCAAGGGACTCTCAAGAGTCTTCTCCAACACCACAGTTCAAAAGCATCAATTCTTCGGCACTCAGCTTTCTTTATAATCCAGCTCTCACATCCGTACATGACTACTGGAAAAACCATAGCTTTGACTAGATGGACCTTTGTTGGCAAAGTGATGTCTCTGCTTTTTAATATGCTATCTAGGTTGGTCATAACTTTTCTTCCAAGGAGTAAGTAAGTAATTTCATGGCTGCAGTCACCATCTGCAGTGATTTTGGAGCCCCCCAAAATAAAGTCTGACACTGTTTCCACTGTTTCCCCATCTATTTGCCATAAAGTGATGGGGCTGGATGCCATGATCTTAGTTTTCTGAATGTTGAGCTTTAAGCCAACTTTTTCACTCTCCTCTTTCACTTTCATCAAGAGGCTCTTTAGTTCTTCTTCACTTTCTGCATAAGGGTGGTGTCATCTGCATATCTGAAGTTCTTCATATTTCTCCCAGCAATCTTGATTCCAGCTTGTGCTTCATCCAGCTCAGCATTTCTCATGATGTACTCTGCATAGAAGTTAAATAAGCAGGGTGACAATATACAGCCTTGGCGTAGTCCTTTTCCTATTTGGAACCAGTCTGTTGTTCCATGTCCAGTTCTAACTGTTGCTTCCTGACCTGCATACATGTTTCTCAAGAGGCAGGTCAGGTAGTCTGGTATTCCCATCTCTTTCAGAATTTTCCACAGTTTGTGGTGATCCACACAGTCAAAGGCTTTGGCATAGTCAATAAAGCAGAAGTAGATGTTTTTCTGGAATGCTATTGCTTTTTCGATGATCCAACGGATGTTCGCAATTTGATCTCTGGTTCCTCTGCCTTTTCTAAACCCAGCTTGAACATCTGGAAGTTCATGGTTCATGTATTTCTGAAGCCTAGCTTGGAGAATTTTGAGCATTACTTTACTAGTGTGTGAGATGAGTGCAATTGTGCAGTAGTTTGAGCATTCTTTGGCATTGCCTCATGAAAAACCTATTGGTATGATTTTTGTTGATCCACAAGACCTTGAGGGCAGAACATGTTCCTATGCACCTCTGAATTTCTAGCATCTGGTTCTGCAGTCACTCAATAAATGAATGGAGGATTATTTGCTTCTCAATGAAAGAAGGGTCAAGAATTCCCTTGCACTATTTGGGGGCCGTGCTGACCCCAGATCCCCTCTGCTAGGCCCTCCTTTGGTTTGTGGAGGTCTTGTGGATGCCTCATCTAAATGTTCTAGAGATGAGGCCCTGGGCCTTGGAACGCCGTGTGTTACTCATAGCAGTAACAGGAGCTAGGGCGTCATGGGAAGCAATGGATCCACAGGGGCTACGTGACTTTTCCTATAGGCTGGAGTTACGACGCTCCCTTGAAAATGCACGATCAGGTTGTACATTCTAACAGAAGGCCATCAGGGGTGCTTTGGGACTTCTCTGTGGTCCAGTGGTCCAGCATCCACCTTGCGATGCAGGGGACATGGGTTCGATCCCTTGCGGGAAGATTCCACGTGTCTCAGAGCAACTAAGCCCAGGCACCAAGACTACCGAAGCCGCTGTGCCTTGAGCATGGGCTCCACAGGAGAAGTCCCCGCAAGGAGAAGCCCACACACAGGAGCAGCTCCTGCTCAACGCAACCAGAGAAAGCCCTCGTGCAAGAATGAAGATCCAACACACGTGCGTGTGCGTGCACACACACAGACACACACCCACAAGGTGCCTTAGTGTAGTCCAGGTTCATACGCCCGAGGAGGAAATGGGTGTGGACAGAAGGGAAACCCTACGATGAGACGGGCATTTGGGAGCCGCTGCAAGGACCAGGTCAGGACCAGGGAGTATAGCACTGGAACAAAGTCAGGCTCCGCTGGAGGAGTGGCTTAGAAGAATGAGTAGGCCAAGGGCAAACTGTAAGCCAGAAAAGAACACAGAGTCCCCGCCCGAGGCTGCCGAGGCGTGTTCCGTGTAGTAGGGGTGAGGTAAGGCAGCGTGCATTCTAAGAGCGAAAGGGACCCTAGGCTCAAAGAAGAGGCTCGAGGAGAGCTCTCGAGGAAGTTACTTCGTTTCCTGTCGCCAGAACCTAGGGCAGGAGCCTGAGACCCGAGGGAGAGCTTCTCTTTAGAGACAAGACAGTAAAGTAATAAGAAGCTGGCTCAGGTCGATGTAGATGTCACCATAGCACCTAGAGAACGGGAACAGAGAAGCAAGAGAGACCCTTGGAAGACAGGTCTGGGTCTAAAAAGATCAGTTCAGTTCAGTCTCTCAGTCGTGTCCAACTCTCTGCGACCCCGTGGACGGCAGCACACGAGGCCTCCCTGTCCATCACCAACTCCCACAGCTCACTCAAACTCATATCCATCCACTCGGTGATGCCATCCAACCATCTCATCCTCTGACGTCTCCTTCTCCTCCTGCCTTCAACCTTTCCCAGCATCAGGGTCTTTTCCAATGAGTCAGTTCTTCACATCAGGTGGCCAAAGTATTGGAGTTTCAGCTTCAGCATCAGTCCTTCCAATGAATATTCAGGACTGATGTCCTTTAGGATGGACTGGTTGGATCTCCTTTCTGTCCAAGGGACTATCAAGAGTCTTAAACCCCTGAAAAGGTCAGGTAAGGTGAAATCAAAGATCTTGAACTGAGCCCAGTAATACTGATAGAATTTAACTCACAGGGCTGTTCTGTGAGCTGGAATTCTCCCATTCCTTCCGCCATGCTGTGTCCCCAGGGATGGGCATGGCCCAGGGATGGGCTGTGTGTGGGGGGCTCTCACATTTATGGGGGCAGAACCAATCGAGGAGCCCTATTTGGTTGAGGAACAGAGTGGGAAGTTCGGAGTGGTGGGGGGGCGCGACTAGAACATTACCTTTTCTTTTTAACTGTAAAAATGATTCAAAATTCACTATAAGTTGCAAAAGTAGTAGAGACCTTGTGAATCCTCGACCCTTGTTTCTCTGTCAGTACGATCCCAACTGAGACACTGATGCTGATACAATCCGTCAGCTGCAGACCCACCAGTTATCATGTCTGTAGGTTTGTGTAACCACCACCACCACCATCAAGGCGCAGAGCTCCCTGCCACCACAAAGGTCACCCTTGTGTACGTGGTCACGCACCCCACTGGCCCCCACCCCACCCCCACCCTAACCCTTCGTAGCCACTGAGCTGAACTTTCTGTTCCAGGCCAGTCTGGGCCCTGATCGAGGTTTACCAATAGAGCCTGGAAGTGACTGATGACACAGAATGTCAGGGTAGCAGGGACGACACGCAGCGGGGCCAGGGTGGGCTGTGAGCCGTGCCTCTCCTCTCCCCCAGGGGCAGGCTCTGCTGGGCTGGGGGTGCGCCCTGTCGACCCTCCTGCTAGTGGTCGCCCTGGCCTACATGGTGGATGACGTCTCCCCGACCTCATCCGGCGCTGCGGCCGTCTACCAAGGCCTCCACCGGACCCTGTGGGCGGCGGCCGTGGGCTGGGTCCTGTTCGCGTGCCATGAAGGCTACGGAGGTAGGATGTGGCGTGGTGCTTGCACGGGGCTTGCACGCTGGTCTGTTAAGGGCGACGGTGTGAGAACATGTGTACACGGACGAGTGCTGACCGATGAGTGACTGACAGGGACTCAGAAACGCCATTTGTCTACATATCTGGGGAAACCCACCCGTATATTCTGGAGAGGGAGGTGGCAGCCCATTCCAGTATTCTTGCCTAGAAAACCCCATGGACGATTTTCCATCCTCAAATCCCAGGAGGAGCCTGGTGGGCTGTAGTCTGTGGGGTTGCAAAGAGTCGGACACGACTGAGCGACTAACACTTTCTTACTTACCCGTATTTTCTGTTTAAGATGTTTATACCAGTTTGTACATTACATGCAGGTTCTAGAAGAAAAATCGGCAGCCTCTCCCATGAAGCTAGTTTAGAAATTAAAACAGGGACTTCCTGGTGGTCCTGTGGCTAAGACTCCACACTCATAGTTCGGGGATCCCCTGGTTGGGGAACTAGATCCCACGTGCTGAAACTGTGAGCTCATATGCCACAACCGAAAGATCCTGAGTGCTGCAAGTAAGACTTAGTGCAGAAAATCAAATAAATACTTTTTTTTTTTTTAAAAAAGAAAATGCTTTGTTTAAAAAAAAAAGAAGAAGAAAGAAATTGAAAGTGAGCAGGTAAGGTAATGTCATGAGGAAGAAAATCCCAGTGCTGGGACAAGAGTACTGGCTACCCCAACCCTCGTCTCTTTTCTGATCATGTGAACTAAAGAGTTACCAACACCCCCTCAGCCCTTTGATAACGGGGACACTCTTTCTGTTGAGCCAGCCTTTCAGAGTAGAACAGAAAGAGAGCTTAAATGGAAAGAAAGGATCTTCTCTAGATTAGAAATGTCTGTTCAGGTCACCTGACTTTTTCCTCCTTTCCTCTCTGTTGGGCACAAGGTACTTGCTAGTGAGCTACTGTTAGTCGCTCAGCCATGTCCGACTCTGCGACCCCATGGACTGTGGCCCGCTAGGCTCCTCTGTCCCTGGAATTCTCTAGGCCAGAAGACTGGAGTGGGTTTCTGTTCCCTTCTCCGGGGGATCTTCCCGACCCTGGGATCAAACCCGGATCTCTGGCATTGCAGGCAGATTCTTTACTGTGAGCCGCCAGGGAAGCCCACAAGGTGCTTGAGGTGTCAGCAAATGACCAAGAAAGGCTGGCAGGGATCCCCCAGCCGAGGCTCCCCAGCTGCCTGAACACCCTGAGATGATGGAATTAGAGCCACATGGAGACACCACACATCTGGGCCCCCTGGGAAATATCAGGATGAGTTTAAAATTTGGCCCGTGAACCCAAACCCGTTAGCCTCCAATGTGGTTGGAACAACCTGATGAAGTGAACATGAGTCCTGCTTACTGAAGGCAAGCTTGTGTCAGGCTTTGCGGAGAAGTTCACCCGTGGCCCCGGGCGGCACTGGCCACACGGCTACAGGTAGGGCTATAAACAGCCCTGTCTCAGTGAGGAAAATGGAACCTGGAGATGAAGCCGGCTGTGGAGGTCACACAACTGGAAAGTGAGTCTGGGCCCAGCACGTAGCCTGAAGCCCCCTCTTCATTTCTGCATGCCAGCCCCTCTCCCCACCCAAGGTGTTTGTTCAAATTGTTCCTGCACTTTCATGCATGCAGAATGCCGAGACATCTGTCCTTTAATATTTCAGTGTTAAAAGCTTTCCCTTCTATGGAGAACGATGTTACAGGGGAATCAGGCTGTGTTCTGACTGATGTATTCACATTTACGGGTTTGGATCGCATGACCTCTATTGATGACAATGACCTGTCGACAATGAACTGTTGGCAGAGTTTCAGAAGATAAACAGCTACTCCCCTTGGCCTGGCCCAGGCCAGCTCTGATGTGCTGGAAAACATCCAGGATTCCTGTCTAATGTGACAGCCCTGTGGGTCAAGAATAATTGGCTAGATTTCTCAGGTGGCTTGCTGGTAAAGAAGAATCCACCTGCCAATGCAGAGGATGTAAGAGACGCAGGTTCAGTGCCTGGGTCAGGAAAATCCCTGGGAGAAGGAAATTCACTCCAGTGTTCTTGCCCGGGTCACCCCATGGACGGAGGAGCCTGGCGGGCTACAGTGCAAGGGGTTGCTAAGAGTTGGGAACTACTTAGCGACTAAATAACAAGTGTTTTGTTGTGTATATATATGTGTGTGTGTGTGTGTGTGTGTGTGTGTGTGTGTATAGAAGCTACATCTTCTTATCCATTCATCTATTTTTGTTTGTTTGCTTGTGAGATCTTAGTTCCCTGCCCAGGAATCAAACCTACACCTTTGGCACAGAGTCCTAACCACTGGGACCGCCAGGGAATTCCCTCCATTTATCTGTTGATAGGCACTGACATTACTTTCATATCTTGGCATGGATTTTTTTTTTTTTTTTACTGACTTAATTCTATAACTATTTTGTTTGTTCACAGGAATAGCTTGGTTCATCATTTGGGACTCACGTGGGGGCAAATGCCCCTTTTGACTATGGTTTCTACTTATTCACTTGATTGCATAAAATACTTAATTGAAAGCTCACTTTATGCCAACCATTGCTCTAGATGCTGAGGATATCACAATAAATAAGAAAAACCCCTCTCTGTAGGAGATTGCTATGGGGTAGGGGAAGCGAGAGACCAGGAGACTCTAGCAGCCTGAATAATGGTCTCCATCATTAGGTCCAAATTCCTTGGCAACTTGCAGCTGTGGTCAAGGATCTTGAGAAGGGGAGATTATTTTGGATTATTTGGGTGGGTCCTGAAAGCAATCACACGTTTCCCTATAGAGGGAGCAGAGGGAGGTTTCACGCACACACAGAGGAGCTGGTGACATGAAGATCTGGCAGAGAGAGACTTGAAAACGCTGGTGTTGATCGGAGTGCTGTGACCAGAAGCCACGGAATGTCCAGGCACCAGAGCTGGAAGAGACAAGGCATGGATTCTCCTGCAGAGCCTCCAAGGGAATGTGATCCTATCAACACCCTGATCTTGGCCAGTGATGTTGATTTTGGGCCTCTGGTCCCCAGAATGATGGGAGAACAAACTTCTGTTGTTTTAAGCCACCATGTTGGTGTAGGGTGTTACAGCAGCCATAGGAAATGAGCCCAGAGCCACATGAAGCAAATATACTCGTAGTTTATTTCAGATGCAGATAAATATGGTGAGTAAACACAAGCCAGGGGAGTTCCCTGGCCGCCCAGTTAGGACTCCATGCTTTCACTGCCAAGGATACGGGTTTAATCCCTGCTCAGGGAACTAAGATCCTGCAAGCCTTGCATCAAGACCAAAAATTAAAAAAACAAACCAGGGGCGGGAGGGTAACGGGATTAGGGGTGCGTTTGCAAATACGTGGCACCAAAGCACTCCAGGCAGATGGAACCCTAAGGCAGAGTTCTCCAGTCTGGAACATGCTGAGTGGGTGAGGAGAACAGCAAGAAGACCAGTGAGTCAGGGGTCAAGGATCCAGGCAGGAGAGAGACAGGAGTGAGGACAGAGAAGCAGGCAGGGCTCGGGTCGTGCCGGACCATCAGGGCCTCGGGAAGAACTTGGATTTTATTCTAAATGCCACGTGACATGATCTGGTTTGTGATTTTAACAGATTAGTCTAGATGTTTTCTTTTCTGTGTGTGTGTGTGTGTGTGTGTGTGTGTGGCTTGAAACAACAGAAATTGATTTTCTGGTTTTGGAGATGGCTCAGTAAGTGAAAAATCTGCCTGCGATACATGAGACACAGGAGACTCGGGTTCTATCCTGGGTTGGGAAGATCCCCTGGAGGAGGGCAAGGCAATCCACTCCAGTATTCTTGTCTGGAGAATCCCATGGACATAGGAGCCTTGCGGGCTGCAGGCCATGGGGTCACAAAGTCGGACTCGACGAGTGGCTGAGCTTGAGCACTCAGTTCTGGAGGCTAGAAATTCAAGAGCAAGGCGTGGGCAAGGTCCTTCCGGGAGCTCTGAGGGGAACCTGTCCCATCCTCTCCTGGGTCCTCGACAGCCTCGGCGCGTCGCTGTCCCATCTTCTCGTGGTCGTCTCCCCGCGTCTCCTCTCCTGGGCCCTCGACAGCCTCGGCGCGTCGCTGTCCCCATCTTCACGTGGTCGTCTCCCCGAGTCTCCTCTGTGTCTGTGCCTCCTTTTCTGTTTCAAGGACAGTCTGGATGCAGGGCCCACCCTGATCTAAGATGACCTCGCCTCTCATTCCTTACCTTATTTACATCATTTCCTTCTCCAGGGCATCTTCCCAACCCAGGGATCAAACCCAGGTCTCCTGCATTGCAGGCAGATTCTTTACCGTTTGAGCCACCAAGGAAGCCCAATTCCCAATTCTGAGGTTCCAGGTGGACACAGCTTTGGGGGGAACATCACCATTTACCCCACTGCAGAGAGCCATTGGTCTTATTCAGCGAGGGAATTTCTCTTTGTTTCTATTTTAATTCCTTTAAATTCAGTAGCCACAAGGGGTCATAGCTATCATATGGGACAGTCCAGTTGTAGAGGATACACCAGGTTGCAGAAGGTGAAGACTCTGGGCCACACGGTGTTACCACCCTTGTCCTACAGTCCAGCAGCGTGTGCGTGCCTTGAATCAGAACCCAGGCCAGCCAAGGGACTCTGCACCTTGCTCTCTACGTGGAAGGTTTCGTGCTCAGAGGTTGAAACCACACTAAGGAAATGAACTGGCTGTGCACTCAATATTGAGCATCTCTTATTATATGTCTACAATGGGGAGTTGAAGTTAGTTTTGTTTTTGGTTTTGCTTTATCTGTTTTAGTACATTCTCCAGGTGGCCATAGTGGTAAAGAAACTCCCTGCCCATGCAGGAGATGCAAGAGTTCAATCCCTGGGTCGGGAAGATCCCCTGGAGAAGGAAATGGCAACCCACTCCAGTGTTCTTGCCTGGAGAATTCCATGGACAGAGGAGCCTGGTGGGCTACAGCCCATGGGGTCTCAAAGAGTCAGACATGAATGAGGCAACTTATTGTTACTGCTAAGTCACTTCAGTCGTGTCCGACTCTGTGTGACCCCATAGATGGCAGCCCACTAGGCTCCTCTGTCCCTGGGATTCTCCAGGCAAGAACACTGGAGTGGGTTGCTATTTCCTTCTCCAATGCATGAAAGTGAAAAGTGAAAGTGAAGTCGCTCAGTCGTGCCCAACTCTTAGCGACCCCATGGACTGTAGCCTACCAGGCTGCTGCGTCCATGGGATTTTCCAGGCAAGAGTACTGGAGTGGGGTGCCATTAGCACACACTTAAAAAGAATATGA
>NW_011494921.1:4134624-4138732 GCF_000754665.1 Bison bison bison | reverse complement strand
GCTGCATGGCACAGCCAAAAAAAAAAAAAACCCAGAAAATATATAATGAACAAAGACCTTCTTAGAAGAAGGTTCACAGACTCAGGGGCGGGACCCAGAGGGAGTTGCAGTGACCCCCCGCATTCCCAGGCGCAGGAGGGGCTCACCGCTCCAGGATTGGTGTCTGTCCCCCCCCAGGTCTGGTGAACCGGCTGCTGTCCTGCGGCGTCTGGACTCGCCTGGCCAGCATCAGCTACGCTTGCTACCTGGTACATCCCACCCTCATCATCCTCTACAACGGGCTTCAGGAGACGCTGATTCACTACACGGACGTCAACATGGTGAGGCTGCCCCGCCCCCAGCTGGACGCCACGTCACCCTCTGTTCTCTCCTGGAACAGTGCAGACTATTGGCTTCACTAGAAGCTTCTGCTCTGTTTATTTCTCAAAAGCCTATTGTCCTTTGTTTTATTGGAGGGGGGACTTCAGTACAGGGTAGTATCGTTCTTTCCTTCTCTTTATTTTTAATGTTTGCGGCTGTTTGTCTTACAGATCTATTTCATACAGCCAGGATGGGGCCCTTTAGGGTCCAAACACAACCGGAATCTCGTAGTAAGACTGTGTCCACCCCGTCCCTCTCTCTCTCTAGTTCTATCTCTTCTCAGGACACTGCTTGCTGACCTTCATCGCCGGGCTGGTCCTGACGCTGTGCGTTGAGAAGCCGTGTCAGAACCTGAAGTGGTGCCTGCTGAGAGCAGTGCCCGCAGGGCCAAGAGCTTCCGGAGCAACCCTGGAGACTGGATGACCCTTTGTGGGAGGCGACGAGCAAAGCCAAGGGTGACTCCGTTTACATCACAAACGCTTGTGTTTCTTAAACAGGATGTGAATCAGATTTTGTGAATATCTATGGTAGACAAGTTCTCTGTATTTATTATATGAAAGTGTTCTGTGATAATCTGTTTAGTATTTATAGCATGATAACTGGCCCCAATGCAACTTTTTAGCAAAAAAAAAAAAATCTAGATTTTTTTTTGTTTTTTTTTTTGGGTCTACATGTATTTTCTTTATCACTGATCATTAAAAAGCATCAAATGTAGTGAATTGAATATACCTTTAGGTTAAAATGCTTGCTTTTCTTGGTAAAATCACAGTTCGTCCTCTGCACATCGTAATTGTTTTTGTGTTACTATGATGCCTTCATAGACTCGTAAGTTTATTCTGGATGCTATGATCCACTGTGTACAGAATTCATGGGTTTGTCATTATAGGCGTTTGAAGCCTGATTCATTTTATAAGAGGGCATATGCTATGAGTTGAATTGTGGCCCCTGGAAAAGATAAAGGAAGTCCCAATACCCCCGTGCCTTAGCAAGTGACCTTATTTGCGGATCCGGTAATCGAGTTAAAGTGAGATCATGAGAGGGACTTCCCCGGTGGTCCAGTGGGTAAGACCCCACCTTCCAATGCAGGGGGTGCGGGTTCCAGCCCTGCTTGGGAACAACGGTCCCACATGCTGCAGGGTATGGCCAAAATTTTTAAAATAATAATAATAAAATTAACTACCTTAAGTATGAGACTTCCCAGGTGGCACTTCCCAGGTGGCTCCAGTGTTAATCCACCTGCCAATGCAGGAGACACGGGTTTGATCCCTAGGTCGGGAAGATCCCCTGGAGGAGGGCATGGCAACCCATCCTAGTATTCATGCCTGGAGAATCCCCTTTACAGTGGAGCCTGGCGGGCTACAGTCCATAGGTTTGCAAAGAACTGGACACGACTGAAGCGACTTAGCAGGCACACAGGCACCTTAAATACATCATTGTAAAAACTGAGATCACGGGGGTCGGGGAGTGGCTGGCCCTCACCCAGTGTGACTGGAGTCCTTATGCAAAGGGGAAGTCTGGTCACAGAGACAGAAGATGTGAAGACACAAGGGGGCGATGGCCGACCGCAAGCCCAGGAACACCAGGGGCTGCCGGCAATGCAGAGACTGGGCGAGGCAGGAAGGCCTCTCCCTGGCGCCTCAGAGGGAGCAGGGCCCTGCCCACACCTTGATTCCGGACGTCCCGCCTCCAGGACAATGGGATGATGCCTGTCGTTCTGAACCGAGGGGGTGGGGATAGAAGCCACATACGGGGTCTCCTCCTTCTATGTTAGACGCTGTGTTGGGGATGGTGTCTGTCGGCTAGGGCTCCTGTAACTGAGAGTCACGAGCTGCCGCAAAGCCCGTGGACAGAGGAGCCTAGCGGGCTGCAGTCCACAGGGCGGCACAGAGTCGGACAGACCGAGGGACTGACGCTTTTTTCACTTTCATCCCTACTTACATGTGTCTAACATTACTTGTAACAGCGCCTTCTGTGTACTTAACAATTGAAGGATTCATTAACACCCACGGGGTGACCAGGAGCTTCTTGGCACAGCATGCCCTTATCTGTCCTTCAAGCAGGTCTGCAAGGAAGAGCACTGCGGCGTGGGGCGGGCTGCAAACCCGGCGTCCTGTGACAACCGACGGCTGGCCTTGTTCGTCCCCAGGAGGCCCTCCCAGCCCCGCCTCCGGAGGTCTGCTCTGCTGGCAGGATCTGACCCGAGAGAGGAGCCTGACCCACCCGGGTCTGTTCGGTCTGGCCTGAAACAGGCCCCCAGGTGGCTTCCTGGCTGTCTGCAAAGTTCATCGGGTTCCTCGGGTGCCCCCTGGTGGCCGGCTCGGCACCTGCGCCCTGACTTAATTGGGCCTCGCGGGAGATCCTGCGAGGGGCGGCCGTAAAGACGGAAGGAACACGGCCGTCCCCCGGCGGACCCCAGTGGGGACGACTGTTTGGCAGTCTGATCGCCAAGTGCTTCTTTATGAGGCCGAAAACCAGAGGCCCTTGGAAACAGCTTTTCAATTACCAACAGAGACTTCGAATTTTTTTTTTAAATAAGAAAAAATTACTCTCCCTACAATCGCAATTTCACGCAACATAAAGTAGGGATAAAGAAGTCCAATTCTGTTCTGGCTATTGTTCCAACCCACAATTCCCTAGAATTTTACGATTTATGGAATGCGTGGACATTATTCAGATTCTGTCCTTTATGTCCTTGGGAGGGCGACTGAACAACAACAACAAAATAAATTGTAGAAAAGCATATAACATTTATGAGACCATCAGAAACTCGAGCCCTGTCTGGGTATTTGATGATAACAAGGACTTATTAATTTTTTAATCTGATAATGGTATAGTGGTTATGCATTTTTAGAGTTCTTATCTGTTGGAGCGAACTGAAATATTTATGGACAAAATGATATAAAGGTAGTATTTATCTCAAAATAATATCATGAGGAAGTGGGAAAGATGAAACAAGATTGGCCATTTAGTAACAGTTTTTGAAGCTGGTGACAGGTATGTGGAACCTCATTATACTATTTTTGTGTATGTCTGAAGTGGGTGTAGTAACAAACACATTTACAGAGGCAGAAGGATCAGTAAAGTGTCGATTGATAGGCATCTCCTTAGTTCCTGGAATCCGCGTTTCATCCCCACATACCTGCCTGCCGCCCCCTTCTCCTTTAGCCTTTGGTCTTTCCCAGCATCAGGGTCTTTTCCAATGAGTCAGCTCTTCGCATCAGGTGGCCAAAGTACTGGAGTTTTAGCTTCACCATCAGTCCTTCCAATGAATATTCAGGGTTGATTAATCAGCTATACACCAATATAATACAAAAAGTTAAAAAAAAAACCAAAACTCCCACATTATTCCTGAAGATGCCACAGTCAAAACATTTCTACTCCTGAAAATGCCTGTGGGTTATATTTCAGTTTCCCCTTACACCTGCTGTGCTGTATCATTGATAATCTCTAAGTTGTATGCAGCCAAGGAGAAAGCCATTTAGGTGAGGAATAGGAATACTTAGTAAAATCACAACAGTATTCATCTTTAAAAAAATAGGTCACATCAGCAATCTAGGGTCCCTGCCAATGACTCTATAGAAATTCTGCCCTAAGTGCCTCCCGGCCGGCTTCAGTCCAGGAGCGTCTGGAGAAAGCTGGGGCTCCAGGTGCCTTTGCTAATGAGCTGGCTCTCCTGTGCCCCCGCCACCCACCGTGGTCAGTGCTCCTGAGGGCAGCTCGCCAGGGCCTGGCCTCCCGTGCCCGCCGA
>NW_011494921.1:4128187-4134524 GCF_000754665.1 Bison bison bison | reverse complement strand
CCCGCCGATGCCCACGCCTCCGCCCCCAGCAGCCCGCCTTCCCCGTGGCTCATCTGCGCAGCGTGCGCGCAGGGCAGGCTCAGGGCTCCGGCTGCTGGGTCCATTCCGAGCATGAACGGTGCCCCCTGACCCCCTCACCCCTACTCGGGCCACCCGTGCTTTCTCCCTCAGCCGTCAACGCCGGGCGCTCGTCGTGTGTTCATGGAAACCTCTCTTGCGGGTTTTCCTCTTTCTAAGAGAAGTCTGTCTCCCGTGGATGCCCTGAGTGCAGGGGTGCTGGTGCGGGGCGCCCTGCGTGGCATCGCTTCCTCTCCCCATCTGTCTTGTTCACTGGTGCGTCCCTCCTCACCACTGTGACCGCCACACAGTTGGTGGTAAATAAATGTCAGTTAATACACGGATGGAATCAACCCTTTCTCGTTTAGGTGAGGTTGTGTTCTGTTTCTCAGGAGGCTTCTGGTACAGAGAGCCAGGCTTTGTCAGCTAGGTTTCAGATATGTTGAATTTTCTAAGAATCCTCCCCTCAAATGACCGAACCAGACCCCTTCCAGTGAAGCTCAAAGTTGAGAAGCCCCAGGGCATCTGAAGGGTCCAGAAGCCTTTAGAACTTTAATCCCTCACCCCCAAGGGGAATTTAAATCAACCCTGTGCTGATATAGGCTGAGAAGCACCCACTTTTGAGAAACCACCCAACACTTGTGTCCCTTCCTCTTTTGCTAAACAAACTCTGAGTTTTTCCGGTATCAGTGTGCCCGGACAGAGGGAAAGACGTGTATAAGACGGTTTCATCCACTGTGTGCTGATGGTTGGTCCAAAGGTTCTGGACGGACTTCACGCTTTAGACGTCGTCCCCCGGCCAGCTCGCTCCTTTCGGCTAGCGCTGCTCTGCCGTGTGCATCTGCGCCTCGAACGTCTCTCCCCGCCAGCTGGTGGGCAGGTATTTGGCTTGTTTTCCGCTTTCCCTTGTGGCACACATGGTTGTAACCAACTCCTTGTGCGTGCTTCCTCATAGGAATGCGTGCCGTCTCCAGAGTGTGTAGTCAGGAGAGGCATCGCAGGGTTACAGGGTGTATGTATATTCAACCTGAGCTTCCCTGGTGGCTCACATGGCAAAGAATCCGCCCGCAACGCAGGAGACACGGGTTCAGTCTCTGGGTTGGGAAGATCCCCTGCAGAAGGGAACGGCAACCCACTCTAGTAGTCTGGCCTGGAGAATCTCCACGGACAGAGGAGCCTGGAGGGCTACAGTCTGTGGGGTTGCAAAGAATCAGACATGACTGAGCAAGTAACACTTTCACTTTAATATTCAACCTTTCTTGATAATGAAACACAATTTCCTAAAGTGATTTTCCAAATATACACCCCCACTGGGGGTAACGGGGGATAGATACTATTATTCCAGACCCTCCCCTTGGCACTACTGACTTGTTGTTAATCATTGACTGTTAAATCCTGGACAAGAGTACGGTAGCATCTCATCAATTCACTTTGCACGTCCCTGTGTACCAAGGCGGGTGAGTACTCTCAGCGTGTGCTTTGGCCATTGAGAGTTTCTCTTTTCTGGGCTGATTGCCTGTCATCTGCTCATTCTTCTATGGGATGTGTGTCTTTTTATTATTGCTTCTAAGGTGTCCTTTATGTAATCTGAAGACTAATCCTTTTCAACTGTGTTGCAAATATGTTCTCCCGTGCTACGTCGCTTCAGTTGCATCCAACTCTTTGCAACCCTATGGACCGTGGCCCTCCAGGCTCCTCTGTCCGTGGGGTTCTCCAGACAAGAACACTGGTGTGGGTTTCTGTGTCCTGCTCCAGGCTGTGGAAACTTCATCTATGATGTGAATGCTTTACTTTTAACACAGACAACATTATCAGTCCTTTCCTTTTGGGTTGCCCTTTTTGCCTCTTGTTCATAAAATCCATAGCAACGTTCTTTTGCATTTTCTCCATGGGGGGAGAAAAGCTCCCATGTAAGTTCCTAACCTCATGCTGTGAATCCTTTGAGTTCTTTGTAAGCTGCATTTGTAAGGTTAGAGCAGGGGAGGGGGTGATTTTGCCTCTCCAGGAAAAGATTTGGTAACGTCTGCAGACATTTTTGTTGTTTTTTAGTGGGCAGAAGGCATGGGATGCTGCCAAGCAGGGGGCTGGGGGAGGGGTGGATTGGGAATTTGGGATTAGCAGATGCGAACTATTGTACTTATATATGTGATGGTTAAAGAACAAGGTCCTACTGTGTAGCATAAGGAACCATATTCAACATTCTGCGATAAACCATAAAGGAAAATAATTTTAAAAGGATGTATATAAATATATAACTGAATCACTTTGCTGTACAGCAGAAACTAACACAACCTTGTAAATCAACTCTTGTCGTCCAGTGGCTGAGTACTGTCCGAGCCTCTGCGACCCCATGGACTGCCGAGCACCAGGCTTCCTGTCCTTCACCACCTCCCTGAGTTTGCTCAGACTTGTGTCCATTGAGTGGGTGAGACCATGCAACCCTCTCGTCCTCTGTCATGATGCTGTCTCCTGGGATGGCAAAGAGGGTGCCTTAGGGCTCAACCCACGCTGTTCTTGGATGGGATTTTTGCCCACTGGAACGTTGGGGCTGTGCTAACCTGGCAGATGGGTCTCCTGAAGTGTAAAGCTCTACCTTGTTGCTGGAGGGCTTCTGCTCCTCAGAAGAGGTTATCCTTGGGGCCAGGTACTAGGGAAGAGGAAGTCCGAAGACTGGAGAATCGAACCAAGAGGTGAGCGTATAGTTGAGAGAGACCTCGAATACTCTCCCTTGCTCAAGGCTGTATTGTCACAAAGTTTAGTGAAGGTAAGAGTTACCTGGCCGTTTTGATAAAAGTCAGGTTCCTGATTCCTGCTTGTTCACAACAGAAGCAGGTGATTCCGATGACCGCACTTGAAGAAACACTGATACTGACACGGAGCGGGAGGATGTTCCAAAAAACGCTACCAGGAGTCCAGGACGTTAGAGGAATGCTCACCACAGGGAGAGGGGTGAGGAGGAGGCTGCCACCCACGGTGCCTCTGCCAACGGTGCCCGTTACCATAGCAACAGGAGCCAAAGCTAGAGGCCTGCCTTGCTTCCACTTCTTTCTCCAGAAACTCAGTGCACACGCATAGCAAGGTCATCAACAAGGTGACCCGTTGGCTGCAGAGGGGGAGACCGGCTGACATGCAGAGTACCAGCCATCTTGCTCACCTGGTTGGTAAGGGCCTCGTACACAGTGGTGGTCTTCGGTGACAGTCACAGGGGGTACAGTCATTGTCGCGCTTGGGGCTCCCTTCCAGAGAATTTTACGGGTAACCTTGCCCCAGACCGCGTCAACTCTTCCGGCACTCTCGCTCCTTCCGAGTGCTCAATCATCCAGCCAAATGGTTAGTTGCTGCGTAGGGATTACCGAAGAACCCAGTTCCTGAGGATCTCTCCTTTCAGGAACGCACAGTTCCGCTCACTGCAAGGATTTCTCTGTCCTGCGTGGGGCCATCGCACCTATCAGTCCTCTGTGTCCTGCGTGGGGCCATTGCACCGTATCGGTCCTCTGCCTGCTTTCAGGATCATCCTGTCCTTCTTAGTCCTCTGGTCCCAGGGCAGCACCTGTGAACAGCCATGGTTGCGAAGCTGCCATGGAGAACCAAGCAGGTCCAAGAGATTTTTCCGGCAAATACAAGAGGAGCAGCGGAATTTTAAAAAGATATGTATTTATTTGGCGTGCTGGGTCTTGGTGGCGGCAGGTGGGATCTTCAGTCTTTGCTGTGGGACCCAGTTCCCCGACCAGGGCCTGAACCCAGGCCACCTGCGCTGGGAGTGCAGAGTCCCAGCCCCCGACCGCCAGGGAAGTCTCCCAGCAGAATTTTTGTGTTTACCTCACCTCTGCCTTCCAAATCTCTCCTCGAATATCAAATCCGTGCCCAGGACACGTGTCTACACCGAGCTTCGAGAATAACCCTGTAGTCCCATGGCGCCTCCATATCAGTGATCCTTAAACTTCTGATCTCATGATCTCTTAACACCTTCAAAATTATTTGGGACCCATAGAGCCTTTGTTTATGATGAGGGTTATACGTACTGATATTATTGCTTTAGAGGCTGAAACTGAAAAAGAAATAGTATTGATTTAAATACAACGAAAAATTTATTACATGCTAACATGTTTTTATGAAAAGGTACCTATATTTTCAAGACCAGAATTAATGAGAATGCCACTGTGTCAGTTTTACAAATCTCTGTAATTTCCAGTTTAACAGAAGACACATCTGCTTCTACTGCTTTCAGTTGCAATATCACACATAGTGTAGATTCTGGAAAATTCCAGTGTATACTCATGAGGGAATGGGGTGATAAAAAAGGAAATAATATCCTAGTATTATTATGCAAAAAGTTTTGATCTTGTGGATCCCCTGGAAGGCTGTTAGGGACTCCAGGTTGTGGGGGGACAGGTGGGCACCAAGGTCATATTTTGAGAAATACTGCTCCAAAATAATATGCAAATTAAAGCCATAAATGACTCTGGTCATAAATGTGCTTACTCACTCAGTCATATCCTACTCTCTGCAACCCCATGGACTGTAGCCCGCCAGGCTCCTCTGTCCATGGGATTCTCCAGGCAAGAATACTGGAGTGGGTTGCCATGCCCTCCTCCAGGGGATCTTCCCAACCCAGAGATTGAACCCAGGTCTCCTACATAGAAGGGGGATTCTTTACTGTCTGAGACAAATATATCCTGCTTAACAGAGGATCTCTGTGATAAAGCCTAACACAACACCTACCGAGCAGGAATTTATAATTTGCAAAAATGAAGGACATGGTAAGACACGTGTATATAATCATATACATACAGCAGTATACATATGCAATCATATATATGTATATACATGACACAACAGACATATATATTCATATATGTAAACATGTTTTCTTTCTTTCCAAATTTTCTCTTAAGTCCAGAAAGATCACTGTTACCTGCTTTGATGCTTTCTCTTACTTCCTCTGTTCACAAAACATTATGAAACAACCACCAGAGCAGCAGCGTCATCCCTGTGCACCCATGTCATGGCAGACTTTCATCATCTTTCCTCCGTTTGAGGGGAGAAGTCCATTCCTGGGCTCTGTCTGCTTCCTTTGATTTAAAGAAATAGTTGTGCAGAATTCAGAGCAAGTTTTAGTTGCAAGTATTCAGGTGGCCACAAGAGGGCAGCACCTGAGAGACCAGGGCAGGGCCCCCTTGCGTTTTATTTTTAACTTTCTGTGGCACAATTTGTTTTTAATTGGGGGATAATTACTTCACAATATTGCCTTGGTTTCTGCCATACACGAGCATGAATCAGAATAAGTAAATATATGTCCCCCTCCTTCTGGAATCTCCCTCCCACCTCCCACCCCATCCCACTCCTCCAGGATGTCAAGGACACTGGTTTGAGCTCTATGGTCCCATACACCAAACTCCCACGGGCTGGTTTACATAAGTGATGTATATGTCTCACTGCTTCTCTCTCAGGCCATCCCACCCTCTGCTTCCCATGTCCACAAGTGTGTGCCCATGTCTGCGTCCCCACGGCTGCCCTGCGAATAGGCTCATCAGTACCATCTCTCCAGCTCCCATACGTACCTGCTCAGCTCAGTCCAGGCGCTCAGTCGTGTCCGACTCTTTGCGACCCCAAGAACTGCAGCACGCCAGGCCTTCTGTCCATCACTGACTCCCGGAGTTCACTCAAACTCATGTCCATCCAGTCAGTGATGCCATCCAGCCATCTCATCCTCTGTCGTCCCCTTCTCCTCCTGCCCTCAATCCCTCCCAGAATCAGTCTTTTCCAATGAGTCAACTCTTCGCGTGAGGTGGCCAAAGTACTGGAGTTTCAGCTTTAGCATCAGTCCTTCCAATGAACACCCAGGACTGATCTCCTTTAGAATGGACTGGTTGGATCCCCTTGGAGTCCAAGGGGCTCTAGAGTCTTTTCCAACACCACAGTTCAAAAGCATCAATTTTTCAGCACTCAGCTTTCTTCACAGTCCAACTCTCACATCCATACATGACCACTGGAAAAACCATAGCCTTGACTAGATGGACCTTTGTTGGCAAAGTTATATCTCTGCTTTTCAATATGCTATCTAGGTTGGTCATAACTTTCCTTCCAAGGAGTAAGCATCTTTTAATTTCATGGCTGCAATCACCACCTGCAGTGGTTTTGGAGCCCAAAAAAATAAAGTCTGACACTGTTTCCACTGTTTCCCCATCTATTTCCCATGAAGTGATGGGACCAGATGCCATGATCTTCATTTTCTGAATGTTGAGCTTTAAGCCAACTTTTTCACTCTCTACTTTCACTT
>NW_011494921.1:4127752-4128087 GCF_000754665.1 Bison bison bison | reverse complement strand
TGTTCCATGTCCAGTTCTAACTGTTGCTTCCTGACCTGCATACAGGTTTCTCAAGAGGCAGGTCAGGTAGTCTGGTATTCCCATCTCTTGAAGAATTTTCCAGAGTTGATTGTGATCCACACAGTCAAAGGCTTTGGCATAGTCAATAAAGCAGAAGTAGATGTTTCTCTGGAACTGTCTTCCTTTTTCCATGATCCAGCAGATGTTGGCAATTTGATCTCTGGTTCCTCTGCCTTTTCTAAACCCAGCTTGAACATCTGGAAGTTCATGGTTCACATATTGCTGAAGCCTGGCTTGGAGAATTTTGAGCATTACTTTACTAGCCATGTGAGATG
>NW_011494921.1:4127094-4127652 GCF_000754665.1 Bison bison bison | reverse complement strand
CTGGTGCGATCCCAGCGCGTTTCCAGCAGCAGTGGCCAACCCCGGGAGCACAACTGGGACCGCCCCCCATCCCCGCCACGACCCGGTTCCCGACCCGCGCCGCCCGGCTTCGCCCCGCCCCGGGCGCGCTCCCGGTGCGCTGCCCACCTTCACCACGGGCTCCCGGTGAGCCCCGCCCCCACGCCCGGTTCCAGGAGAGCCTCTGGGACCTCGCTCCCGCCGCACGGTGAAACGGGAGGACAATCCATCCAGCCCACAGAGGCAATCCAAGCTGTCTAGAATTCAGGGATCCAACGAGGACTACGGAAAGGAAAGATGACCTGACCTAGGAGGGCCATGATATTCTATAGAACCGGACAAAGTTGGTTCCAAGGAAACTTGATTCCTTGGAACCCGGAAGCTGGTCTTTCATATGCAATTCCAAACACTTAGCTCCTTCCCAAAGCCCTGCCTGGCCGCCAGCCCCACCCCCACTCCCCAGAAAACCGGCTCAAAGAATCTTTCATCTCAGGCGGAAAACTGGAAGATGTCTTGTCTGTCTGTCTGCATTGATGTCTG
>NW_011494921.1:4118705-4126994 GCF_000754665.1 Bison bison bison | reverse complement strand
CCTCTATGTGAGTGATCACACCATCGTGATTATCTTGGTCGTGAAGATCTTTTTTGTACAGTTCTTCTGTGTATTCTTGTCACCTCTTCTTAATATCTTCTGCTTCTGTTAGGTCCATACCATTTCTGTCCTTTATCGAGCCCATCTTTGCATGAAATGTTTCCTTGGTATCTTGAATTTTCTTGAAGAGATCTCTAGTCTTTCCTATTCTGTTGTTTTCCTCTATTTCTTTGCATTGATTGCTGAGGAAGGCTTTCTTATCTGTGTTAATATACAATATTTGTTTTTCTCCTCCTGACTTACTTCACTCTGTATAATAGGCTCTAGGTTCATTCACCTCATTAGAACTGACTCAAATGCATTCCTTTTTATAGCCGAGTAATATTGGAACGCATCAGAAGCTTCCTAGGAAAACTGAAGACGTGAACTGTGAATTAGAAGCTCAGAGTATTCATGGTTTCCAGCCTACTAGGAAGTTTAGATTGTCAGAGAAGGCAATGGCAACCCACTCTGGTGCTCTTGCCTGGAAAATCCCAGGGAAGGAGGAGCCTGGAAGGCTGCAGTCCATGGGGTCGCTGAGGGTCGGACACGACTGAGTGACTTCACTTTCACTTTTCACTTTCATGCATGTTGGAGAAGGAATTGGCAACCCACTCCAGTGTTCTTGCCTGGAGAATCCCAGGGACAGGGGAGCCTGGTGGGCTGCCGTCTCTGGGGTCACACAGAGTCGGACACGACTGAAGCGACTTAGCAGCAGTAGCAGAGGACCAAATTAAGGTTTCCACTTAATCCTTTTGGAGATATATCTATTATTACTAATCTAATATAGCTCATATTTTTCAACTGTAAACAACTGATCTCCACTGCCTTCTTCCTGAGAAAGTTGAAATGAAGCTAATGTTTCACTTTTTTTCGGGCGTTGATATGAGCACTGCCTGTCAGGTTTGACCTCACTGTCCTTGCATCTTTTAATACTAATTGCATCAGAAACTGCCTGGATGTGCCCTCCTCCCTGCTTCCCCCCTCACTCAAGCCGAGGGAAGAGGCTGGACCTCCATCCTTGGTGATGGAGACCTCGTGGAGGGCGCTGGTGTTCCCGGTTTGAGGATGGCTGGGGGAACCACTCAGATCCAGGCTCATCTGGGAGCTCTAGGACCTCTGATCAAAGCTGACTGTGGGGACCAGCCCAGGGATATCACAGAGCCAGGGAAACATGAGACCCGCACCCACCTAGGGGAGGGAGAAAAGGTTCAAGTGTCTCTGGGACCATTTGGGATCAGACGCTCAAGACTTGGTGCCCTCGGGCATGGACCAGCCCTCAGACTGACTTCCACAGTCTCTCTTGAAAGCTTCGCTGGTGCCTCTTTGGGTCTCGAATGGAGTCCTGCAACCTTGACGATGAAGCTGTCCTTGGTACCACAGGGAGACAAAACTGCAGCGTGACCTGGGGCACTGGCTAAGGCAGAGCCTGTCTGAGCAGGTCCGTCTCTCCAGCCTGGTCCCTGAAGCAGTGCCTCCACCCAGGAACGTGTCAGAAATGTAAATTCTCAGTTTCCATCCAGACCAGCTGCGTCAGAAACTCTGGGGCTGGAGCCCAGCAATCAGTGTTTGCACAGGCCCTCTGCATAATTTTCACGCACGCTCAAGTTTAAGACCTAGCAAAGGGATATTTATGTGGGAATGTTTGTGGTTGCAAAGCCAGATGAGGCTGGAAGGAAATGACAGGGAAAATGAGAGTGAGGATATAAAAAAAGAGAGTAAAAACAGAGAGGAGAAAAAAAGTCAAGCAAGCATAGAGCCTCCCCTCTCGGCCGGGGAGTGTGAGAAACGGTAAACTGCACCTGCTCTAGAGTATTAGACAACTGAGGGCCCATTCGGGCTTCCCAGGTGGTTCGGGTGGTAAAGAACCCGCCTGCCAACGGAGGAGACAGAAGAGACACGTGTTCGATCCCCAGGCTGGGAAGATCCCCTGGAGCAGGCCATGGCAACCCACTCCAGTGTTCTTGCCTGGAGAATCCCAGGGACAGAGGGCCACAGTCCAAGGGTTGCAAAGAATCGGACACGACTGAAGTGACTTAGCACGCATGCGTGGCAAATTTATTTGGCGAAAAACAGCTCCTGGGGTAGTGACATTTTGTTCAGCTAATATCACTCCTCTCAAGGCCTCCAAAGCACGTAGAGAAATTGGAGAACGGATGAAAATCTTTAAAGTCTACCAAACACGAAAGCCTTCCCCAACACTGTGTACTTTTCCAAGTGAGTTTCTCTTTATTGGGATTTCAGATTATGGAAAGGTTTTCTGTTTCCTGTCCGCAGAGGAATTAAAACAGCTCAAGCGAGGAGAACACACTGGTGCGTGCCCTGTGCTTTCCTCCGTCCGCTGGCTACGCCTGGCTGACCGCCGCTGCGGAGCCCAGGGGACGATTCTGAAGTCCTTCCCGAAAATGTCGCCCGGAGCCCGGGAGGCTGCAGCTGACGCGGACGGCTGATCAGCGGCTCCCCTGGAAACGAGAGCGTTCCCAGGGCGACGGGTGATCGCCGCTTCTGGGTGTCCGGAGCTCTCGAGGCCGGAGCGGCGTGTGGCCGTCTAGGGCCTCAGTTTGGCTTTCTGGAAAGGGGTAACTGAAGGGCGTGCGTACTTCGGACACTCGCTGTGCCCTCCTGTTCATTTCTATTCCTTTTCTCCTCTCATTACTCTGCTGGCTCTTTCGTGTTCAACAGCGCTGTCTGCGCCTCGAATTTCTCTCTCAGATCCACACATTCAGTGCTGTTGTGTAATCTTAATTTTCATTTCATCCAGAGAGCCACTTCCCTGTCTTGTTTGAGCCCCAGAGAAAGTCGGCGGTGAGGATGAGTAGAATGGGAAGCTGGAAGAGCTTGGTTGTGGAGTGACCCACCATTGGTAAAGTTACCATGTACCAGATGGGACCACCTCTTCTAATCTTTCCAAATAGGTACTGAGCAACATTCAAAGTGGATGCTGTTAACATCCCCAGTGTATATGGAGGGAAGTGAAGTTCAGAGGAGTTGCGTGAGTTCCCCAAGATCACACAGCTGGTCAGTGGCGGAGCTGGGATTTGGGCCACTCCGCTGCCCCCAGGGGCTACGCCCTCGACACCCCCGCTCTTGGTACTTGAAGTCAAGCTGCAAGAAGGAGATGAAACAGCAGGTGTAGGAAACTTGAAGTTAAAGCCCCAGCTGAAGGGAGGGAAGTGCGCTGGACTTCTCCCAGCCAGCCAGACCCCCTGCCCCGCCCTTCTCCACCCCCGCCCCGCCCTTCTCCACCCCCGCCCCTACTGCTCCTCTCGGAGTGGTCCGGTCAGATCAGAGGGGTCAAGAGGAGGCCATGTTTAGAGGCTGAAGCTCAGACTCAGAAGCTGCCAGACGAACCTGCGTGCAGACAGGTACGGACAGAGCGATGAAAGAGGCCCTCCTTCCCGGCTGCAGTCTCAGACCACCCGGCCCCTGCACCCTGAAAAACAGCAGAGCCAGCTGCGAGGCTGCAGGGACTGGGGGACAGCCCCAGGCTCCCCTCAGAAAGGGGGGCTCTTTTACTTCCACTCGAAACTCCCTCTTCTGCCCTCTTCTTGTCTTTCTCTCTAATTCCCGCCTCCCTCTGCTCACCTTTTCCCTCTTTGTGAGAAAGCCTGCTATTCATCCACCAACATCCATGTTCTCTTTCGTTCATAACAGACGCATAATAGCAGATACTTAATATCAAGGTGGGGATGTTAGTAATGGGGGAGGCTGTGCTTGTGTTGGGGGCAGAGAATATACGGGGAATCCATGTATCTTGGCTTAAGATTGCTGTGAATCTAAAACTCCTCCCAGAGTCCTTAAGAAGAAGGAACATGCATTCTCAATTTAGAAAACTTGGAAAGATTGATGAAACCAAAGGAAATAAAGTCACTCACAATTTTATTCCCCAAAGTGGTGGAGAGATGACTTTAACATTTTGGTGTGTGTACTTCTAGGACTTTTTTCTGTATAGATATTCATTTCCCCCCTAAACAAATTTAAATGTGTTTAAAGTTGCTTCCAGAGCAGTTTCATCACTGCGTGTCCTATACTCACGTTTTAGTCATTGATCTTGATGCTGCAAAACGAACGCTAGCTCTGACAGCACGTGGCAGGAAAACTCTTTGGTATTTAAAAGAAAGTGTCTGTGGCTCCACCAAAGAGGAAAAACCCCTCAATAATAGCAGGCATATAAGAAAAGTAAAGTTGTTATCTTAAAAAGTTCTTTAACAGACTTGTAACTGCCAACCAGGAGGAGGTGGTGGGGAAGGGATGGGTTGGGAGGGTTGTTGGTGTTCAGTCGCTCAGTCGTGTTCGACTCTCTGGGACCCCGTGAACCGCAGTACACCAGGCACCAGGTCTCCCTGTCCATCACTGTCTCCTGCAGCTTGCTCAAACTCATGTCCACTGAGTTGGTGATGCCATCCAACCATCTCATCCTCTGTCGTCCCCTTCTCCTCCTGCCTTCAATCTTTCCCAGCATCAGGGTTTTTTTCCAATGAGTCAGCTCTTTGCATCAGGTGGCCAAAGTACTGGAGTTTCAGCTTCAGCATCAATCTTTCTAATGAATATTCAGGGTTGATTTCCTTTAGGATGGAGTGGTTGGATCTCCTTGTAATCCAAGGGACTCTCAAGAGTCTTCTCCAGGGGCTTCCCTGGTGGCTCAGTGGTAAAGAACCTGCCTGTCAATGCCAGAAACACGGGTTCGATCCCCGATCTGGGAAGATCCCACATGCTGCAGAGCAACTAAGCCCGTGCCCCACGACTGTTGAGCCTGTGCGCTAGAGCCCGGAGCCACAAATAGTGAGCCCACGGGGCATGTGAAGCCCACGTGCCCTAGAACTTGTGCTCTGCAGTGAGAGAGGGCACTGCAATGAGAAGCCACACATCGCAACCAGAGAGTAGCCCCCACTCGCCAAAGAGGAAAGACCACACAGCAACGAAGACCACACCCAGCCAAAAATAAAGCAATAAGCATCAGTTTTGAGGGAAGCAGATGCAAACTGTTATATAGGGAATAGATAAACAGCAGGTCCTCCTGGTGAAAAGTGAAAGTGAAGTCGCTCAGTCGTGTCCGACTCTCAGCGACCCCATGGACTGCAGCCCACCAGGCTCCTCCATCCATGGGATTTTCCAGGCAAGAGTACTGGAGTGGGGTGCCATTGCCTTCTCTGCCTCGTACCACAGCGAACTATATTCAATATCTGGTGATAAACCATAATGGAAAAGAATATGAAGAAGAATGTATATATGTACAACTGAATCACTTTGCTGTACAACAGATATTAGCACATTGTAAATCAACTATATTTCAATAAAATAATTTTAAAAAATCCTTTAATGTAGCTTACCAGAAACCATGTCTATTTCTTTAACACACGTGCCAATAGAAGTACTTAGCACTTCCTGACTGAACAGTTAGAGACAGACATGTTTGCTCCATGTAATCCAGGCAGAGTCTGCCTGGCGGCTGGTGTTGTGAGTAGCCATTTCATCTGCTCGTGGTTACCTGCTCCTCTTGAATTCAGAGGCAGATCAGCTCTGAGAGGATGCAATTCCCAGTGTTTCTTTGGTCAACCAGCTTACTTGCATTACAGTGGTTCTATGCCGTGTCCTATTAAACCATAAAAGGACACAGAACAAGCTGCTTAATTCTCTGGCCCGTGGATGGGCAGGGAGCTGCTGAGGTACCTGAGATCAGGGGAGGGGGCAACGCGGTCTCCTTTCATCCACCCACAGAAATGAGTCTCACCAGCATCTCACAACCAGTGTCTAATGGGGTCTGCATTGCTCCACCGCCACAGGGATAGAACTTTCACTGGTTGCTGGGAGCAAGAGAGTGGGCTTGGTAGGCAAGATGAGGGCTGCTTTCCAGAGGGGAGCGGAGGAGGGTGATATCTTTATCAGGCGTGGAGGTGAGCCCATCAAGGTGGCCACAAGGATGGAAGGCCCGCCATCCACCTGAAGACATGCTAATCCTTTTAAGATGGACTCTTTGATTTAAAACTCAACCCAGAATCACTGCTATAATTTCCATAATTCCGATGAAGAAACTGAGACTCAGAGAGCAGAAGTAACTTGCTCCAGATTACACAGCTAGTAACTGACAGAGACAGGTTTGAACCAGGGTTAGCTGATTCCTGGGGCCTTTGCTCCTAATCTGAATTCAAACAAAGTATAGAAGGCAATCCTTAGCCCGGTAGATTTCAGGCCCTGAGAACAAAGCTGGTCATATGCAGATGGAGGCTGTGGCCCATTAGAAAGCCACATTCCCCCTAATTCCTGCCCCTTGGCCACAGGGACACCCCCTCACCGGGACTGTGGCCTGATTTGGAATAAGGCTGGTGGCTCACTCGGGCACACGGGACTGCTCCCAACACCCCTGCGTGGCCTGGCTGAGGGCTAAGGCGGGGAGGGAACCAAGGGGAGACTGGTGTCCATGCGCTGCCTTCATCCCAGACTCTGCCCTTTCTCCATGCCCAGGCAGGTGCCTTTGCCCACCTCCCCTCTCCATAGCCTTGGCCCTTCCTTGAGAAAGGGTTCTTCATCTTTTTCGCTGTGTTGGGTCTTAGCTGCAGCACAGGGATCTTTGGTGTGGCTCAAGGACTTTCTATCTAGTTACAGCTCGCAGGCTTAGATGTTCCAAGGCATGTGGTATCTTGGTTCCCTGACCGGGGATCAAACCCACAGCCCCTGCATGGCAAGTTGGATTCTTAACCACTAGGCCATCAGGGAAGTCTGCAAGAAGAGTTCTTGAGAAGTTCCTCTGATGGGCTAAATGTTTCCTTAGGATCACGGCCTTCTTGTTTTTCACTTCCGGGGACTTTTGTCTGTTCCACAGCAGCGCCCCCAATATGGTGCTGGGACAGTGGCCAGGCTTGTCCCTGGGTTCCTGACCTGCCTCTCCCAGGCCCCCAGCTTGGCCAGGATTCCTCTTGTCTTTCAGCCCCTGACTGTCCTGCCTTCCTCCCCAAAGCCTCTGTTCTTCTCAGGCTCTGTCTTAACTTTCTGCCTTGCTTGCCTCAACCCCCTTCTTTCTCATGGATTCCTGGGTGTTAGTCTGATTTCTAGCATCCCATTGCTCATTAAAGAGTCTTTCTAGAATCTGTAGACTGAACAGGGGTATCAAACCAGGGACTGGCACCCTTGCTGGGGTCAGACGTATAGAGTGGTTGAAGGAGAGAGTCAAGCTTGGGTGTGGAAGGTCCTTGGTTAGGAAGGAAATGTCAAGAGTCAGTGCAAAAAACCTGTGCTAAAAAAAACGAGCAAAATCCTCAGCCTGAGAAAAACCCCAGCCAGGAGCCAGCTGGGGCTGGTGTGGATGCAAGTGAGAAAGCACGTGTGTTGAATCTGGATAAAATGAGGAGGGACAGCTGCTGAAGTTGGGTGGATTCGGAAGGCCTAATGTGGTATCATCTCGTTCCTAAGGGAACGAGACCCCTGATGTCGCAATTGAGAGTTCTCAACGAAGATCAAAGATGCCTTGTGTTGCAACTAAGACGCGGAACAGCCAAAGAAAAGGCTTCTGGTCAGCCTGCTGACCTCTGGTACAAACAAGCGCCTCATTCCAGACCATTCAGCGAGCACCTGAAGACTGATCTGCCTCAGCTTCTTTCTCCCAAGGCTCTCGCAGGTCCTGACTCACTTTGGTCCTCACTGCATGCTAAATCGCTTCAGTCATATCCAACTCTTTCCAGCCCTATGGACCGTAGCCCACCAGGCTCCTCTGTCCGTGGGATTCTCCAGGCAAGAGTACTGGAGTGGGTTGCCATGCCCTCCTCCAGGGGAGCTTCCCGACCCAGGGATGGAACCCTCAGCTCTTCAATCTCCTGTGTTGGCAGGCGGGTTCCCTACCCCTAGCACCCCCTGGGAAGCCCTTGGCGCGCCAGCCCTAGAATGAATACACCTGTCCTGGGACAGAGCAAGGGCAGCAAATCCACGCCAGACTCTGGTGTCCCTGCTGCAGACTGTGAGGCCAAGGCAGCCGGCTGGGCGGGAAAGAACAGGTCCGGAACGACACGTTAAACAATCCTGTTCTTCAACAGAAGACCCGCTGGGAACGCGGAGGTGGCAGTGGGCGAACTGACCCTAAGACTCTGTTTTCTGCACCTTCTGCGTTCCTGGCACAGGGGATGAGAAGAGGCAGGGTGAAGACCAGCTGCTGCCAAGCTCGGTGATCCGTGCCAAGTGCAGCAGGCTTAGGGGAGGGTAAAGGGCTCCCCAGACACAGCCACCTGGTCTCCAGACAAACAGGTGATCGCAACACAGCTT
>NW_011494921.1:4106736-4118605 GCF_000754665.1 Bison bison bison | reverse complement strand
CCCTGATTTTCACCACCTGGACCTTGTTTGCCGTTTGCAGAGGTTGGTCTTTCTTAACCGCCATGCTTCAATTCAGGAACACGCTTCAGGCTAATAGCACTTCAGCTGACTTCGTGGAGACTAACAACCTTAGAATATTGTTGCTTTCTCCGCCAGTTGAATAACCGGAATCCTGTATTAGTACAAAGGCCTCTAACCAGCAAGGCAACAAAGTGATGGGAAATACATTGTTTTGCAAATTGTAAGTCAGTTCAACTGATTGGAGGAGCTGAGGAAGGTCTGCTCACCAAATACTGGGAGCATGTGTGTGTAGAGATGCTTATTCCAAGTGTGCACTAAGTTGCTTCAGTCGTGTCTGACTCTGTGTGACCCTATGGACTGTAGCCCGCCAGGCTCCTCTGTCCATGGGGATTCTCCAGGCAAGAGTACTGGAGTGGGTTGCCATGCCCTCCTCCAGGGGAGCTTCCCGACCCAGGGATCAAACCCGTATCTCTGATGTCTCCTGTGTTGGCAGGCGGGTTCTTTACCACTAGCGCCACCTGGGAAGCCCATTCCAAGGGCAGATCATCTTTAATCATTCAGAGGAAGACGCCCTAAGACAGTCAGAAGATGCAGGGAGAGTCTCAGGCCAGGTTACTGTGTTCAAAGAGAAGGAAAGAGTTTCCTGACGACTTCTGCCCCATCCCTGTCATTGGGAGGACGCACAACCTAAGATGCTTCCCAGGTGGCGCTAGTGGTGAAGAATCGCCTGCCAATGCACAAGACGTTAAGAGACAGGGGTTCAATCCCTGGGTCGGGAAGATCCCTTTGGAGGAGGAAATGGCAACCTTGTCCAAAATTCTTACCTGGAAAATCCCATGGACAGACGAGCCTGGTGGCTTACAGTCCATAGCATTGCAAAGAGTCAGAAAGGACCGAAGCAACTTAGCAGAGGAATGTCATATTTGAGAATCAATCTCTTTTCACAAGCCCAACAGTGAAAGGCCTAATTTCATTGTCATTTTGGGGAACTGTCTTACAAGCTTCCCAAAGATTGTCTGATGCTCTAGATAGGAGAATGCAACTTTGTCCCTGTTACTATTTTCCATTGATCAGGGCCCAGAACCTTCAATCTGTAAAGTTAGATGTTGGGAGGCTCAAGAGGGAGGGATTATATGTGCACTCACAGCTGATTCGTGCTGTCGTACAGCAGAAACCAGCACAACATTGTAAAACACTTATACTCTGATTCTAAAAATGAAGAGAGGAAAGTTAGATGGTAGTCTGTAGAAAATAATTGCTGATGAGATGCAAATGATTTTTGTTGGTAAAGGACATAAATCCAAAAGCTATGAGTTTTTTGTGTCCTATAGGATATTAAGACATTTAAAAAATATAACTTAGGGACTTCCCTGGTGGTCCAGTGGTTAAGAATCTGCCTTCCAATGAACGCAGGCGACCCGGCTTCGATCCCTGGTCAGGGGGCTAAGATCCTACAGGCAGCTAAGCCCTTGTGCCACAAGCAGAGAGAAGCCTGCCCGCAGCAAAAAATCCCTCATGCCCCAGCAAAGCGGAGGTCCGGCATGGCACCCCACGTGGCCATAAATAAATGTTTAAAAATATATACAAATTAGCAATCACAACCCAACATTCTTTCTATTACCTATCTATCCGTTTACTTACCCAAATTTCTTGTATCTTCTCTTAAAGTGGCTCTGTCAGTCGGCTGGTTCTGTCATTAACGAGTTACAGAAACTTTGACATGCACTTACTATGTATTTGAATGAGACTGTATTTTTTAAACATTTTGGAACGTATACTTGGACATTCCTGTCTTCAGTGCACGCGACCCCCTAACACCCAAGCCTTCGGCCGCCAGGGACCGCGATCCCCTAACATCCAAGCCCTCGGCCACCAGGGACCAAAATCATCAGCAAGTGTTGGTGCTCCTCTGAGTTCAAGCTTTATTATCGTTTCTGCTCTCTGAGGGGTTCCTTTACCTTCCTGACAGTTCAGCTGTGCATTAAATCTCAAAAAAAAAAAAAAAAAGTTCAGTGTGCTGTGTAGAAAGAGGTCTCTCTGAATCTCTAGTCTGTCATCTTGATCAAAATGGAAGTCCATCCAGTTGACTTTTTAAGCACTGAGATGCTCACTATATTTTTGCCAGCTGGGCCTTCCTGTTGGAGGAAAGCACCTCTGTGCGTTTCCATCATCCATGCTGATAGTTTACCTAGGGCCCCAGTGGATGGGAGTGGGGCTGGGGCAGGGAGGAGGAGAGTTTGGGCAGCCACAGGGCAGCCCAGTGGCTGAATTCTAGCTTGCCAGTGGGGGCGGACACCAAGGAAGGAGGGAGGAGCCGCAGGAGGCAGGGTCTTCATACCCACATCAAGGTCTGCCCTGTGGCGGTCGGTGTGCAGGCTGGAAAAGAATTTCCAGACACACGGCAGGATGAGAGGAGAATAGAGTTTATTAGAGTGGGAGACGCTGTTAGAACAGCAGGAAGGCTCAAGGAGAGCCCACCCTTTTCATGGGCTTGTAGCCCATTTACATAGCCTCAAGACAGAAAATTCCTGTGGGAAGGGTGGCATTAGGTGATTGGTTAGGGTGCTATAGGGTGGGTATTGCACCTAATTCGGAGTCAGGAAGCTGGCCCGTTAAAGTCGGGGAGGCTCATAGCAACAGTTGCTAACGAGCTCAGTCGGTTCCAGAGATGATCGTGGTATAGGACTCCGTATCTGTGGCCTTGGTACAAGGCTTTACACCTGTGACCTTGGAACGGGCTCCACCTCCCCAGAGTGACACTTGGAACTTCCGTGTGGCTGAATCTGTTCATGGATAAAAAACCGCATCGGCAATAAAACGGCTGCCTGACCGTGCCAGGCCCCGGCTGGAGGACCCCGCCCTGAACTCAGGATGCAGCTCCTCTTGGTGAGTGAAGCTGACGATGGAGATGGAGTTCTGCCTCAAATGCATTTTCTGCATCACTGAGAGGTTCCTTTTGGCAAATTTATACCCATTATTATATACAACAATGTTTCCTGAAGAAGTGAAATTCCTTCAAGGAGCCCTTAGAAGTTAACTCAAACCTCATGGAATGAGTATTAGCTTCTGCCACATGTTTAAGGGGAGAGAGTGGTGGCCAAAGTACCATTGAAAGTGTCGGGAAGAAAGACAGGATCATCAGAGAACTGAATAAAAGCAAATAAAAGTGTGCCTCTGCCTCCCCCCAGGAGGGGTGCGACGGGGCAGCATGGGGTCTGGAAGTGGGGTGTTGGGGAGGCTGACTGAGCCTGCGGATGGCCAACCCAGTGTGGGGTGGGGTGGGCAGGGAGCCCTGGCTTTGTGGGGCCCCCGTGTTCCCTTCCTGCTGCAGGGACTGGGGGACCATCTGCCGGATGGCTGCAACCCGCTCCAGAGCTCCCTGGGATCTCATTCAGTTTTAACAAACAAGCAACGCTGATGTGGGCACTTCTGGCAAAAACATATTTTGGCAAATGCAAAATCGCTAATGAAATTAAGTAACTCCCCACGTACCATCTGTTCCCTGACCAGTGTAGCAGCTTGTGCGTAGATCGGCTCCTGGGCATATCCTCAGGCAGCAGACTGCGGTGCTTCTCCTTAGAGGGGCTGCAGAGAGACCCTGGGGGAGGAGGGGTCTGTAGATAGGAAAGGAAGAATGTTCCCTGCTGGGGGCCAGCGTGAGGTGCTCTGCCCGAGGCAAAGGTCATGAGGAAGGAGGCTCGACATACGCAAAGGCGGGATCGAGCCTCAGGAGTCCCCCTGGAAATCCTCGAGCATCTACCCCCATAACCAGAGCCTGCCTACTTTACTACTTTGTGCTCTCACCTACACCTCTGACTTTACGGGGGGCTGTCCCCCACCACCTCTTTCGGAGAAGGAGTTAACTTAGAGCTCCAGTTAATAATAATTCCTGGGCGTGACAGGAGTGTTCCAAACTTACAAACTCCTCTGAAGGTTCTCTAGCCTGCCTGACAGGCCTGTCCGGCCACATGTGATTGCTTACAGCCTCCCAACCGTGAGAGGCATGAGATGCTTTAAACCTTCTAAAAACAGGTTCTTTAGAGAAGTTAAAACACTATTAGTATAAGTATAGTGGGCTGATTAGAAATTGTGTTGGTGAAGGGTTTTTCATTTGTTGAGCCAATGTTTACTGCTAAGTCTCCACATCCCCTGCCCTTATACACATTAATGAATATATAGAAGAAATAAGTATTAACCTTTGATATTAATCACGTTAGACCTTAGGCTAAGTAAATTCTTTCCTTAATTAAAACCCACTACAGCCCCACCCTATAGGAATGTAACTTTATCTGGTACCTTCGGAAGGTGGCGTCTGTTTTAAGAATAATCACCCCTGGAGAAATAAGTGTTCTGGTTGACTGACCGCTGTCACAAGGAGAGGGTCATAAATTGTCAGCAGGCCCCCCTGGCCAGAAGATGATGTAACACCCCTAAGACCTCTGTATACATTTGTATGAAGCACCTGACTTTAATAAAAGTCAGGACTGCTGACCCCGCGTGACTTTTGTATAACATCTCAGTGTATAAAAACAGACCCTGGACAAATAAAAAATGGGATCAGTTCCTCGAAAGACTGATCTCCCCATGTCGTTCTTTCTCTCACCTTCTGGCTGAATCCCCATCTGGAACGTGGAGGCTGGTCAAGACTACTAATTATGCCTGGGCTTCTAAGATCTGACCGGGGAGGCCTTAGTGTCTCCTCTCCTTCGGGAGAACAGGAGGACGCCTGCGGCCTACGTAGGTGACGCAAATTCCTTGCCCTGGAATTTTATTAGCTTTCCACGTAAACCAAGTTATTCAGCCTCTTTTCTCCACTGAATTTTCCTACTGAGCTGTCCTCATTCTATTACTCTTTATACCTCTAATTAATATTTAATTAAAGCTATCGTATCCTGATCGCCGAAGCCATCCCCCCTTCGAATTCCCTGAATCCACCAGGGCTGGACCCTGGCAGTTCCCTATCGAAGCCAGCCCCTCCTTTCCAGCATGGTCTTCCGTCCAAGTCCACCTGTATAATTTGACAAATTGTCTATTGGTTAAGACTTTACAATTGATTAAGCCAGTGACGGAAACCTAGTTTTATCCTTTCCCTGTGCACTCAGTCGTGTCTAACTCTTTGGGACCCCATGGACTGTAGCCCACCAGGCTCCTCTGCCCATGGGATTTCCCAGGCAAGAATACTGGAGTGGGTTGCCATTTCCTTCTCCAGGGGAATCTTCCTGATTCAAGGATTGAACCAGAGTCTCTGGCATTGGCAGGCAGGTTTTTGCTTTTTTTTGAACCATGGAGTCACCGCCTAGGAAGTTTTATCCAGTTGAAACCGAAAATAACCCCAAAGGGGACTTTATTATAAAGATACCAGGGGTCTCAGGGAACCCAGGACAGAAACAAGCCATGCCTGGAACTTCTGGAAGACGGAGCTCAAATGGGGTGAGGGCTCCCACCCCGTCCCTCATCTCTGTCTGCCCTGCACATCACCCCAGGCTCTCCTTCCCTCTTTCTAGAAACACGAGGTCTCTTCTTTACTGGCTCAGGGAAGAGACATGGCTGCACGCCACTGCAGGCATTGAGGGAAGGACGCCCAAAGCCGGAAGTGCAGGCAGAAACTCACTGCGGGGGCTCTGTCGGGGTCCACGCCTAGCCCAGGGTGGGTGGTCATGGGGGCGGCCACTGTCGATGGCAGCTGCACCGGGCCCTGGAGCTGCGGTCAGGGTCCCGCTGGAACACAGGCTGCCCCTGCAGGTGGCCAGCCGGCCGGGCCTGGCTCTGCTCCGCTCTCCTACCTGGTCCATCCCCGGTCCTGCATGTCCCCGGCCTGAGGGCTGACGTGTGACAGCAGTCTCTCCCGCCATGCGGGGGCCATGTGGACACTGCCCGGTCCTGTCTCCCAGGTCCTGCTGCGAGCTCTGAAGACCCCAGGGCTCTCCTGCACCGAAGGGTCGCCATGAACTCAGATTCCAAACGTTCCCAAGATTTAGATGGCACGGCTGGCTCCTCATCACCCATGACATTATAAAAGTCTACAATTATCCTAACAACAAGCTCCTACGCTATAGCACAGGGAACTATATTCAATATCCTGTTATAAACATAATGGAAAAGAATATGAAAGTATGACTGAATTACTTCTCTGTATAGCAGAAATTAACACAACATTGTAATTCAACCATACTTTAGTAAAATACATTTTAAAAATTAAAATCTAAATTATCTTAATTCTTCGTTTTTTTTTACTTGCTCGTTCTCTCTCTCCACTAGGCAAAAATGCCATGCAAGCAAGAACCATATCTGCTTCAGGCACTGTTGAATTCCCAAGTTCCAGAACAACTCAAGTGGTAAGTATTCACTAAATATATGCATTTTAACGAGTTTCTTTAAGAACGACAAATCCTTAAATTTAAACCGATACATCATCCTTAGAAAGTCAAGTCACAGAACTGTCCTAGGTACTGTGAATAGCTTTGCTCTCCTCTCCATGTCCTGCTTTTTCATCTCCTCCTTTGTTCTCCAAGGTTACTTGTTGCATCACAGATGGTCAAGATTGAGTTCCCACTTTGAGGGATTAGAGGTCATTTCAAAACGTGAGATTCAGGTGGTGAATTCTTGACTCCTCAGATCAAAGTTACCTTTCAGGTATGAAACCAAAAAGTTGTGCAGGACTCATTTCTTTCCTTGCCTCCTCTTCAGAGTCATGCGGGAGGGAATGGGAGGAAAGTGCAGAGGGGAATCAGGAGGGATTACCAAGGGCCCTCTTCGTGTCCCTTCCAGGCGAGTCCTGAAGGCGGAGCAAGGTGAGAGGCAGGCTCTTCTAAGATGGAGAGTTCCACAGCAGAAGTGCGTTGCCTGGACCTCTGAGGGCGTGCTGGCGTCCCCAGGCCACCGTGGTGCAGGGGTAATGACACAGAGACGAGGTGGGGCTTTAGGGCCAGACGACACTGAGTAACAGCACCACCAAAACCCACGTGGGAGTCAGAAGCACTTGGGAAGTTGGTCAAGAAAGACCAAAAGACAGAGGGCTGGTGGACCCAAAGCCCCAACGTCTGGGGCCTGAGGTGATCCACGCTGCATCTGAAGGCCGGAGGCCATGACGGGACCTCGGGCGCTTCAGTCGGGGCGGGGAAGACAGAAACCGACGACTCAGCAGTGGAAGAGGCCGTGTCTAAGGATGCGATGAGACAGAGGGCGTTCCCGAAGATGCTAGAACAGGCGTGAGAGATCAGGAGAGAGAGGCAGAGGCAGACAGCAGCCCCTGAGACTCAGGGTGCACCGCCCAAACCTCAGCTGCCATCTGGAGAGGAAAGGGAGGGGTGCGAGAGTTTCTCAAAAATCTCAAAAGTTGACCCAGTTTTAAAACCGAAAGTCATTACATTCAGTTTCTGCAAAGCAGGCAGGAAGGGGCTTTAGTAAAACTTTTCTAAGTTATGGGAAAGTAGATTTTTGCGTTTGTTCCCTGGTGGCCATGACTGTGAGGCTTATACTTGCCATAGGACCTCAGAGGTCACAACGATGTTTGTATAGATGAGGATACTGCATCCCAAGGAGAAAGATAGGTGGTTCATGGTGACGCTGCTAAGTGCGGGCACAGCCGGAGGGCAGCCCAGAAGTCCCAAGTCTTGTTCCAGGGTCCCCAGCATCACAGCGGCTTGCTTCCCACGTCTATCGAACTCTCACAGAACGTATTGAGCTTCACAGCTTTTTTAATAAAGTAGAGTATACAGGTCAACTTGGGCTTCCTCAGTGGGTCAGTGGATAAAGAATCTACCTGCAGTGCAGGAGAGGCAGAAGGCACAGGTTTGATCCCTGAGTCGGGAAGATCCCCTGGAAGAGGGCATGGCAACCCACTCCAGTATTCCTGCCTGGAGAGCCCCATGGACAGAGGAGCCTGGCGGGCTACAGTCCACAGAGTTGCAAAGAGTCGGACACGACTGAAGCGACTGAGCACGCATACATACACACTTAAACTTAGAAGCCAAATTGCACTTTCTCACAACAGTCAAATGACAGGGGACACAAATTGAAACAGCACCTTTTGGTTAATGAATGTCATTTTCCTCCCCGCCTGCCTCCTTCCTTTCTGTTCCTCTCTTTCTGTCTCTCCTCCTCCCCACCCTCCTCCCCTTACTATTCCTGACACATTTCTTAGCACACATCCCTCACGGCTCGTTGTAACAATTGGAAGGCACAGGGAGGCACTCAGAAGAGTGAGCTCGGAGAGAAGAGCACGGCAGTTTGAGAAGTGGCTTGTTGTGACAAGCGCGCTTGGGCATCAGAGTGGGAGAGAGACTGAGGAGGACAGAGAGGCAGCCCAAACTTCCACCTTCTGATGATAACACCCCTGGACCACAGTGCAGTCCTTCTGAGACACATCCTTCCACAGATGAAGAAGCCAGAGAAGGCAGGGAGCGACTCAGAAAGCTGATGTCTGGTACATGCGCTCGGTGCAGCTGACCTAACTGCACTAACCCTAACCCTAACCCCAACCCTAACCCAGGTCTGAGACGGCTGGACTCATTCCTATCCGGCCAGCCTCCAGCGTTCCTGCCAGGGCTGAGCAGATTCCAAGGCTTCCTGTTTGCGCTCATTTAAGCATCAGTCCTCTCTCTCTCCACGAAGCCCAGGTGAAGCAGGGATGATGTTGGTTTGCAACACCATCAGTCTGTAGGAGGCAACTTGAACTTAGAAACTGAGAGTTGAACTCCCACCTGGAACCATGTCTGCTCCTGCAGTCCCAGGTTGGGGGCGAGCGGTTTCAGAGGACAGACAAGAGCAGAGGAGAGGCTGCACCACCCAGGGCATGTGCTTGGATTTGGAAAACTTAAGAGTATATAGGGGGCTTCCCAGGTGGCTCAGTGGTAGCGAATCCACCTGCAGTGCAGGAGAGGCAGGAGACAAGCGTTCAGTCCCTGGGTCGGGAAGATCCACTAGAGGAGGAAATGGCAACCTGCTCCAGGATCCTTGCCAGGAGAATTCCACGGACAAAGGAGCCTGGTGGGCTACAGTCTATGGGGTCGTAGAGAGCCAGACACGACTGAGGGACCGAGCACAACGTTTCACTAGAGGCTTGATGGTTGTCCAGTGTTTCAGAGGGGCTGCCTGCTGGGGGTTGAAAGTTGACCCAGATGGATTCTCAGTCCCTTTCAAGTATTAGAGATTGTGATTCTAAATGGAGCAACTGGTCAATAGCGGGTGATTCAGGCTCTGAAATCACCCAGACCTGAAGCGCACAGAGTATTGTGTTTGAAAGGTAGAACTGTGGCAACAGTGTCTGTGAATTTAGAAGTTTAAGGGTTCATGCTTCTTTGGCTCAATAATTCAATTTCTTGGCATTTTATCTTATAGAACTACCAAGACACACACATACACACACACTCATTGCAGCATACATTGGAAACAAATTAGCAAGAGAGAAGAGACTGGGGGAAGGCCTCACACCAAGCTCCGGGTTGGAAAAGGTCTCTGGTCTTGTTAGTTTCCATTCCACTGGAGGATCTGTTGTGCCTGCATGTACCTGTCCTCTTAGCCAGATGGGTCCTAAAATGCCTGTTACCTGATGGAAAATTTGGGCTGCATGGTTGACTAATGTACCACAGTTGTGATTTAAGGATTTTCTGAGGACCAATACAGAAGTTGTTTCTCAAAAGGAGAGTAGGTATCCATGGGAGATCCCTGGCAGTCCATCAGTTAGGACTTGGCACTTTTACCGTGCAGGCATGGCTTCAAGCCCTGGTTGGAGAACATGCACGCCACATGTCATGGCAAAAAAAAGAAAAACAGGAGAGTAGGTGTCTGCCGAGGAGGGTACACATTAACTCCGAAATCCTAAAGGCCTGCCCAGTGATGCTCTTTTGGTGCTTGCTAGAGTTTGCAAAAACATTCTTATTCGCCGTCAACACTCTGATGTTGTATTATTCCACGTTATTATTGTATCTGTTGGCTCACACAATCTAAGTGGTAGGGCAGCTTACACTGGATCTGGATTGGCTGCGGAATCTTCCCTTGTTATGGTTCCCTTTAAAACTGGCAGGCTTACTGTCACTTTGTAGGTGGGTTGGTGTAACACACTCAAAGTGGCCTCCAAATTCTGAAAGTACTCAAGTGTTGTTCTCTTTATTCAAGGTGGTTGTTTAGAGGTGCCACAACTGGTCTTTCACCTGGAAAGGAATCGCTCCACACGCTTTCAGAAACACGACTAAGATGGCAACAGTGAAATTTTTGCTTTTTTCTCACTCCCTCTAGTTTGTACATTTCTGACTGAAGCATCAAAACTACTTACTACTTCCCGGGAGTTCCCTGGTGGCCTAGGGGTTAAGATTCTGGGCTTTCACTGCAGTGACCTGGGGCCCAGGTTCAATCCCTGGTCAGGGAATGGTGTTCCCATAAGCTGTGTGGTGCAGCCAAAAAAAAAAAAGTATTTACTTCTCCATATTCATCAGCTCCAGCCAGTATAATTTTAACAACGTGATATTTTTTCAGAGTGTCCTAACGATCAAGATCTCTGGAAACAACATTATGGCAGACTGTAGGATGTGTGTACGAGTGAGTCACTCAGTCTGTCTGACTCTTCTTGACCCCGTGGACTGTAGCCTGCCAGGCTCTTCTGCCCATGGGATTCTCCAGGCAAGAATACTGGAGTGGGTTGCCATGCCCTTCTCCAGGGGATCTTCCCAACCCAGGGACTGAATCCAGGTCTCCTGCATTGCAGGCAGATTCTTTACCATGTGAGCCACCAGGGAAGCCCCCAAACTGACATAATTCCAAGGCAAGACTGTGAAGGTATACTGATGGCTTTCCCAGGTAAAAGCAAATTGCTTCTGGTGGTCCTTACAAATTGGTACGGAAAAAAGACTTATTCGGCCAATAGCTACGTGCCAAGTGCCAGGGGCTCTGTTGATTTGCTCAGGTAAAGATCTGGAATAGCAGCTACAATTGGAGTCACCACTTGATTTAGTTTACATTAATCCATGAGAGTTGGACTACAAAGAAAGCTGAGCGCCAAAGAACTGATGCTTTTGAACTGTAGTGTTGGAGAAGACTCTTGAGAGTCCCCTGGACTGCAAGGAGATCCAACCAGTCCAACCTAAAGGAAATTAGTCCTGAATATTCATTGCAAGGACGGATGCTGAAGCTCCAATACTTTGGCCACCTGATGCAAAGAACTGACTCATTTGAAAAGACCCTGATGCTGGGCAAGATTGAAGGTGGGAGAAGGTGATGACAGAGGATGAAATGGTTGGATAGCATCATCGACTTGATGGACATGAGTTTGGGTAAACTCCAGAAGTTGGTGATAGACAGGGAGGCCTGGTGTGCTGCAGTCCATAGGGTCCCAAAGAGTCGGACACAACTGAGCTACTGGACTCAACTGAACAAGTCACGCAGAGCGCGGGACTGAGAGCTTCAAAAGGCCCGCCTCTCCCAGGCCCCGCCCACCACCAGGCCCCACCCCTTCCCTGCCAGCCGCGGGGTAAAAGCCCCGCCTTCCGTGGTAGCAGTCATCCAATGGCCTAGATACACGGCTCGGTGAATGCCCAGGCTTTAGGTGTCCGCCTGGCGCCTGACCAGAGTCTTGGGGAACTCGGTTGCTCTTAAGCAGTCCCGTCCCCGAGCTGCCCGAGCGACACGCAAGCTCCCCCCGCAGTTTCCTCGCAAGGGGCAGACGAGGCCTCTGAGCCCGCTCGCCCCCCGCCCGCGGAGCCCCGGGTCGACCCCGGACGCGGCGCTCGCCGCGCGGGACTCTGGGAGTGGTAGTTCTCGTCCTGCTGGCTCCCTCTGGCTGTATAGGCGGCCGAGACTCGCCGGACTACAACTCCCAGACGCCCAAGGGCGCCTCCGCTCGGGCGGCCGGCAA
>NW_011494921.1:4090471-4106276 GCF_000754665.1 Bison bison bison | reverse complement strand
GAGGGGCCGCCCGGTGGGCCCGGGGCCGGGCGTCTCTGCGGGGCTCTCGAGGCCGGGCGTGGGGTAGGCTGCCCGCGTGTGGGAGCGGCAGGCTCGGGGGGAGCGCTTCCGAGGGAGGGGAGATGTCCCCTGATTCCTCCCCACCCCAGCACAGCGTCTCCCCTTCCCGGGGACTCAGGACCAAATGAGGCGCCTCGTGCGGGAGAGCGCGCCGGTCCTTCTCTGTCACTGTGGACGGAACCCGTGTTCCGGAAGGGCTTCCAGGGGTCCTCCCTAGCCTCCTTCAGACTCCCTGCTCTGGCAGCGCCTTGAATCTCGGAGACGGCCCGCTGCGGGGTCTTCGGGCACCTGGGCTTCATCTCTCACCCCTCCTGAGAGGACCTCCGAGGAGGACTTCCTGCTTGCCCTCCCCTTAGCCAGCCTCCGTCTCCCTCTCTCTCTCTCTTTTTTCCAAGTAGAATTTCAGACGAGCGCAGTAGTGTTGTGGGGTTCGGGGACTTGCATCCTGTGAACGGGGCTGAGAAACCTGGTTGTCTCTATGGGTGCGTGTCAGATGAATTCCTGGGAGCTTTTGTGATGAAGATGGGTTGCTGCAAGAGATTATCACTAGCTTGAAAAGCCAACAGCTAATGCCCTGAGCGTTGATGCTGTTACAAGAAAATCCTCCAGGAAGCAGTTGTTGAGTCTCTCAGTCAGGTCCGACTCTTTGGTACCCCATGGGCTGCCACCCGCCAGGTTCCATGGAACTGCCCCAGCAAGAATACTGCAGTGGGTTGCCAGTTTCTTCTCCAGGGAATCTTCCCGACCCAGGGATCGAACCTGCATCCCCTGCACTGGCAGGTGGATTCTTTACCCCTGAGCCACCAGGGAAGCCAGCTCACCTCCCCCCCAACGCCCAACCCCAAGCAGAGACTTAATTAAGAATCTAAATTTAATTGGGTAGGCCTTTTAAATGTCTCTAAAACTGGTACCAATTATCAACTGCACACTGTCAGTGAAGGTCTTCTGAGGAGTGTGTCAAACCCTAAGTCGGTTTGCCTTTGAAAAGTTCTGTGTGTTCCCACTCTCAGTGATAAGCCCCATTAGTTTGCAATTGCCTACATTTTGCTAGTGTTCTAATTAAGATTCAAAAGCTCAAATCTGATGCCTCCTTGTACTTTTTTTTTAAGTTTTGTCTTTTTTCTTTTTCCCTCCAAAATAGCATCCTGTGGCACTCTTTGAGGCATGCTCGCTCCACCAGTCTTGGAGGCGGGACCTCCTTTTTCTGCTGCCCTTGCTTACTGTTAATTAAGGAAAGAGCCACATGCAAAAACAAGGACTCTTTGTTTCTGCAGTGAGGAAGAGAGGAAGAAAAACAGCCATTGGCATTTCTGCTGCCCCGCCAGTCACAATATCTGGTCTGAAATGTTTGTTTAAAACGCTGAGACGTTGGTTATTTCATCTTTGCTTGCCAAAGACTGAGTGTGGGCTGGGCTTGCTTCTAAACTCTGCTGGGGGGATTAAGTGCCAAGCATACAGAGTTGGTAGGCAAAGATGAACAAGAAAAGGCGCCAGTGTAATGTGGGGTGTGTATTTCCAATCAGCTTGTCAGTAGTTCCATCGAAATGACTTGTTTCTAGACGCCAGGATTTCAATTCTAGGCTTAGATAGTAGATCACTTAAAGGTAGGTTGTTAGAAAGGTGATCTGTGGTTTTGAAGCTAACTTGATTAGATTAATTAGTTTGTTAGACTTCTATATAATTGACTATTTTTAGCAAATAGATGTCTTGCTCAAAGGAAATTTTTTTTTTTTTTTGAGGAATTGGTTTTACTTCCCCTCAATGAATTTTTCAAGCATAGACAGTCATACTGGAAAATACATTCTTAGTACATAGTCTTTATTAGGTAAGTGGCAAGATTGTATAATTTGTTTTGTTAGAGTGGAGCTCAGTAGTCTGAAAACCTGTATAAAATTGGAGATCTCTGTAGAAAACCATGACTTGGGCCTTTCCTAATCAGAGTGGCAATTCATAATGAAACAATGGTTGTTTATTAAATCCGGTAAGTCACGTGGAGCAGGTGGCCAAGTTTTTGAATGTGAGCTCCAGTAAATAACTTCTGCTTTAGACTGATGTGACTCAAAAAGTTGATTTTACTTTAGAAGCAATGGTTTAATATCTTATAGCCCAACACTTAATATCCATTCAGCACTCCAGTTTCCTTTTTTGGTCACCTGGGAATTTAGTTTCATGATGTGCTATTGACACTTTTGCCAAAGAGCTTTGAAAAATGGTATGTACCTTTAATTTTGTTCTCCTGTTTTCACTGACTACATCAGAATGCCTTAGTTATTTTAATTCACCTTTGTCCCCACTTTTGTAACCTTCACAGTCACCTCAAAGTACACACTTTCACTTTCCATGGTCAAAAATTGAAATTCTTCCTAATCTTGTAGTTTGTGTGAATGCGTTTCAATTCCTAAAGTCACTTTAGGGGGAAAAAAAAAAGTCCTAAAGCTTTTTTTGTTTTGATTTAAACGAGCACCTCTCCGACTTAGGGCAAGTGTGTTCTGCCGTGGTCCTCACTTCTGGTTTGCCCTGTTTTCTTCCAGCTCTACTACCAGGTCTTAAACTTCGCCATGATCGTGTCCTCTGCGCTCATGATCTGGAAAGGCCTGATTGTCCTCACCGGCAGCGAGAGCCCCATCGTGGTGGTGCTGAGGTGGGTCCCGCCGGCCGTCCAGCTGCTGTCGGCGACCCAGGAGCAGCATGGACAACCCAAGCTCAGTGTCGTAGTTGGATGAGCTTTACAGTGTTCTTTATTGGTACTTGTTTTGAAAAGGTTTCCTTTTTTTTTTTTTCTGGCTTTTGTTGAAAACTCTTCTTTATCAATAGACATTGAGGCATTTCATCATGTTGACCTCATGCTCCAGAGTAATATGGTTTACTTCTATCTTTTAATGTTTTGTGCTTCCCTGGTGGCTCAGAGGGTAAAGAACCTGCCTGCAATGCGGAGACCCAAGTTGGATCTCTGGGTCAGGAAGACCCCTAGGAGAGGGGAATGGCAAACCCACTCCAGTATTCTTGCCTGGAGAATTCCATGGACAGAGGAGCCTGGCAGACTACAGCCCGTGGACTTGTGAAGAGTCAGACGTGACTGAGCGGCTATCAGCTTCACTTTCAAGTGCCTGAAGATGCTAATATGCCTGAGATAGTTGAGTCTCCCTGAGGTGGGCATGGAGCCCCTTTGCTCTCTAGGGGAGAGGCAGGCTGTGGCAGTGCTGTGGGCAAGGTCAGAGCCGACCAGGACAGGAGAAGCAGCAGGGCCCCTGGCTTCCTGTCCCTCCTCTGGGTCCTGCAGCCACGTGATGGGGACAGCCCCGGCCCTGGCTTCACTGGGCTGCCCTTCTGTGACTGGCCAAGGGACCCACTTCTAGAGATACAGCATTTCATAAACTTAGGAGCCTGAGGATGGCATAACTCACACACAGAGCTGAGGCGGGCTCTAACTCACTGGTGTTCACACCGTGCTCCAGGACTGCCGAAGGGCCAGGTGGATGCGTTAGGAGAGAGAAGGGGACCAAGCTCTTGGGCCCCCTTAGCCTTGCTTCAGTTGTGACAGCTCCACTTCTATGCATTTTATGTGATTATACTTTACCTGGTAATATTTCATTTGAAAGAAGGATTTTAAGGCTTTTGGGAAAAAAAAGAAATTAAACCCTTCAAATTCAGATGGCCCTGTCATTCCACAAGTAAGGTAGCTGAGGTCTAGTGTGGCACGCTGCTTCCATCTCACAGTTACTTCTGCAGAGCCAGGGCTCTGTCCGAGGTGCTCTGGCTCTTCTTCAGTCCGCAGACATGCATGCAGAGATTGTTGTGAAATCACAGCTTGTGGGGACTTCTTCTTCTTTTAAAGCATCCTTTGTAAACTCTAAAGCAGTTTGGTTGGTCAGCATAAGCTGTTGACATCACAAGGGATGTGTGACCTTGGGGAACTCCCTGGGCCCTTAAGGAAAGCAAGTGTAAGTAGTTACTAGTCGTTTAAATGTAGTTTAAACATTTCAAAGAACTGCGGTCCTAACGGGGCACCATAATGACTCTATGCCAAACTGCAGTGCACACTTCCTACCTCTCAGACTTGTTCGGGGAGTTGTTTTTTAAACAAACAAAACAACGAGGTCCTTGTTATCACAGACGGAGATGGTTCTCTTCCCACTGCGTGTCTTCAGGGATTTTGATGAAGTAAAGATGAAGCAGTAGATTAAGAAATTATCCTAACATTTTAACTGTCATTCTTTAAAAGAAAATGAAACCCTGAAGCAATTTTGTAGTATTTTCAGAAGATGACGAGATGAATTTCTGTGTTGGGGGGACAAATAACTTTCTTTGTTGTCAGTCAGGCCATCAGTCAGTCGCTCAGTTGTGTCTGACTCTCTGCGACGCCATGGACCGCAGCACTCCAGGCCTCCCCAGCACCAACTCCCGGAGCTTGCTCAAACTCATGTCCATCCAGTGGTCTATGTTGGGGGAAGAAAAAAATTGTTTTTACTTAGATCTCTGCTTTTTCTTTTCCTCTTAGTCTTTTCTATTTCTAGCTGTTTGTACCTTTTTAATTCACATTTTCTATTTTTGATTGCTGAATCTATTACCAGACTTAGTGGCAATGGTTTCACTTAAAAATAAACCTCTTGGCAGTTCCCTGGTGGTTCAGTGGTTGGGACTGCAAGCTTTCATTGCCAGGGGTGCGGGTTCAGTCCCTGACCGGAAAACTAAGGTCCTGCAGGCCTCATGGCAAGGCAGTAACATACACCTCTTAGTAGCTGCAGGCCAGGCTCGGCTGCCTGCCCCTGGCTACCTGCCTCGGGTGCCGACAAGTGGGAGGTCAGCAGCCCTGGTGGGACAGGAGGACCAGCATCTGGAATGGCTCCTGTTGTGAACCCACGTCTTCCTGTAAAGCTCCCCATCTCTTCATTAGGCTGGTTCTTTCTCCCCCTTCCTGCCCTCAGCAAACTAACTCATCATTGGCTGTCAGACCCCTGTATTTAGGTATTATTTATTTTCTCATGCATTAAAACAAAGCAGAAGCACATGTGAAATGAGTTCTGTTTCGATGATTTCAGCTTCCACTAAATTACATACACACGACAGAATGCAAGAATGACCCTAGAGTATTAACCATAGTATTTGTATTGATAGATGTAAAACCCTTATAAGGCTAAAAATGGATTATTTACTTCAAGGGGTCCAGCTTATTCTTAGTTCTTTTTCCACCTAAACAAATCATCGAGGGGCCACTAATGCCCTTTTCATGCTCAAATCCGAGAAGAAATCGCCCCCTTTTTCACCGCTGTCACCTTGAGCAGTCAGATGGGAATCTCTGGAGCTTGTTTTATTGCTCATAGATTCTGCTTGACGGTTGGTAAAAGTTGACATTCCAAGTAGTATGTTTGTTAATAGCCTTTGTGATTTGAAATGTTTGGCTGGTGAGCCCAGGGCACTTCTGATGTGACTTTGTGTTTCTTTCCAGTGGCAGCATGGAGCCAGCCTTTCACAGGGGCGACCTTCTGTTCCTAACGAATTTCCGGGAAGACCCCATTAGAGCTGGAGAAATCGTTGTTTTCAAAGTTGAAGGACGTGACATCCCAATAGTTCACAGAGTAATCAAAGTTCACGAAAAGTAAAGAGCCTTTACTTCTCTTTGATTTTATTTTGTAGACAAGACTGTGGACAGCTTTAGTGGTTGATTAGAAAGTAGCAAAAACACTGGATTACATTCCTAGTTTTGCCATTTAGTGATTGGGGTGACTTTGGACCTGTGACTTAACTCAGGCGGTGAGATGTGAATGTCAGTATTTTACCCACAGTAACCCCCAGGGCGAGTGTGAGAATGAAACGAACTGATATTTACTAAAGCACTTGACGAACTTGCTGTACAAGGTAAGGTGGAATGTATTCTTGCATAATATTACTTATTTGAAGGAATCTCAAAACAAAATCAAATCTCATGGTCACTGAGGATCATTTTGATAAGAGAATTACCTCCTGAAATGCAGAAAGCTACCTGTTTCTCTTTGTCACTATGGACCAACTGGCATTCTCAGCAGTAATATTAGCCTTGGATGAATACAAATTCCTTTCCCCAGCCGGTCCCGTGATTTGATTACTGCACATCCTGCGTTAACTCCACCCCTCCCCTCAGGAGAGCTTTGCCTTTCCCTCAGACGTCAGTGATGACTTAATGGGACACTTCTTGGGGACCAGAAGCAATTGTTTCTAGCTCAAATGTATTGCTTCCCTGAAAGAGTACAGTCAAGTGATTAGTGGAAATGTTACATTTTATTTATTTGGTTATTCATTTACCTTTATGCATCTTAGTGCAGCCTTTTACTTGCATGCATTGGAGAATTAAAATTAGGTATGTGTATTAGTATATTTTAAACAATGGAGCATTGCTCCGTTATTGTGTGTGTGTGTGTGTGTGAGTCTGTTTCTGATAAGAGATTCTCATTCCATTCAGTATTTCCAGGTGTTCCCCAGAGATACTTGATACTTAAGATATCCACTTCATTAACAGGTCAGTTAGCATGACCCTGTTTCAGTTTGTGTTAATACACTGGGACTACAACTAGCATTACCTTGTTCATAGTACTTGATAACTTACAGGTGGAGAAATAGGCTCTGTCATGATTGTGACAGAACTTGCACCTGATTTTAAAACAATATCCAAAGATGAGAAGTTCCTCAAAACTGAGAAATAATGATATTTTTCTATAATTTACATGAATTGTGAGCAACAGCCCAGATTTTTTTCCCCTCTTAATTTTTTGTATAACCATGGCTGCAAATAAGCTAGCTCCCTTTGGCATGGTTTCAAATCTTTGTAGGCTTTTAGTATTTTATCAAATTACTTAACACATTTTGTCATTTGTCTTATTGAAAAATAGATCCTTTTAATAGTTCTATAAGGCTGTAATATTGTGTTTCTGGTGTCAGGGCTATGTAAGCCCCAGTTTACAATGTTTAAAACAATTCCCACCTGTCTCTAACACAGCAGTTCTGTGCTGTTCATAATTCCTGTTTGTTTGCAAACTGGATTGTATGCCACTTGGCTCAGTGGTGAAGGAAATAAGGCGTTCACACATCCCACGTTTGGTAAGGAAAAGAAAGTTTGAGAAGAGCTAAGAGAACACTTGTGTTTGAATTACCTTATGTTCAGATCTGTGTAATCTAGTACTCTGTTCACATCTAGAGTCAAGAGGAATATACTCCATGTTAACCTGTTGGTCCCTGAGGACAAAGAATGGATGGAAATAGACTCCGGAGCTAATCAGGGCCTTCCTGGCACCCTGTGCTATGCCATGCATTTTGGTCAACAGGGGAACTTCAGTGTTTTTGAATTTAAGTCTACAAAATTGTCATTAGATCTGTGCTTGAGTTGAATGGTTGTCTGCCAGCAGGCATCTTAAGGCGAAAAAGACCAAGTCATGTTTGACTGCTTTTCTCCATGCCCACCCTTGCCTGTAAAGGGTAGGCCAAACTGACATTGTTCTGATGATACTGCACTGAAAATAATCTTTGAAAGGACCTTGTTTTGCTTTCCAGAGACAATGGAGACATCAAATTTCTGACTAAAGGAGATAATAATGAAGTTGATGATAGAGGCTTGTACAAAGAAGGCCAGAACTGGCTCGAAAAGAAGGATGTGGTAGGGCGAGCCCGAGGGTGAGTGAGGATTAACTTTTCTTTTAAGTTCCATAGAATATGCAGAAACCAGAAAAATATTTAGAAACAAAGAAGTCAAATGTAGAGGTAAATGGAATCGTTCATTCCAAAGATGATATGTCAGGAGAGTTGTAAGCAGTTCTACTTTATCTTGTGAGGAGTAAACGAAGCTCAGAACTGCCCGAGGACCTGAAATCTAAAGCTGAATGCCAGTATTCTATCTATATCATGGATTCAATTCTATTTTGGAAATAAATCCTCACCTGGAGATTAGTTACTTATACATTTTAAATAATTAGAAGTAATCCTTTCAGAAATAACCACTGTTTAACACTGTGGCGAATGTTCTAGGTATTCCTTGTACCTATATAGATGTGTGTGTGCATACATAATATATAATTTTACGTAAGGAGTTTTATTTTTTCACCCAGCAGGAAGTTGGAAATCACTTTCTGTGCCAAATCTATCCCTATGTCCTTTTAAACAGCTGCATGCTGTTCCTCTGAGAATTGTAACTTGTCTCACTAGTCCTCTTCTGATGGATATTTAGATTGTTCCCCTGAGTTTTCACTACTAAGAAAAGTTCTGTGATCATATTTTTTTTTCATACCCATCTTTGCATCATTGTTCTAGTCATGAGTTCTGCTTCTGATTGACGCAGCAGAGCCTCTCCTCTTATTAAATACCCAAAAAGGTGATTCTTCCCCTCTCTCGGTGGCCCTTTTTCTGATTAACCCTTGCTAGAAATACCCCTTTCATCGAAACCCCGCCGGCTGTGTAAGGCTGGAGAACACGGGTGACCGTTTTCTAAGATGCAGCTTCACTCATCAGCGTATGGTTGGAGGCCTCCTCCAGCCCCTTCTCCCCCTCTGCTCACGTTCTAATTGCTTTCACTCTGCCGCGTTTCCTCCTGAACATGTGCAGGAAGGTGAGGGGGGCCTGCGGCTGGCCAGCCCTGTGTTTTTAGACACTCCGGTGAGAGACTGTAGAAGTGAGAGGTTGGAGCTGTTGCATTAAGCAGGCTGGAGGGTACCAGGAGGTGTTATGTTTATCATCAGTGACATGATGGAGTCTTGGGTCAAACTGATTCTGTATTGACATTGATTTTGTCAGCTGCTGCTAAGTCACTTCAGTCGTGTTCGACTCTGTGCGACCCCATAGACAGCAGCCCACCAGGTTCCCCCGTCCCTGGGATTCTCCAGGCAAGAGTACTGGAGTGGGGTGCCATTGCCTCCTCTGGATTTTGTCAGCGATGTCATTCATTGGCTGGTTTCTGCTGGCTTATTATCTCTGGGATCATAGTCATGTTTGGGTATAAATGATGTAATCCACATTTGCATTCACTGCCCAACCAGCTTGTTTGTTGCATCTGAAAAGTGCTGTGCAATGAAAATGATGGGGCTTCCCTGCTGGCTCAGGTGGTAAAGAAACCGCCTGCATTGTGGGAGAGCTGGGTCCAATCCCTGGGTTGGGAAGATCCCTTGGAGAAGAGAAAGGCTACCCACTCCACTATTCTGGCCTGGAGAATCCCGGAGGACAAAGGAGCCTGGCGGGCTGCAGTCCATGGGGTCGCACAGTCGGACACGACTGAGCAAATAAGCACAATGAAAATGATGAGGATTCCTTCAGTTACAAACCACTTATTCTTGTGCTGTCAAAGGTCTCTCTCTCAGCAGTTTACATATAGGTTGTCTGAATCTTCAGTTCAGTTCAGTCGCTCAGTCGTGTCTGACTCTTTGCGACCCCATGGACTGTAGCACACCAGGCCTCCCTGTCCATCACCAACTCCCGGAGTTTGCCCACTTCTCTACTAAGAAACATCAAGAGCTTGCTTTGTGAAAGTTGCCAGTTCTGTTGTACAAGGGGCTCACCTATTTTCATGCTGTTACAGCGGAGTGCAGCAAGACAAGACACGTAGCATCTCCTCCTGCTGACTTGCCTTCTTAAAAAATCGTCCTGGCTGTTAGCTCTGCTGCTTTTTACTAATAAAGCCTTTTGAGACAGCGGTGCATGTTGCTTTTATGGCCCCAGTCAGTGGTGTTCCCGAGGAAGGCTTTGCCCTAATGCTGATTCATAGTGTCTTTAAGTATTACTATCATATTACAAACACTGTTTACATTTCTGGCTGTTTATCCCACAATTTAGGTTTTTACCATATGTCGGTATGGTCACCATAATAATGAACGACTATCCCAAATTTAAGGTAGGAATTTATTTGTATGTCTGTATTTTTAAAAAAAAAAATTGGCGCTTTTACATGTGCAACTGTAGAGACGCGGTCTGTTTAAAATGTGTTGCTGGCTAATTGGTCTGCAGAGTGTGTGCTGTTAACCAAAAGTAATCATTTAAATCGTAAATTTTAAATTATTGAAAGTGGCTACTTCTACCTTTTATGTTTATATAGTGTTTTCTAAAATGGCAGCTATATATTTTTTGCTTTTTATTATGCACATCTTTAAACATAGGGAAAAAGTAGTACAATAAGCCTAGTAATGCTTATTTCCCAACTTCAACAAGAATAGTATCCATATTTGGTTTTTTTAATCTCTTGAAACACACTAGGAAGCCCATGCAGGAATGGGCAGTGCATTGCTGTGTTTGCTGGGCGTGTGGTCCTTGGGCTGTCAGTGTGCTGGGGTGTGCATTGCCGTGTGTTGCCGGCAGCGCACCTGGAGACCAAGCGTGGGGAAGAGGCCATCCTTTGGCTCTGCCTGGCCCAGCACTGACCAGACTGGATCTGAACACACTCACAGACCAGGTTCATTTGTAGACCTGTGTTCACACATTTTCCACTGTGTTTTCCCTACAGTATGCTCTTTTGGCTGTAATGGGTGCATATGTGTTACTGAAACGTGAATCCTGAAGTGAAAGGCAGTTCCTGGGACCAGACTGAAAGAAATTTTGTTGAAGAGAAAAGTTAATATATTTGAAATGTTCCACTTTCTGTATAAAAGGAAACGGCGTGGAGACGTCTTGTCTTGTTCGAATAAATGATTCATCAGTAAAGATTGCTTTCTTTTGTGGACTCTGATTCGCGAGTGTTCAACCTCTCTGCCACTCACGATAATCGGGCTGAACCGAGCTTGAGGGTCTGCAGCGCTTCAGGAACCGGGCAGGCCGTCTCTGGGCCTGGCTGGCTGGGAGGACAGAACATAGTCCAAATGCGGTACAGTGGTCACATCTGGGTTTTAAAAAGACAATTCTCCTTTACTGTAGCGTCCTGCTGCTGCTGCTGCTAAATCGCTTCAGTCGTGTCCGACTCTGTGCGACCCCATAGACGGCAGCCCACCAGGCTCCGCCATCCCTGGGATTCTCCAGGCAAGAACACTGGAGTGGGTTGCCATTTCCTTCTCCAATGCATGAAAGTGAAAAGTGAAAGGGAAGTCGCTCAGTTGTGTCTGACTCTTAGCGACCCCATGGACTGCAGCCCACTAGGCTCCTCCGTCCATGGGATTTTCCAGGCAAGAGTATTGGAGTGGGGTGCCATTGCCTTCTCCGTGTAGTGTCCTAATGGGAGAGAAACCCAAAAGGGAGGGGATGCATGTGTGCGTATAGCTGATTCATTTTGTTTACACTAGAAGCTAACACAACATTGTAAAGCAATTATACTGCAATAAAAATCATTAAAAAAAAATTTTTTTTAAATAAAATTCTTCACTTACTTTTTCTGGGGAAAACAGGCCCTTAAACGGAAATAATTTCTTATTTATAGAAGTGTAGTCTGATAAATGAATAAAGCCTATAAAATCTCTTTGGAAGGAAAGATGTAATCTGCTTTGTTCTTGTGGTTTGGTGTATCTTGAGATCGTTGGATAAATTATTTAATAAGAGTTTGCAACAATGTGTACTCCTCTGATAAACTGCAGAAAGCACAGATGTGTAGAAGGGCCGTGTTCCTCTTCCCTTCAGCCTCCCTTTTCCGTTCCCCAGGGTTATAGTTTAGTCCTGCATATACAATAGTCCTTCATTAAAATATTGATCAGACCCAATATCCCGGCCGCTGCCTTAGGTCCTGGGGCTGCTCAGAGCTGGCCTGGAAGAAGGTTACAGTCCAGTGGGAGGAACAGGTGATAAATTGACTTTGGGAGGGGCAGCTTCTGTGAGAAGGTGAAGCAGGGGTGTCGGTAGACGGTGATTTCCACGTGGTCAGGGAAGACCTCCGAGGGGGGCACGGTGAGCAGACTAAAGAAAGGCGAGGCACTGAGGCACGGACGTCCTGGGGAAGAGCCTGGCCCCGGTAGACGAGGACTCTGATTCGGGAGGTCCGGGGAAGGGGCACTGAGACAGCACTCCCAGGGACACGGGTGTTGCTGGTGCCTGGACCACAGCCAAGCGTCAGGGGACTGGAAAGGACGAGGATGCCAGTGGGGTTTCCAGGTACTCTTCAGTTTTGCCAAAATGTTCCCTTTTTGCCGAATGATACGATGTTGACATCCTACTCAGTCAGAACTTACAAATCTGCCTCATTCTTTCAGGTTTGTCCAGCTCGGATCTAAGGATTTGGAATCCCTACAGGTCAGTTATGGAGATGGAAATGGCAACCCGCTTCAGTATTCTTGCCTGGACGTTGCATGGACAGAGGAGCCTGGCAGGTGACAGTCCGCGGGGCTGCAAGAGTCGGACACGACAGCACTAACCCCCACCCGCACCGGGTCACGTAAGCACTGGGGGCTTGCGCACACCCTCCCTCAGCCTCCAGCAGAGGATGCGAACAGCCCTCAGCACCCCGTGTGTCCCCAGAAATCGGCAGATGACTCCTCAGCCTGATGCTGCCCGAGTATCCGCTTGCACTCTAAACGGCACCCGCGGTCACCCGTGTCTTCCTCTGTGCTGTAACCGTGCCGTGACTGAGCTCCGAGTTGGTGACGACCAGCAGGAGCGGTCTGTGGGGGCGGGGGCAGCCTGCACTTTAGCCTTTCATCTTCACTAAAATCGGTTATTGAGACAGTGATGGACTCCTCCTGTTGAAATCAGCAAAGCGATAGAAAAAAATTTACAGGATACTTCCTAAGAAAGATTTTCTCTTGTGCCCTTTAGTAAACTGTTTTTAAAGAAAAATAGATTCCGCCCCCCCACCCCGAACTAAAAGAATTTTAAAATGTTAGGTCAGAACTTTATTATTTTAGCATCTTCCAGAGGTTCTATAGTTGGTTAATACAAACTTTAAGAAGCTCTTCAGGGACTTCCCTGGTGGTCCCGTGGCTAAGACCGCACGCTCCCAGGGCAGGGGGCCAGGTTCAGTCCCTGGTCAGGGAATTAGATCCCACATGCTGCAAGTAAGACTCGGGGCAGCCAAATAAATATTGTTAAAAATAAAAAGCTCCTTAATGTGGCTAAGATTTTTGGCAGTCCTTTGAACATGGTGATATTCTGAAATAAACTTCGCCAAGACATCTAAGACTCGAATGTGGCTCAGCCAGTGCTAAAAGCACTGCTGTGGCTCATTAGAAAGCCTAATCTTGTTTGGCCTTTTTGAGGCTATTGTGTTGTGTGTGTTCAGTCGCTCAGTCGTGTCTGACTCTTGGCAGCCCCATGGAATGTAGCCCACCGGGCTCCTCTGTCCATGGGATTCTCCAGGCAAGAATACTGGAGTCGGTTGTCATTTTCTTCTCCAGGGGATCTTCCTGACCCAGGGATCGAATCTGTGTCTCTTGGGTGTCCTGCACTGGCAGGCGGATTCTTGACCACTAGCGCCACCTAGGAAGCCCCTTAGAGGTTATTGGTCTTTATCAAATAGAAGTGATGGGGGTTCATTCTGGATGGCCTCAGCTGCAGCCCCAGTGTCTAGAATGAGAGCCAGGCCTGTACCTGGAGAGACAAACCAGCCCTGCAACCCGGCAGTGGGTTCGCCGGGTAGAACCCCGTGCTGGGAGCTTCCGTATGCTTCGGGGACACACATTTCTCAAGTGGTTGGGCAACTGCTTTCACACTTGATGGCAGCCTGGAAGGCTCAAGGTGAAGGTGTCTGGTGGGTACTGGCCAAGCAAGCCATACCTACTAAGAGCAGAGCATGTGTGAGTTGCTCAGTCATGTCCAACTGTCCCCACCTCCCCATGGACTGTAGCCCTCCAGGCTCCTCTGTCCATGGAATTCTCTGGGCAAGAACACTGGAGTGGGTTGCCATTCCCTTCTCCAGGGGATCTTCCCAATCCAGGGATCAAACCTGGGTCTCCTGCATCGCAGCCAGATTCTTTACCAACTGAACCACCAGTTAAGCCCCATGAGGGGAGAAGACTGAGTATAATAACAGTGGAAGGATTTCAAGACGCCACCCAGTGGAGGGACAGACAGCCCATGTCCCAGTGATACACAGGGACACTTATACAGAAGCTAAATGGTGTTTGCAATACTATGTTTTAAGTTTGATTTAGGTTTCCGTCAAAAACTGGAAATTTTCTACTATGGAGGTAAGGTTCAAGTTTTTAAAAAGGTAAAACAGTAGAACCTCTGATTTCCCAACCCACAGGTCTTGCCTTTTCCCCTTTGACAATGAATGTGTCACTTCTATGCAGACGCTAGAAACACACACACCCCAACAACCAGACTGTGGGCTCTAAACTCTTCAAAAATTTTAAACCTGCCACTGTCTCCAGCAAGCAAGGCTGGGCAGATGAAGCTGTCTTGCGAAGTGGAGGAAGTCTGACCATTTTAAGTAAGTCGGGTAGAAGAATCTCTAAATAAACGGCAGCAAGCCCAGGCAGCTGTGCTGTTGAAAGCTCCTGTGGCCAGAGTGGAGGACCACTGAGAAACACACGCATGGATTAGTCGGGCGGAAATGCGATTAGGATGCTCGATGTTCACATCTTCCATTTCATCTTCATGAAGTCATTTACTCATTGCATGGTGGTGGTGGTGGGGGGGCAAACAAACCAGAAATGCACCCTATCGATGTGCCCCCCCTCCCCTCCATTGCCCACACCAAACTGAAGCTGGTTTTCGCTTCACAGCGAAATCGAGCAGAGAGTGCTGGACGTTTCTCCCTGCCCTCACAAACACACAACCTTCCCTATTATCAAAGCCCCCGCCTCCCTGAGCGTAGCAGCATCTTGTTGTTGTTTAGCCACTGAGTTCTGTCCGACTCGACCCCATGGACTTAGCACAACAGGCTCCCCTACCCGTGGAATTACTCTGGCAAGAATACTGGAGTGTTTTGCCATTTCCTTCTCCAGAGGATCTTTCCAAACCAGGGATCAAACCCATGTCTCCTGCATTGGCAGGTGGATTCTTGACCCCTGCGCCACCCGCATCTCCTGCAGAGTCGTATGTTGTGAGGTCTGCTTAGTCACTCAGTCGTGTCCGACTCTTTGTGACCCCATGGACTGCAGCCCACCAGGCTCCTCTGTCCATGGGGATTCTCCAGGAAGGAATGCTGGAGTGGGTTGCCATCCAGGGGATCTTTCCAATCCAGGGATCAAACCCAGATCTCCTGAATTGCAGGCAGATTCTTTACCATCTGAGCCACCAGGGAAGCCCACATAGCTGTATAATTGTCACAGTTTATGAATCTACATTACACAAAGTTATCGCCCGAAGTCCACAGTTTACAGCAGGGTTCACTCTTGGCGTTGTACATATGAGTTTTGATAAATGTGTAATGACATATGTATTGACCATGGTAGTATCATACAGAATAGTTTTACTGCTCTAAAAATCCTCTCCCTATTTATCCATCACTTCCCCTTCCTCTAGCAACAATCGATCTTGGTCCTGTCTAGGACGTTCTGCATTTTACAGAATGTGAAACGAGCGAACAAAACAAAACAAAAAGAAAACGCTCTGGGCACCCTCTCTCTGCCACTCCTCAGTGCTCTTACGTGGAGGGTCTCCCAGGTTTCCTGGGGCCCAGGTGGTCTTTCTGGGGTCTCCTGCCTTGAGGACATAGCTCGTAGGCAAATATGCAAACCCAGTAACTCTCAGGGGCTTACCAGCTCTTTTCTCAGGGGTATTTACACTTTGTAGATAGGTGAATTTGTAGAAAAGCTCAAGGCCTTACAACTGGGGACATTCCAGATGCCCTGATAGCTGAGGTTGAAGAATCAGCAGTTTGGGTTCCCACATCTGCTTTGGTTACACGGCAGGAATCAGTCTGGGCTGACTCAGGGCC
>NW_011494921.1:4089724-4090371 GCF_000754665.1 Bison bison bison | reverse complement strand
TGCCACGCACACACCCATGTGTGTCCAGGTAAGTGGTTTCTGATGGATTCAGTTCAGTTCAGTTCAGTCGCTCAGTCGTGTCTGACTCTTTGCGACCCCATGAATCACAGCACGCCAGGCATCCCTGTCCATCATTAACTCCCGGAGTTCACTCAGACTCACATCTATTGAGTCGGTGATGTCATTCAGGCATCTCATCCTCTGTCTTCCCCTTCTCCTCCTGCCCCCAATCCCTCCCAGCATCAGAGTCTTTTCCAATGAGTCAATTATTCGCATGAAGTGGCCAAAGTATTGGAGTTTCAGCTTTAGCATCAGTCCTTCCAATGAACACCCAGGACTGATCTCCCTTAGGATGGACTGGGTCTCCATTGCAGTGCAAGGGACTCTCAAGAGCCTTCTCCAACACCACAGTTCAAAAGCATCAATTCTTCGGCACTCAGCTTCACAGTCCAACTCTCCCACCCATACATGACCACTGGAAAAACCATAGCCTTGACTAGCCAGACCTTTGTTGACAAAGTAATGTCTCTGCTTTTCAATATGCTATCTAGGTTGGTCATAACTTTCCTTTCAAGGAGTAAGCGTCTTTTAATTTCATGGCTGCAATCACCATCTGCAGTGATTTTGGAGCCCAAAAAATAAAGTCA
>NW_011494921.1:4088818-4089624 GCF_000754665.1 Bison bison bison | reverse complement strand
AAGTCAACCACTGTTTCCACTGTTTCCCCATCTATTTCCCATGAAGTGGTGGGACCGGATGCCATGATCTTCGTTTTCTGAATGTTGAGCTTTAAGCCGACTTTTTCACTCTCCACTTTCACTTTCATCAAGAGGCTTTTTAGTTCCTCTTCACTTTCTGCCATAAAGGGGTGTCATCTGCATATCCGAGGTTATTGATATTTCTACCAGCAATCTTGATTCCAGCTTGTGCTTCTTCCAGCCCAGCATTTCTCATGATGTACTCTGCATAGAAGTTAAATAAGCAGGGTGACAATATACAGCCTTGACGTACTCCTTTTCCTATTTGGAACCAGTCTGTTGTTCCATGTCCAGTTCTAACTGTTGCTTCCTGACCTGTATATAGGTTTCTCAAAAGGCAGGTCAGGTGGTCTGGTATTCCCATCTCTTGAAGAATTTTCCACAGTTTATTGTGATCCACACAGTCAAAGGCTTTGGCATAGTCAAGAAAGCAGAAATAGATGTTTCTCTGGAACTCTCTTGCTTTTTCCATGATCCAGCAGATGTTGGCAATTTGATTCTGGTTCCTCTGCCTTTTCTAAAACCAGCTTGAACATCTGGAATTTCATGGTTCACGTACTGCTGAAGCCTGGGTTGGAGAATTTTGAGCATGACTTTACTAGCATGTGAGATGAGGGCAATCGTGTGGTAGTTTGAACATTCTTTGGCATTGCCTTTCTTTGGGATTGGAATGAAAACTGACCTTTTCCAGTCCTGTGGCCACTGCTGAGTTTTCCAAATTTGCTGGCATATCGAGTGCAGCACTT
>NW_011494921.1:4085952-4088175 GCF_000754665.1 Bison bison bison | reverse complement strand
GATCTCTAGTCTTTCCCATTCTGTTGTTTTCCTCTATTTCTTTGCATTGATCACTGAGGAAGTCTTTCTTATCTCTCCTTGCTATTCTTTGGAACTCTGCATTCAGATGCTTATATCTTTCCTTTTCTCCTTTGCTTTTCGTGGCTCTTCTTTTCACAGCTATTTGTAAGGCCTCCCCAGACAGCCATTTTGCTTTTTTGCATTTCTTTTCCATGGGGATGGTCTTAGCTAGTTCAAAATTTCAGTGTGAAATCGGTTAAATTAAAAAAAAAAAGTCAAAAAGAACAAATTTGTATCATTCAGGCAGGGGATGATAACTTGCAAAATGAGACTCCCAGAGGAGACTCTTGACAGCTAAGATGTAGAAGGGAGATTAAGGGGTTTAAGAGGAAATTTGAAAAACAAATAGCCGAAGATTAAAAAGAGCCATGGGCGTGGGGTGCCACACAGCTGCGGAGTTCTCCCTGGCTCTCTCCGAGTGGGGCGCCCTGGGCCAGGGGCTGGGTGAGCCACACCGGGTTCCCTCCAGGGCCGGTTGGTTTTCCATCACAAAGGCCTGCCACTTGCACCCAGCTCTCCGGCCACGGCAGGTGTGACAGGATACCTGCCCGCAGGACCTGAACCCTGGGAGCCTCCGTCACGTTTGGCGCCTCCCTCTCTGCCCCTCCATCACTGTCTCCAGCTTTGGCCAAATGGGGAGTTAGGGGAGGAGGAGGGAGAGGCCCGCAGTGGTGGGAAGCAGTTAGAGCAGTTAGGGTTTTGCGTTTCTAACTTTGCTTTTTAAGTATTTATTTACTTGGCTGCGCTGGGTCTCAGTGGCGGCACTCGGGACCTTCACTGTCGTGTGTGGGATTGGCTCCCTGACCAAGCATCAAACCCAGGCCCCTGTGTGGGGAGCGTGGAGTCTCAGCTACTGGACCCCCAGGAAAGCCCCTGCATTCCTAACTTCAGTTTCTATATTTAACTTTCTAAGTTTGCCTTCCCCAGTGGGTTTCAGCCCTAGCCACCCATGAGAACAATATGGGCACTTTGAATACTCAGGGTTTCCGTTAATAACACGGGTCCCGTCCCCCACCATTTGAAAGCGAGCCCTTGCAGGTGGGACTTGATGGTGCACTTTGAAAGCGCCCAGGTGACCCCAGTGGGCAGCCGGGCCTCGGTGACTTAAGAGTGGCTGCCTCCTGCGTGGGACAAAGGGTGCCCATGAGGTAGGTCAGGAATTCCTCTTAGGAGGGATATTTCTCGGGCAAAAGATCCCTTCACCCCAGCCCTCTCAGCTGCCAGAATGCCAAGAACCCGACCTTCCCACCTGGGCTTTAACGTGGGCCAAACGCCTTTCCTGGAGAAGGGCCTTCTTCACCCACCTCCTCCTTGGAGCGATTCCACAACATCCCTCCTTGCCTACGCAGTCAGTATTAGGGAAGAGGGCTTGGGGAGGTGTGTGGAGAAGCCTGGGGCGGGGTAGGGTGGAGTTGGGGGGAAGATGGGCACTTTGTTCCCCACCCACACGCGTGCCTGTGCAATCGCTTCAGTCGTGTCTGATTCTTTGCGGCCCCATGGACTGCAGCCCACCAGGCTCCTCTGTCCATGGGGATTCTCCAGGCAAGAATACTGGAGTGGTTGCCGTTTCCTCCTCCATGGGATCTTCCTGACCCAGAGACTGAAGCTGCATCTCCTGCGTGGCAGCCAGATTCTTTCCTGCTGAGCCAGCGGGGAAGCCCTCCCCATTCACAGAGGTGCCCCAAGTCAGCGCTTCTGAATCCTTGACTGTGCACAGGACTCACTCGGGAGTTTGTTAGAATGCAGATTCTGATGCAGAAGCCCCGCGGTGGGTGCTGACATTCTCTCGAACAAGCTCCTCGGAGCTGCTTACGCTGCCAGGCGCTGGGCCCGCTTGGCCGTAGGCCGCTGCTCCCCTCCATCCCTTGCTTGAAGTTTAGGGGTTTAAATTTGGACCAGCTGGATTAGGCGGTTTCATAGGCTTGGAGAATAGGAATGAGGGGGGTGCCTGGGATCCTTCTGGGGAGGATGAGACAAGAATGATTTGGCTCAGATTTGCGGGCCTGAGGCTCCTCTAGAGCCTGTGTGAGCTGTGTCTTCTCCTGGACAGCTGACAGAGCTGTGACCTCATCCACCGAAAATCAGCCTTGACCTCAAGGTAACGCAGGATACGCCCCCCAACCACGCATGCGCTCTGTGACTGCCCGTTCAAGGCGCTCCCCG
>NW_011494921.1:4079309-4085852 GCF_000754665.1 Bison bison bison | reverse complement strand
CGCTCAGGCTGACTTTACAGGCCTCATCCGCTCTCCATCCCGTCGGCCCCCTGCTCCTCACCCTGTCTGTCCATGTGCCAGTTCCGACCCTGCCCGTTTCCTTACAGTCTCCAGGAGAGATCATAGGAAGTCGTGAACATAAAAGTCTCCAGCCGAGAGTGGGTGCTCAATAAATACATTTGTTGGGTAAATGTGAATAAAAATAAATTGCTTGAATATTCTGCTCAATATTTCCAAAGCAGCAGCATCTGAAGGCAGTGGAGTCATTTAACCAGAAACAGTCAGCCAGGGCCCAGGCTGCAAACATCTCAGTGATAGCTACCACTTGGATGGCTTTGAGCTCGTTTCTTCCCCAAACGCTGCCATTCTTAGCTGCTGCTGGGCGCTCAGCCTCTCGCCATCTCCCCAGTGGTTCTTCACTTGGCCCTTTCCCCGGCAGAGGGCTGAGGTAGGACCTGGCGACCCCCTGAGGAAGGCTGAAGCTATTTGTGCCTCTAACCACAAGGAAATGACTTCTGACAGTTCCAAGCAATGCAGAAACATTAAGAATGATGAGTGAAGCTCCTGTACCAGGAGAAAAATGGAACATTAATAAAAAAAAGTATTAAAAGCCAGAGCACAGCAATACATTGTAGATTGCAAAACCCTATTGAAAGTCCACATGAAAGCTGTTTGCCTTTGTCCCTTGGAATTTGCCAAAGTGCTCTAGGTTCCAATTGCCTGGTTCAGAATTCTTTGACTATAATAGATCAATATATTACACTTCTAATTTCCTTATATTATTTTCCCTCGGAAACACCAGCTCCATCACCACTTAAAAATTCTGTGAAAAGCAAGTAGGTTGCACATTTAAGAACTGATTATCCAGTCTCTAAATGGCCCAAACATTTCAATTTTCCTGCTGCCTGCTTCTGGTTGAAATATGCAAATGAAGAAAAATGAAGGGAGATGAAATGCAAGTCAGTGTATTTTGTATTTATTAAAAGTTCTGTTGGGAAAAATGTGGGTGGCAAAGAACACTGATGTTCCTGCCTGATGCTCACCAGCTCAAGGCGTCCAGGTTATGCATGGTGGACAAGCCTTCTCCTGCACCCGTGATCGGGTGACGTCTGTGACATGCAAACTTGATGTGAATATGTTATAGCTGAAGACGTCACAGAGCACAACAGTAATAAATACTATGGGTTTGTTTGCACTTTTATTGAAGTTGGAATTGCTATACAATATTATTTAAGTTAAAGGTATACAATATAGTGATTCACAATTTTAATTTTTTTATTTTTTAGAAAATTTTTAGTGGAGTATAGTTGATTTACAATGTCGTGATACTTTCAGAGTAAATCAGTCCCAAAGTAAACCAGTTATACATATTTGTTCTTGTTCAGTCAGTCAGTTGTGTCCGACTCTTTCTGATTCCTCGGACTTCAGCGTGCCAGGCTTCCCTGTCCTTCACCATCTTCTCCAAGTTAGCTCAAACTCATGTCCACTGAGTTGGTGATGCCATCCAACCATCTCATCCTCTGTCATTCCCTTCTCCTCCTGTCTTCAATCTTTCTCAGCATCAGGGTCTTTTCTAATGAGTCAGCTTTTCACATCAGGTGGACAAAGTATTGGAGCTTCAGTTTCAGCATCAGTCTTTCCAATGAATATTCAGGATTGATTTCAGTTAGGATTGACTGATTTGATTACTGATGAACAATCTTTAAAAGTTATAAATTCCATTTACAGTTATTATAAAGTATTGGCTATATCCCCCAAGTTGTACAATATATCTCTGTAGTTCATTTTCTACCAAATAGTTTGTACTTCTGAGACCCCTACCCCTATATTTCCTCTCCTCTCGTCTTTCTCCCCACTGGCAAACTCTAGTCTGTTCTCTGTGACTCAGTTTCTTTTTCATTATATTCACTGGTTTGTTGTATTAAAAAAGATACACACACCTCGATGTTCATAGCAACATTATCTGCAGTTGTCAAAATATGGTAGCACCCTAAGTGTCTATCCACAGATGAACTGAGAAGAAGATGTGGTATATATCAGGGAATACTACTCAGCCATAAAGAAGAATGAAATTTCCATCTGCAGCAACGTGGACGGACTTGGAGGGCATTAAGCTGCGTGAACTAAGTCAGAGAAAGAAAGACAAAGGCTGTATGATATCATTTACATGTGGAATCTAAATATTAGTATTTTAAATTAGTGTCAAGTACAAAGAACTGATGCTGAAACTGAAGCTCCAGTACTTTGGCCAACTGATGCAAAGAGCCAATTCACTGGAAAAGACCCTGATGCTGGCAAAGACTGAGGGCAGGAGGGAAAGGGGGTGACAGAGGACGAGATGGTTGGATGGCATCACTGACGTCATGGACCTGAGTTTGAGCAAACTCCAGGGGACGGTGAAGGGCACAGAAGCTTGGCATGCTACAGTCCACAGGGTTGCAAAGAGTTGAACATGACTTAGCGACTGAACAACAACTAATATGGTAGGGAAACAGAAATGGGATCTCCACCTAAAGGCAGAGCTCGAGTAGGGCTTCCCCTTGGGAAGAGCTGCCGCAACAGTTGACAAAGTTTCTGTTTTTTCATAGCTGACATCCAGAGAGGAAGGTGGGAGACCCAGACGCACCCTTTGAAGAGGACCTGAGCGCAGCTGCTGCCTGATTCTAAGATGGCCTCGGGGTTTCTGTTGGATCTGGCTCTGCATTGCTTGCTATGGGGATGCGGAGGGTGGGAGAAAGGAGACAGTAGCAGAACTACCAGAGGGAGCGAGAAACTGCCCACAAAACAGGAGCCTAGGAAACAAAATTAGGAACTTGAACTCTAAGTGGAAAAATCAATATCAGGAAGATCACTTTCATTCATTCATTCAATTAGAAATTAAAACAATATAACTAAATAAAAAGGATTTTTAAACTCATTATGCTTAGGCTCCTTAAAGGCCAATGAAGAAAATCATTCATGGGCATTAACAATATGATAAAACAATAACCAAGCATCAGTGAATAAAGAACAGGAGTATATGAAAAATAAGCAGTTGGAAATCTGAAAAATAAAAAAATATGGTGATTAAAATTAAAGACTCGATGAATAGGATAAAGTCTAGACTAGAAACAGGCAAAGAGGGGCTTCCCTGGGGGTCCAGTGGCTCAGACTCCACGCTTCTAGGGCAGGGGGCCCAGGCGTGACTCCTGATTGGGGAACTAGATCCCACATGCCACAGCTAAGACCCAGCACAGCAGAAAAAGAAGAAGCAGGCAAAGAGTAAGTGAAGGTAATACCATAAAGAAGGACAGAGAAATAGAGACTGAGACAGAAGCAGACAGAAGCGATGGAGAGACTCTCACACGCACCAGTAGAGACCCGAGACAGTACGAGAGAGGAGAAACCCACGAGAAATGGAGAGACTCTCACACGCACCAGTAGAGACCCGAGACAGTACGAGAGAGGAGAAACCCACGAGAAATGGAGAGACTCTCACACGCACCAGTAGAGACCCGAGACAGTACGAGAGAGGAGAAACCCACGAGAAATGGAGAGACTCTCACACGCACCAGTAGAGACCCGAGACAGTACGAGAGAGGAGAAACCCACGAGAAATGGAGAGACTCTCACACGCACCAGTAGAGACCCGAGACAGTACGAGAGAGGAGAAACCCACGAGAAATGGAGAGACTCTCACACGCACCAGTAGAGACCCGAGACAGTATGAGAGAGGAGAAACCCACGAGAAACTCCAGAATTGAATAAAGCCACAGTCTCGGGCTTCCCTGAGAGCTCAGCTGGCAAAGAATCCTCCTGCAATGCAGGAGACCCTAGCTTGATTCCTGGGTTGGGAAGATGCCCTGGAGAAGGGATAGCCTATCTACTCCAGTATCCTTGGGCTTCCCTGTGGCTCAGCTGGCAAAGAATCTGTCTGCAATACAGGAGACCTGGGTTTGATCCCTGGGTTGGGAAGATCCCCTGGAGAAGGGAAAGGCTACCCACTCCAGTATTCTGGCCTGGAGAATTCCATGGACTGTATAGTCCATGCAAAGAGTCGGACATGACTAAGGTCGCAAAGAGTTGGACATGACTAAGCGACTTTCACTGCATATTAAAGATATTCTCTATGTACCGAGAAAAATAAAATTCAATCCACACATAGACATATCTTTGCGAAACTGAGGAACATCAAAGATAAACAAAATCTTTAGCCCTGAAAAATAACATGAAGGCTAAAAGAACAGAAATACCATCAAGAGGGGCTTCCCTGGTGGCTCAGGGTCAAGAATCTGCCTGCCACTGCAGGAGACGTGGGCTCTTTGATCCCTGGTCCAGGAAGATCCCACATGCCTCAGAGCAACTACGCCCAGGCAACACAACCCCTGAGCCTGCGTTCTAGAGGAGCTGCAACCTCTGAAGGCCCCTGGCACAGCTGCTGAGCCCCCACACCCTGGGACCAGGCTCCGCAACGAGAAGTCACTACAGTGAGAAGCCTGTGCTCCACAACCACAGGGCAGCCCCCTCTTGCCACAACTAGGAAAAAACCCTCCACAGCAACAAAGATCCAGCACGGCCAAAAATAAATAAAAGTTTACGTACAGAAAAGAAACGCCATCAAGAGAATCAGAAAGAAAAGGAGAAGATAAAGAAAACATAGAAAACTGTGTTAGCTCAACAGAAGGCAGAGAAGAAGAAAGAGAGGAAAAGTAAAAGCTGATAAAGAGAAACCAGAAAGTGGAAATGAGTTTTAAATGTAATAGCAGTCATCACAATAAATAGAAATTGAATCAACCTGCCTATTAAAGGACAGAGACCATCCAATTGGATTAAACCACATGAACAACAAATCAAATCCAGAAATTTTTCTAGAACATTGAAAGGTTAAAAAGAAAAGTCTAGGAAATGATAGTCAAGGCATATATTAATCAAATGAAGCTTTATAGTATTAATGACAAATAGGATTTTTTTTAAGTTAGGCAGGATAAAGAAAGGTATTGCATCATGCTAAAACATAATCCACAAGGTACAGTAACCATAATCTTTTATACACTTAACATAAAACCCTGAACTACACAAAATAAAAGCTCAAAGAATCAGAAAGTATCTAAAACACAGTGAGGAAGGTTTTTAACACATCTTTATTAGAAAGGGCCAGGTCAAGTAAGCGATGATCAGATAATCTACCGAAGATTTGTTCGACATGATAAAAAAATTTTTTTTAATTTAAGAAACACAGATACAGAGGTCTGCTTCCAGTAAAAATAGATAGCACGTATCCTTTAAAGAGGATCCCTGGTGCTTCAGTAGTAAAGAAACTGCCTGCAATGTTGGACACCTGGGTTCGATCCCTGGGTTGGGCAGATCCTCTGGATGAGGGCATGGCAACCCACTCCAGTACTCTTGCCTGAAGAATTCCAGGCACAGAGGAGCGTGGTGGGCTATAGTCCATGGGGTCGCAGAGAGTCAGACATGACTGAAGTGACTAGGCAGCACAGCAGCATCCTTTAAAGAACACATGAAGTTAAAAATAAAGTTTTTAAAAAGGACACATGAAGAATTAAGAAAAGGATCACATATAAAGACATGATTTTCAAAAGCTGCTATTATTCAGTTCAGCTCAGTCGATCAGTCATGTCTGACTCTTTGCGACCCCATGAACCACAGCATGCCAGGCCTCCCTGTCCATCACCAACTCCCAGAGTCCACCCAAATCCATGTCCATTGAGTCGGTGATGCCATCCAACTATCTTATCCTCTGTGGTCCCCTTCTCTCCTGCCCTCAATCTTTCCCAGCATCAGGGTCTTTTCCAATGAGTCAGCTTTTCACATCCGGTTCAGCCTCAACATCAGTCCTTCCAATGAATATTCAGGACTGATTTCCTTTAGGATGGACTAGTTGGATCTCCTTGCAGTCAAAGGGACTCTCAAGGGTCTTCTCCAACACCACAGTTCAAAAGCATTAATTATTCAGCGCTCAGCTTTCTTTATAGTTCAACTCTCACATCCATACATGACCACTGAAAAACCATAGCCTTGATTAGACAGACCTTTGTTGACAAAGTAATGTCTCTGCTTTTTAATATGCTGTCTAGGTTGGTCATAACTTGCCTTCCAAGGAGTAAGTGTCTTTTAATTTCATGGCTGCAATCACCATCTGCAGTGATTTTGGAGCCCAGAAAAATAAGGTCAGCCACTGTTTCCCCATCTATGCTTCTATTATTAAAACAACTAAATGAAAAATCAGTTGAAAATTTTAACATACTCGGACATTAAAACAGGCACTCCTAAAGAACGCATGGGTTAAAGATAATACCACAATGGAAGTGACACAATAGTTAGATCTAAATAATAGAACCACACATTGTGATAGCTGAAGTGAATCTATAGCCTTATAGTCACATTAAGAAAATAAAGATAGGACTTCCCTGGTGGCCCAGTGGATGGGAATCTACTTGCTAATGCAGGAGACTCGGGTTCGATCCCCGGTCCAGGAAGATTCCACATGTCTCGGAGCAACTGTGCCCGTAGGATACAACTACTGAAGCCAGCAAGTTGAAACGG
>NW_011494921.1:4065646-4079209 GCF_000754665.1 Bison bison bison | reverse complement strand
TCAGCCTGTGTGCTGCAACTACTGAAGTCCGTGCTCCCCGAGCCTGTGCTCTGCAGCAAGAGGAGCCACAGCAATGAGAAGCCCACGCGCACACCCCGGTGGAGAGCAGGTCCCGCTCTCGGAGCCTAGAGAGAGCCCGCCTGCAGCCGCGAAGACCTGGAGCGGCCAGAATAAACAGGCGTAAGTAAGCGCAGCAGTGCCAGAAATAAACACACGCGTGAGTAAACGCAGCGGTGGGGAGCGCACAGTGTCAGTCGCTCAGTCGGGTCCAACTCTCTGCGACCCCATGGTCTGCAGCCCGCCAGGCTCCTCTGTCCATGGGATTCTCCAGGCAAGAAGACTGGAGTGGGGTGCCATGCCCTTCTCCAGGGGATCTTCCTGACCCAACGATCAAACCCAGGTCTCCCACATTGCAAGCAGATTCTTTACCATGTGAGCCACTGAGGTAACAGTGTGTACATGTCAATAAATAAAATTTTAAAAAAGAATAAAGTTTTTTTTTTTTTTAAGATGTAAAAAGAAAGGAATTTTAAGATGGAAGATTCTTAAAGGACAGCAGAGAAAACCAAAAAGAACAGAGAAGAAAATCATAAACTCAGGAGAAAAATTAATAAAATAGAAAAGCAAAGAAACAGTAGAGAAGCTTTTTTAGAGCTCTAAAGCAAACAAGACACAGTGAAGAGTTCTTAAACCTGCCTGGTGTATACATTGGGTATACATTATTCTGCGCTTTTCTATATAATTGAAAAAATAAATGACAATACAGGGGATGAGCAGGTTGGAATTTGCCTAGATCGCAATGTGCCAAGCTTAGCTTCCTCAAATGCCCAGGGGCAGAGTCGGATTTTGACCATCTTTAACCTGACTTGCCTGGGCTTTAGCTTTTCAGCAAAGACATCAAGGTTGCTATTCTTGCTACAGACAAGGTGGCAGAAGAATTTCCTAAACGACTGCTCCTGAAGTAGAGCTGAGAGAGTTTATTTGCTGAAGACTTATGTACACTGGAGTAGCTGTCATAAGCGTCTATGGGATCGCCTTCACACATCTTATCTCTGCATGAAAACAGACATTAGGGAATTAAAGGAACATATGTTACAGATCACAGCATTCTGGAGTGGAAAGGGAACTCCAGTCCATTCTGTCTCCCACGTCAGGGAGCTCTTTTCTAACGTCATGGAGCAGTGTGTTCTGTGGAACAACACCGAAATGGCTCACCTCCTATGGAACAGAAGTCCCTGGGACTCCCCACTGCTTCTAGTTTTGCAAGCAACACATCAAAAGTTTACTCACTTCCTCATGACAGCCCTCCAGATGTTGGAAAACAGCAGTCTAGTGCCTCTTCAGAATTCTCTCCTCTTTGTAACACATCCCCGGTGCCTTCAGAAAGGGAAGCTCCCAGCAATTCTCGAATATCTATTGCATATGCCAAGTGCTTTAGATAAAAGGTGTGATAATCTTCAAATTCCCTGTGATCATTCACATTGCAGACAGGGAAACTGAGGCTCAGGGAATTAAAGTAACGCAGCCTGAAACCCTAAGATTAATAAATCAGCGAAGCTAGGCAAATTTGCCTAAGCCCATGGGATGTTTCTCTAGGCTATCTGTGAGATGTGTGGTCCTCGGGGGACCCTGCAGCCCACCCTGCCTTCCACTCAGGCAGGCATCCTGGGATGTGCTACTGAGGACACGGTGTCATGACTTGTAATAGAGCCTTTCGAATATTTTAGCTTATCTGTGCCTCTCACCTACCCTTTGTATGTGCCAGAAAGGCATTTGAGCTCACGTACTGCAGATCAGGAACCTGAGGCTCAGTACAATGGATGGCCCCCCAGAATCCAGCCTTTCAGAGAGGGAACTTGGATGCCAACCGGACCTTCACATTAGGTATCAGTCTTTCCCATCGCACCAAGACGCTTGTCCGCGACCCAGAATCTCACTGGCATTAGAAGATGCCTGTCTGTGACCCGGAATCTCTCCAGCATTAAGAGCTGACCCAGGGATGTCCCTGGAGGTCCGCTGGGTGAGAATCTGCCTTCCGGTGCAGAGGACAGAGGTTCAGTCCCTGGTGTGAAGAGATTCCATGCGCTGCAGGGCAACTCAGCCCATGCGCCACGACTACTGAGCCTGCATGGCTGGAGCCCATGCTCTGCAACAGGAGCAGCCACCGTGGTGAGCAGCTGTGCACCCCAACTGGAGAAAGCCCGAGTGCGGCAGTGAAGACCCAGCCCAGCCAAAATAAATAAAATGAAAACAAAAAAAAGAACTGATCCACCCAAGTTAACCTGGATTTGTCTGGTCGTTGTCACCACATGCCCTTTAACAGCCACAGACACACTCGCCTTGTGTAGCTTGTGAGGAAGTAGTCCCCCGCACGCACCCACCCCAATCTCTTGTGCTTTCCAGAAACTGCTGGGACATCACAGCTTCTCTGTGCAGTTGAGTTTAGGTTGATCTTTGGTAAACTCCTCTTTCCTCCGTTGCACTGGACTCCACCCCAAATTCCAGCCTGGGAGAGTATTGTGGAGTCTCACGGTGTCGTCAAGGTGGCAGCAGCCGCGTGGTGAGAACTGGGTGACCGGCACCCGTGACAAGCCTCTGCTTGCTCTCACAGTGGGTTTGCTGAGGACGCTGGGGAAAGCATGCCACTGAGAACTGAGCCTGAGGGCGTGGGTTCCAGAGGCTCGGGGTCCTGGGGATGCACGATTGCAGAGCAGGAAATCACGGTGGGCTCTGATGCTGCCACTGCATGGTGACTGGGATAAAGTGTGTGTGTGCTGTGGGCGGAGGGGGAGGGGCAGCCCCTGGAGACAGATGCTCTCTAGAGAGTTGGGGGAAGTCGATGGGTTTGGGGGGAATGAGACACATGTGGAGACATCCCCCCACATCCTCCCGATATACAATCTTTCTCCTAATTTATTACAGACTGTGCTCAAGGTAATTCCACTCTAGTGCTTTTCCCCACCGATGCCTCATTGGTGGAATCTAAGTTGCTCAGAAAAACCCCATCACAGCTGCCTGCCTTTGGAGCTTGTCTGGACTGAAGTAGATTCCCTTCCCCACCCCTACCCGCTACTCAGCTGGTCTTTCTCTAACTGCTTAGCATTCCCTCCTTTCCCTGTCACCGCGCTCTCCCAGACAGACGGTGTTTATAGACAGGAGAGGGATGGAAGTTCTTCGGCTGCAAAGCTGGAATTGACAATCAGAAACCGACCTTCTGAAGATGCCAACCAGAAGAGGGTCCTCAAGGTTGCAGCCACCACAACAGCTCAGAGCAGGGACTTCCCTGGCGGCCCAGCGGCTGAGACTCCACGCTCCCAATGCAAGGGGCCTGGGTTCGATCCCTGGTCCCAGAACCAGATCCCACATGCCACAGCTAAAGATTCTGTGTGCCACAACCAGGACCCAGCACGGTCAAAGAAAGAAAGAAATAGTTTTCAAAACCTAAATTGCTCAGAGCAGAGACCGATGAGCCTGGCCTAGGCTGTGTCCCAGGGACAAGATGACAACCTCTGTGTTTGTAAGCCAGTTAAGTGGGATAAATATATATATTTCCTGCTGCCTTTTACCTACTTCTCTTTGGATTTCAGGGCTGTGTGTGTTAAAGTGGCTTTAAAAAAATTTTTTTTTTAATTTATTTATGTATTTATTTCTGGCTGCATTGTGTCTTTGCTGCTTTGCGCAAGGTTTCTCTAGTTGCGGCGAGCAGGGGCTACCCTTCATGGCGGTGCACAGGCTCCTCATTGCGGTGACTTCTTACAGAGCACAGACTCCAGGCTTCCGGGGCTCTTGAGCACAGGCTCAGCAGGGGTGGCGCACAGGCCTAATTGCTCAGAGGCATGTGGAATCCTCCCAGACCAGGGGTCAAACTCATGTCTCCTGCCCCCACTGACAGGCAGATTCCCATCCACGGAGCCGCCAGTGAAGTCCTGAGAAAGCTCTATGCTCACGTAGTCCACAGCAGAGACACGCCTCCCCTGAGCTGGTGGGCAGGCTCCTCGCTGGGAGGTGTTGGTCGCGCTTCTGTCCTCTGCTTGTCCACGTGCTGCTGTGGGGACCCAGGAAATGTCCTCAACTCTTTTTAGTCCTTGAGGAGGCTGTGTTGTCAGGGTGGCCGGCCCTCTGAGACCTGTCCTGGGCAAAGGGAGATGTCAGATGGGAGGCAGGGAGGGGGTGCAGGCATGTTCAGTCGTGTCCGACTCTGTGTGACCCCATGGACTGTAGCCCGCCAGGCTCCTCTCTCCATGGGATTCTCCCAGCAAGAATACTGGAATGGGTTGCCATTCCCTTCTTCAGGGGATCTTCCTGACCCAGGGATCGAACCCATGTCTCTTGTGCCTCCTGCATTGCAGGCAGATTTTTTACTGCCGAGCCATTAGGGAAGCCAGGGAGGGGGTGAGGCAGGGAGTGTTTGTGTTGGCGTACTGGGAACGAGAGGAGTAATCATCACTTGTAGAAACACACGCACACACGTGTACAAGTACATTTGACGCCCAGGAATCTTGAAAGTAAAGTGAAAGTCGCTCAGTTGGGTCTGATTCTTTGCAACCCCATGTACTATACAGTCCGTAGAATTCTTCAGGCCAGAATGCTGGAGTGGGTAGCCTTTCCCTTCTCCAGGGGATCTTCCCAACCCAGGGATCGGACCCAGGTCTTCTGCATCACAGGTGGATTCTTTACCAACTGAGCTATCAGGGCAGCCTCAAAGAAAGCCAAGGAGGCCCAGGAATCTTGGGTGCAGATAAAAGGGATGTTTGGGTTTAAGATGAGTGAGGGGCCTGATTCCCAAACCAGCTGCTAAGAGCATTGGAATGAAGGGGCCCACGGTGGGTAGGGAGCGTGGGGCGGTGTGAGGTCTCAGGGCCTGGGAGAGACAATGGAAAAGGACACAGGCCCCCTGTAACCCCAGGACGGGGAATGACTAGGGGTCTCCTAGTGGTTCAGGGGCCGTGTGTAACATCCTATGGCAACACATGGGATCTTGAGGAAGCCTCCAAATCTTAGCCAACTACAATTTCAGGGACCTGTCTGTGTTCCCCGCTCTCCTTCCCTCCAAAAAGATAATCTCTCTTTCAGTCAATGCCTAAAATGTCTGTAGCAGAAAAATGCCTTTGTACCACAATTTGAGATAAGGCTTAAAACACAGCATAGCCCACTAAGGGCGATGGCCCCCCATGGAAGTTCAAGTGTAGGCTCTGGATTCCATGAGGCCTGGGATCCAGCCCAGCTCTGCCGTTTGCTTCTAGGGTGATTGCCATTATTACTCTCTGAGCCTCGTCTTCTTAAAGTTGAAGACTACAACTTATACCATCCTTTCAGGGTCTTTGTAGGGATTAAAGGAGCCGAAGTATTTTTTTGTGCAGTCACATTTGTCAAGCATCAACAGATAGCAGCTTTATGAGTCCACCCATACAAATGAGTGTAAAAGATTCACTCAACACATAAGTGGCAGGATTTTTATTTATGTAAGAAAACAATCAAAGAGAACTCAGAGGAAACTGAGGGGCTTAAAGGCGGAGAAGGAGCAAGGATGTGGGGGGAGAAAGGAAAGCAGCCAAGTCTGGGGGTCTTGCCAGTCCAGTGGTTAAGCCTTGGCCTTTCAAAGTAGGGGGTGAGGGTTCAATCCCTGGTTGGGGAAGCTAAGATCTCTCATGCCTCCCGGCTAAAAAACTAAAACATAAAACAGAAGTAGTATTGTAACAAATTCAATAAAGACTTAAAAAAAAACAAACCCACAGCCAAGGCTGGCAAATGAACCCACAAGGTTGTATGGGCTCAGGTTCAGGATGGTGACCAAGTTTAATACAGTCTGATCCTGCGGCCAGTTACTGAAGCAGGTGACTTGGCTTCCAGCCATTTCCGTGGGTATTTGTCTTGGGTAAAGGAAGCTCATTTCCAGGCCAAATACTAATTAAATAGATTCCAGGTTGAGACTGGTCTTCGCCTCAAGAGACACACTGTCTGAATGGGGGATGGAGCACCAGCAAACAATGGGAGGACGGTGACAGGTTCAGCTGGGAGGCGCTGGGGGCCCCAGCGACTTGCAGCAGGGGGCCCGGGGCCGGGGCAGGGAGGGACACTTGTGGGAGTGGCACTTGAAGGGCAAGGTCACACAAGGAGGGCAAGCGGGGATGGCATTCCCTCCAGTAGGGCAGCAAGAATAACACAGGACCCTGGATCACTCTGGGGAGACCTGTGCCCCGGGAGTGAAGCGCTCGGGTCTGCCGGGGGCGACGAGTCAGTCCCAGCCAAGCCTGCACCTCGAGAAGGCTGTCTTGGGGCCAAGTTGCAGGAATCGGCGAGAGACCTGTTGGTTTCCTGAGGACTGCGGAAGGAATCAAGGTCATGAGAGGGCAGGAAGGTCAAGGCAGTGTGTCCAGGCGGAGGCAGCCGCCTTGAAAAACACAGGGAACGGGGGCAGGACGAGCTCAGGCGGGGTCTTACAGGTCAATGCTCGCACCTGAGTTAGGAAGGGTGAAGCTGGGGACGTGCCGGGTGGATAGGTGTGTTCCTGCTTGGTCATTCCTTACTCACAAAGCTAACAAATCCTACTGCCAATAAAAATATAACGTAACCTAGCTCTCCATAAAGATTACAGACTTTTGAGAAATTAGATAATAAATCCACATGCTGCTGCTGTTGCTAATCACTTCAGTTGTGTCTGACTCTGTGTGACCCCATAGACGGCAGCCCACCAGGCTACTCTGTCCCTGGGATTCTCTAGGCAAAAACACTAGAGTGGATTGCCATTTCCTTCTCCAAAGCATGCAAGTGAAACAAGTTGCTCAGTCATGCCCGACTCTTAGCGACCCCATGGACTGCAGCCTACCAGGCTTCTCCGTCCATGGGATTTTCCAGGCAAGAGTACTGGAGTGGGGTGCCATTGCCTTCTCCAATAAATCAACATATGGAAGGAAAAAAAAAACAGCTCTGAGATGGTGTGCTGCCTGGCTCCAGTTCCCAGCTGTTTCACTTCACTGCATTAAGCACGAGTAGACCGTTCTGCCCTTCGGCGTTTGACCCTGGTGTGTTCAGATCTTATCAGCCCTGTCCTTTGGAAGTCACCGCAGCCACCACATTGAGAGCTGAATGATGACAAATTCATGGCCATCTCCGTTTTTCGTTTTTTGTCTTTTATACATCCTACTTTAATGGCATGGAGAAGGAAATGGTAACCCACTCCAGGATTCTTGCCTGGAGAATTCCATGGACAGAGGAACCTGATGGGCTGCAGTCCATGGGGTTGCAAAGAGTTGGACATGACTGAGTGATAAACACATACTTTAATGGCAAAGCAACCGGATTTAAACCTATTAACATTTTCCTGTTCCCAAGCTCATTCTTGGATAATTTTGCTTGAGACTGGGTGAGTGGGGGGGGCGGGGGGGGGAGGATCCCAAATGGTAGGGTATCTTCAAATTAGGAGGATATTCCTTGGTATTTATATTCTTAAAGTAAATTAAAATTGTTTTATCTGGCTTCTTTAGAATACATAGGAAAGTTAAGAGGTCATAGACTTTGGCCTCCAATTAAAAAATGTTCTTGTGGCCAATTCTGCTGTTGATTCAGCCTGCTTGCTTGGATATTTGAGCCTCAGATAAAGAATAAACCTCAGCACCAAGGGAGATTTAGAGTCTGAGTTGCGATGAAATTTACGCCTGTATTTAGAAATTATGGTAGATGATCGGGACCCTCTCTAGGCAGACTTAAGCCAGGTTTATAAACCACCTCCTCCTCTATTCAGAAGGTTTAACAGTTAACTTTAATTCAAAGTCAATACAGCACTCTGGAGAGTCTTCCCAGGCACAGTGGGGGCCCCGTACACTAATTAACAGAAAGCAACAGTGTTTCACCTGCTAAGTCTGTGCTGAAAGGCCAGGTATTTCCGGTAAAAGCGAAACGAGTGAGGCATCATCGGGTCTCAGTGACACAGCGCTATCTTAAAGGTGTCCTCTGGGAAATTTGAAAACGACGTGTTTAAACACAGCAATTCCATTCTTAGGACTAGACCTTAGAGATGCAAACTTACACAAAGATCATGCACAAGGATGTTTAACCCAATGTCATTTGCAATAACAAGAACTGGGCAGTGACTGAGCTAGCCAACGGGGACCGGTTAAGTCAACGACAGTACCTTCACATAAAGGGACACTATTTCTTCAGAAGAAGGTAGATTTCTGTGTAGCAACAGGAAAACATTCCTGGTGTATCGTTTAGGGAATAAAGCAAGCTTCAGGCTAGAATGTGATTCCAATGGCAAAAAAAGAAAAAGAGAAGCGTCAACACATGCGGTTGTGGGGACGTCCCTGGTGGTCCAGCGGTTAAGAGTTCACCCTGTAAAGCAGGGGACATGGGTTCTATCCCTGGTCAGGGAATGAAATCCTGCGTGACTCGTGGTGTGACCGAAAACAAAAAAAACACATGTTGTGGGTAAGAGTACACGTCCTGCAGGCGGACTGCCCGGCTCTAGTGCTTGCTCTACTGCTCACCAGCTGGTCAGCATGTGGAGGAGGCCTTGGTTTCCTCACCTGTAGAATGGGAACAGTAGGAGTACCAGCCTCATAGATACATGATGGGCTTTCTGACAAAATATCAGACAAGCTACTAATAACAATCCACACTAGGGATCTAGACTTGGGGGAGAGGGAAGTTTTTTGTTTTTTTTTTTTACCTTGCATGCTTGCTAAGTTGCTTCAGTCATGTCTGACCCTTCACAACCCCATGAACCATAGCCTGCCAGGCTCCTCTGTCCATGGGATTCTCCAGGCAAGAATACTGGAGTGGGTTGCCATGCCCTCCTCCAGGGGATCTTCTCGACCCAGGGATCAAACCCACTTTTCTCATGTCTCCTGCATTGGCAGGTGGGTTCTTTACCACTGGTGCCACCTGGGAAGCCCTATTCACTTCTAAACTATTTTATTTTTTTGCAAGAATGTTTAAATAGACTTAAAAAGTAATATTCTCCCTGAACTAGAAACCATTTATCAACAGAAGAAGACTTTTGTCACACCCTTGGTTGACTGAGGATTAGTGAAAGGTGAAGACATTTATCATTTCAATCAGGACCGCAAGACACCTGGAGACTCTCCTCCTTGGAGAGAAAGGCCTTGGTTCACAAGACGAAAAAAGCCGCTAAGAACCACAAAAATCTCCCATAAATGACTCTGTCCAGCTCCCCAACTAAGTAACTTAACCAAACCCAAGCACAGGTGAAATGGAATCTGAGTTCTTGTTCATGGAGCCAAAGAATGAACTCTACAAATACGCAAACACTCACAGTAGCAAGAGAATAGGATTTATTTCAGAGAGAAGCACAAAGCTCTCAGCATAGACACAGAGGGGGTAAACTGGCCCCAAAAGGCAGGACTGACTTACATCCTCAGCAGTATTGGTCAGTACAAAGCTCTCAGCATAGACACTGAGAGGGGTGAACTGCCCCCAAAAGGCAGGACTTACATCCTCAACAGTAGTGGTCGACACATTTCGGCTGCCTCTTGTCCTTAAAATGTATCATTTCTAACCAATCAGTTTAAAGACCACGATGTTTAACCTAACATCTTTATGGCTTCTCTTGGTCCTCAGATTAAATTGCCACCCTTTTTCATGCCCCCTGGCCATTTTGCAGTGCACCAGATGCATGGGCTAAAGATTAATGATCAACAGTTGTTTTCCCCTCAGGCATTTGGAACAGAAGTTAATTACTGCCCTTTCCTGGATCTGAGTGCTGATAACTGATCAGACCAAGGACACATTCCAGGAACTTGGGACAAAGGGTATGGTTTTAGGTTAATGGAGCGAGATGTTGATGGAAAACAAGATTGAGGTCCCGGAATCTTACACTGACTGCCTGGCAATTTCAACCACAATGAAAGATCCCGCATGCTGCAACTTAAGACTCAATGCAACCAAGTAAATAAATAAATATATATTTTTAAAAACCCATTGTTTTTAATTGCTAGCCACCTTTGTTTCTCTTTGGAGAAGGAAATGGCAACCCACTCCAGTATTCTTGCCTGGAAAATCCCGTGGACAGAGGAGCCTGGTAGACTACAGTCCAAGGGGTCACAAAGAGTCGGACACGACTGAGCAACTTAGCTTTCGCTTTGTTTCTCTTTGACACTCCTGGTGAGGAATGACTTCGCCCAAGAAAATGTCACGACCACTGGCAAGGGAGACTTCCTGTGGTGTCTACCCTTGGGGTGTTTATCTCTCTACTTCTCAGTAAATGCCGGAGGGAGAACTGGGTAGCCATGGTTCACTGTGCAAAAGACAACAGAAATGTGAGTGAGGCTTTCCCCTCCGTGTGAACATTATAGTAAGTCCTTAACTGAGTGCTTTACAAAGTAATGAGAAATGTGCTAAGTTCTCAATATACAGCATCTCATTAAATCCTTACAGCAACTGTACAAGTGTCATTATTTCCTTAAAATCTAAGCCTCAGAAAGATTGAGAAATTTGCTCAAGGTCACATAGCTCATCGGTAGCAAACCCAGGTGTCAAATCCCAATGTCTGTCTCCATTAAGATTTTGCATGACCTAGATAAAAAGCATGGTAGCTCTGCAGACAAAGTACAGCTTAGATTCATATTTAGGCTGCACAGTTTCTTCTCCATGGAAAACAGTTAAGTCTTAGTGCATGTAATAAAAAAAAATAGCCTTACTCAAACAATAGCAACAATACATGGACATGAGTTTGAGTGAACTCCAGGAGTTGGTGATGGACAGGGAGGCCTGGAGTGCTGTAATTCATGGGATCACAAAGAGTCGGACATGACCGAGCGACTGAACTGAACTGAAGTAAGGAAGAAAGGAAAACGGGAAGAAGGGAGGGAGGGAGAGAATTGAAACAGGATTTAGAAATGTACTATTTCTAGGGACTTCTCTGGTGGTCCGTTGGCTAAGACCTTGTGCTCTTGATACAGGGGGCCCGGGTTTGATTCCTGGTTAGGGAACTAGATCCCACATGCAGCAACTGAGTTCTCATGCTGCAACAAAAGATCCAACACAGTCAAATAAGTATCAACTATCTCTAATTCAATCCCCACTCCCACCCAATGTAATGCTGCCATCCAGAGAGCTGAGTGACCAGCCGTGGGGGACAGGTGTCTTTACTCTTCCACTAGATTGACTCCTCTATCTTCTTTGCGTGGTGGTGATGGGGGGAGGAGGGGCAGGTTTGAGAAAAGCTGAGATGTCACTACGGTTCTCAGTCTCAGCACCACTGACGTTTGGGGCCAGAACCCCCGTGTGTGGGGACTGTCCAGCACCTGGCAGAATGAATGGTCAGCCACATTCCTGGCTCCTACCCCCTTGAAGTCAGTGCCTCTGCCCCCATCTGTCACCCCTGAGTTGTGACGATTGAAAACGTTTCTAGGCATTGCCAAGTGTCCTGGGACAAAGGGGTTGGGGATGGGGGTTGGTGGCAAACTAGCCAAGGCTGAGAACTACTGGATGAAAAGACAGTGCAATTACAAGCTACTAACTTGGTAAAGAGTAGGTAAGCCCAGGGTTTAAACACAAGTGGGAGATGTTCCAGGCTTTCAGGGGTCCTCAAAGCCATCGCACCTGCTGCGGAGAGAACCAGAATCCTGGGGTCTGGGAAGGCTCCAAACTCGGAGGAAGATGCATCAGTATGATGACTCAGGAAATGAATATTCTCGGGGTCTGCTTTCCCTTCCAGGTAAGACTTTAAGAAATTTAATAAGAAAATTGATCCGTCCACGCATGGTGGACGAGAATCTAATGAGCAACGAGTCAGGCGGATTCAAAAGCCTCAAATTATTCTCCCTAATACCAGGACGACCATTTCTGAACACAATTATGGACTTGAAACGCCCCTGGGGAGTTCAGTGGAAATAATTTCAACATTTATTTGATATGAAATCTCTGACCCAAGCAATTCATAGAGCAATTAAAGAAGTGGGGTCTGGGAGATTTGACGGTAACATAGCTTGGGGTTCTGTTGACAAATGGTCAGTACAAGTAACAATTAGTGGCATCTTAAATTAGATCTGAATGTGAATAAGAATCAAGGATCCCATAGGGCTCAGTACAGGAAACTGTATTATCCAATAGACAGTGCTCATTAACAACCTGGAGGGGAAAGGAAATTCGACCTAGATTAAATTTGTAGATAATACAAAATGAGTGACTGAGAAATGCAGAAGATAAATTAAAGTTAAAATTGCCAAAGACCGAGACTTTGGAGAATCTTGGTCAGAACTGGATAAGATGGAATTTAATGAGAAAAGGGAAGCTATTACACTGTCAGGTTTGATTACACTCGACGATCCACGTAATCAGGTCATACACACGAAGGAGGGGTTAGGATGGTGGTGGATAAACCAAAGGGAGACGTGGTATTCCTCCAACACACCTCCAAAGGTTGGCTCAATAGCTCAGCATATCGCGTCTGAGGGAGATTTTGCAGCGGAGGAAGTGGGACGTGGCGGGCACGAACCCGCTGCTCCTGTAATCCCAGGTCGGGGGTATAGCGTTCACCTGCAGGGAATCGGGATTCTGGTGGTGCTCATACTCCAGTAAAGCGCAGGGCGACTCAGTGATTTACAAGCTATCGTGCTATCCGCATCATCATTCTCATCGCCTACTGAGTTCCTACAGACAGTTATAAGGACTTTATTTCATTTAAAAAACTTATAACAAAGGTTGCTGAACATTACTGTATCACTTAGACACATATACGTATATTGAACAGAAAACACCTAACAAAATATACAAGGGGAAGCTAAAGATCAGCGTGATGGAAAAGGCTTCTTTCCCCTGATAACAGAATAATGTAAAATTTTAAAATACTTTTTATTGGAGTATAGTTGATTTACGTGGCTGTGTTAATTTCAGGTGTAGAGTAAAGTGAATCAGCTACATACAGACGTAACGACTCTTTTTAAGATTCCTTCCCCATATAGACCATTACAGAATACTGACTAGAGTTCCCTGTGCTGTGCAGTAGGTCCTTATTTTGTCCATTTTTTATATAGCAGTGTGTAGGTGTCAATCCCAACCTCCTGATTTATCCCTCCCCCCTCCCCTTACTCCCAGCCACCTATAAGTTCGTTTTCTACTTGCTGTAACTCTATTTCTGTTTTGTAGATACGTTCATTTATAGAATGAACTTTTTTTTAGATTTCACATATAAACTATATCATATGACAGCTGTCCTTCTCTGACTTCACTAAGTATGACAGTCTCTAGGTGCATCCTTGTTGCTGTAAATGGCATTATTTCATTTTTTATGGCTGAGAAAGCCTTCCTCAGTGATCAAGGTGAAGAAATAGAGGAAAACAACAGAATGGGAAAGACTAGAGATCACTTTAAGAAAATTCGAGATACCAAGGGAACATTTCATGCAAAGATGGGCTTGATAAAGGACAGAAATGGTATGGACCTAACAGAAGCAGAAGATATTAAGAAGAGGTGGCAAGAATACACAGAAGAACTGTATAAAAAAGAGCTTCACAACCCAGATAATCACAATGGTGTGATCACTCACCTAGAGCCAGACATCCTGGAATGTGAAGTTAAGTGGGCCTTAGGAAGCATCATTAC
>NW_011494921.1:4064948-4065493 GCF_000754665.1 Bison bison bison | reverse complement strand
TGGAAAAAGCAAGAGAGTTCCAGAAAAACATCTATTTCTGCTTTCTTGACTATGCCAAAGCCTTTGACTGTGTGGATCACAATAAACTGTGGAAAATTCTGAAAGAGATGGGAATACCAGACCACCTGATCTGCCTCTTGAGAAACCTGTATGCAGATCAGGAAGCAAAGTTAGAACTGGACATGAAACAACAGATTGGTTCCAAATAGGAAAAGGAATACATCAAGGCTGTATATTGTCAGCCTGCTTATTTAACTTCTATGCAGAGTACATCATGAGAAATGCTGGGCTGGAAGAAGCACAAGCTGGAATCAAGATTGCCGGGAGAAATAGCGATCACCTCAGATATGCAGATGACACCACCCTTATGGCAGAAAGTGAAGAGGAACTAAAAAGCCTCTTGATGAAAGTGAAAGTGGAGAGTGAAAAAGTTGGCTTAAAGCTCAACATTCAGAAAACGAAGATCATGGCATTTGGTCCCATCACTTCATGGGAAATAGATGGGGAAACAGTGGAAACAGTGTCAGACTTTATTTTTTTGGGCT
>NW_011494921.1:4060813-4064383 GCF_000754665.1 Bison bison bison | reverse complement strand
CCAGTACTTTGGCCACCTCATGCGAAGAGTTGACTCATTGGAAAAGACTCTGATGCTGGGAGGGATTGGGGGCAGGAGGAGAAGGGGAAGACAGAGGATGAGATGGCTGAATGGCATCACTGACTCGATGGATGTGAGTCTGAGTGAACTCCGGGAGTTGGTAATGGACAGGGAGGCCTGGCCTGCTCTGATTCATGGGGTCGCAAAGAGTCGGATATGAATGAGAGACTGAACTGCACTGAACTGAATATTCCACTATATATAGGTACCACATCTTCTTTATCCAGTCCTCTGCTGATGGACACTTAGATTGCTTCCATGTCTTGGCTATTGTAAAGAGTTCTGCAATGAACACTGAGGTGTATATATCTTCCAACTATGATTTTCTCTGGATATATGCCTAGGAGCATGCTTCAAGGTTTTTCCCCCTAGCTTAAAAAAATATCCTTACAATTTCTACGTTTTATAAGTGAGGAAACTGAGGCATAGAGAGGTTTTTGCCCAAGCCAGGCAGAAAGTGGCAGAGAAAGGATTTCAACCCGTATTCCTTGGGCAACAACCTGCAGCAGGGAGAGGTTGTGAGAAGCCCTAGGAGACTCCTGGCAAATCCGAGAAAAGTGGTGAACGCTGTTTGTAGACAAATTCTGTTTGTTGGCTCTGGTTAGAGAAACATGAAACATGACATTTGCTTTCAATATGTTCCCGTCTCCTTTTCCAGAACCTCCCATATTGGTTAGGGGTTTATCTGGCTGTAAGAAAAACCTTATTCACAGCGGTTTAAAACAAATGTGGTTTAAACAGGAGTTGACTTGTCACACGTAACAGGACAGAGGCGGACAGTAATGATAATTTCCCATCTCAGCAATGTCAGGGCTGACATCTCTGTGTATTTCTTGCCTTTCTTTCATGGTTGCAAGATGGTGCCAGAGCTGGGTGGAATGTGCGTTCAAGGCAGGAAGGAGGTGGGAAGGCGGCACCATCCATGTTGGCTCCTTTGCCGTGATGGCAGACGCTCTCCCAGAAGCCATCACAAGCTGACTCTCACTAAGGTCCCCAGGCCAAAAGGGGTCACGTGAGCATGCTGCCTGGGGAGAGACTGGGAAGATAAGAAACTGGGTTGTTATGACTGAATTGGAGCCGCCATTGGGTAAGCAACTATGTATCTATAACTGAAACCGTTCATCTCAGATTGAGGCTTGAATCCACATGCCAGGACTCAAACCTGGCGAAACCCACGGTCTTCCAGCTGAGACCACATACCTGGTTTCAGGACCTATGGAAGCTCAGGTTCTTACTGTCTCATCGCAGAAAGAACTGCGTGATAGACTAAGTGATAGGTAAGAAGAGCATTTATCTAGAGAGAAACGCTCTCCACAGACAGAGTCTGGACCATCTCAGAAAGCAAGAGTAGCCTTGGGAGAGTCACACTCCACAGACAGGGTGGGCTGCTGCAGAGGGCGAATGCAGCCTTGAAATGTCGTGTGGTTAGCTTTCATGGGCTGAGCCTTGAAATGTCGTGTGGTTAGCTTTCATGGGCTGAGCCTTGAAATGTCGTGTGGTTAGCTTTCATGGGCTGGGTAATTTCATAGACTAATGAACAGGGCAATTCCAAATATTTTGCGAAAAGTTCCTATTTTCTAGGGATTGGGCCACCACCCACGTTTTGGTCTTTGGTGGTCAGCCTTGGAGCTGCCACGCGCCTCTGGGTGTGTCACTCAGCTTGCTGATGTGATACAACGAGCGTGTACTGAGGATCGAGGTCTAGTGACGTTGACTTGCCTGCCATCTTGACTCGTTTGATTCTATTCGGTTTATGCTGCGTCCTTGATCTGTGTCATTTGTTCAAAGGCCGTGCCCTGCCTGCTTCCTCCTGGTTCACGATGATGTCCTTCTCTCCTGCTTTCCCTTCACTCAAGTGGCCTGATTCCAGCAGCGCCTTGATCTGAGCAGATGACAACGTGTCTATACTTCTTTGAACCTTTAGAGGATCAACACTAATTTAACTTGAATCCAATTTCCAATTTTGGTAGAAATGATTGTTTAATTTATCAAATTAAAACTGCTTTGTGTGTTGACGGGAAATAGTTCACTCAAGTGTGTATCTGTTAATCTGTCATCAAAAGAGCACTTGGCCTAACAGAAAGGACTGACCAGCGTGCAAAATGTTTACAGTCTTTTGTGAAATTGCAGTTTATCCTTGGTGTGTATCTGTCAGTTACTGTTACAAACATTACCTGTACTTTTTACTGTTAAATATTAGGTGGTACGATAAGTGGTTTGAAGCAACTTCCAGACTGTCCATTTGAGCTGACCCTGCCGTCATCACCATTGTCCGTGGGCACTCATGCCTGCGTGAGCCTGCTCTCCCGTCAGGACTCACCTCTCCCCCGTGTCCCCAGGGGGCTGTGCTGGGAGGCCCCGTGTGTGTTCTTGACCCACCAGACCCCTCGTTTCCATGGTAATGTAATATGCCCGTCTGAATACCTGGGTGCCTTAGTGCTAGGTGCCATCCAAAGGAGTAAAAGAGAGATAGACAGACGTATGTTGATTTGATAACTCAAATCAGATTAAGCTAATGGAATTTCAGAGATTTGCCTGAATAATGTTTTCCTTATGAACTTGCTACTAAACTCAGTTGCAGTTCAGTCTGGCTAGAGTTGAGAGGCTCCGGCCCAGAGAAGTCGACAGGCGAGGGGGACAGTGACTGGGAGATACCGCATGGCACGCGGGTGCAGTCGGCTCTTCACCTGGAGTCTGAGAGTGGTTTCACGCTCACGGCCTCTTGTATGCTGTCCTTACAAATATCCCAGAGGGGAGGCAAGCCGAGGTGTGCAGCCTCGGAGGGTAGGTCCCTGGAAGGAAGAACCAGAGCTGCTCCAGCCCGGAACAGCCCCAGCCTCTGCACCATCACCGAAGGCGCTGGGCCTCCTTCCACGCTCATGCTCAGCGCCTGCTCTCTGAAGGGTCGGGGCAGCGTCTGAAGCCTCCCAGCCTTCCAGGCACGTCTGACCTGCAGCCGGCAGCTACTTGTACTGTAGCTTTCATTTCCCCAGAAGGCCAAGTAACGTAGGCATGTACCTGTGGAAACTTCTGGAAAACAGTGCCCCTTGCTCACCAGATCCTCTGATCAGTGCTCAGCACCTGTGTCTCTCACTTTCTCAGGCTTAAAGGGAACACAGAAGGATACATGCGCCCTTACATTCACAGCAGCACTGTTTGCAGTGGACAAAGCACGGAAGCAACCTCAAGGTCCACAGACGGATGAACAGATAAAGAAGATACACTCCCTATGCGTGTATATGTATAGTGGAATATTACTCACCCATAAAAGGAATTAAAATAATGCCATTTGTAGCAACTTGGATGGACCTAGAGATTATCATTCAAAATGAAGTAAGGCAGACAGAGAGAGACGAATATATGACAGCAGATATATCTACAAATGAAATCTACAAAAAAAAAAGTGATACAGATGAACTTACTTACAAAACAGAAATAGATTCACAGACACAGAAAGCAAACTTATGTTTACCAACGGGGAAAGGTGGGGATGGGGAGAGAGAGAAATTT
>NW_011494921.1:4056383-4060713 GCF_000754665.1 Bison bison bison | reverse complement strand
CAAAGTCCCTCCTAAACAGCAATCTGCAGTCCCAACCGGGAAAGGGTCCTGGGTGGTGCATCCACCCTACAGGTGAGACTTCAAATAGCAGTTTTGGTGGCTCCTGCTTATGATCCCAGTCCTCAAACTGATATCATCATCAGTTTGTGCACAAAATCGCAGCTCTAGTTTTACTGTAACTTTTACAATGCTATTTAACCCCAAGATGTCTTAGACCCTGGAGGGTTGGCCAGACCTCCAGGGACTCAAGAATTCCAAGACCCACTTCCTTTCTTATCTAAAGTGCCACCTGCTTTCCGGTGCTTGCAGGCAGGTACAGAATCCGGACGGTGTCCAGGCAGGTTGGAAGTGGGTCAAAGGTCTGCTCTCCTGCTTCTGAAGCCTGAACAAGATTTCCTCCATTTTAATTTCACTAAGAGCAAGTTATTTAACCCTCCTGTGCCTCAGTTTCCCTGTCCAAAGTGTGTTAGTCGCTCAGTCGTGTCTGACTCTTTGTGACCCCATGGACTGTTAACCACCAGGCTCCTCTGTCCCTGGGATTCTCCAGGCAAGAATACTGCTGGAGTGGGTTGCCATTTCCTTCTCCAGGGGATCTTCCTGACCCGGGGATCGAACCCAGGTCTCCTGCATTGCAGGCAGACTCTCCACCGAGTGAGCCACCAAGGACGCCATCCGTCTATAAAGCAGGACAAATTACGCCCACGTCATAGGACAGCTGTGAGGACTCCACACCCACCCACGCACAACACTTGGGACACGAGAGATGCTCCCTGGGTGGCAGCTACCATTTATAGGGCCACCTCCTCGGGGATCAACATAGCACATGGCATTGGGTTAGGCAGTGAGCAAGGAAATTACGCCACCTCGACACTCACATCCAAGATAAAAATTAGCTTGTCCTAATTATAGTTCTCCATTATTAATTAAAACAGAGAAGTAGCTGCCAGTCAATAGAGACACATGACCTCGCTTGATCCTCCTAACACCCTAGGGAGGGAGATGTTGCCACATCAATGGAGAAACTGGGATGCAGATGCCAAGTCACTGGTCTGGGTCACACAGTAGGTCCTCAGTGGCAGAGGCAGAATCGGAACGCATGTGTGTACGGGACACCAGTGCCTCCCTGCCAGCCCCTCCACCAGCTGATTTCGCAGGCTGCTTGCTAGGCTTTGGACTGGACTTGGGGCTCGTGGGGCCTCCTACTTCAGCAAGACCTGCCCTCAAAGCCTTCCTAGACACCGAGGTATACATGACCAGTGACAGCAAAACCAGCCCCTAAACCTTGAACGGAGGACCCCCCCGCAACTCTCCTTAGGACAAAGTTAGAGATGCATGAGCTATCTTCCATATTTCAAAAACCCATTCATTCACCCCTGATGAAGATGCAAAGATGAACTAAGAGGCTATGTTTCACTGTTGTAAGCTAGAAGGACATCGACTCTCTAAGGTAACACTGGTGACTTCAACCTGATTAGAGACCGTGATGGACAGACAGTTCCTATGTCTTTGATGAGTGAAAATGAGATTGAAACAATATGGCTTTTTTCACCGTAAAACAAACAAACAAAAAAACATAAAAACCTGAACTCATGGAAGAGAATAATAATAATAATAAATGCTCTTAATGTAGTCTTGGAGTCACCGAGCTAAACAGAAACAGCAGAAGTCATGAACTGTCAGGCCGAAGCCTATGCCTGAGCATCCGGGAAGGAGAGCCGTTGTGTGTGAGACGTCAGGGTGCCTGCCCTGCCCACACCTTCTGTTTAGGGAACACTTTCCTGAGCAGAGCCCTGGGGAGTGAGCACTGCCATGTCTCTACCATGTGTCCTGACCCTGATAAGAGCGCATCGGACAAGGTGTATGTGCTTAGTCGCTCAGTCGTGTCCGACTCTGTGCAACCCCATGGACTGTAGCCCACCAGACTCCTGAGTCTGTGGGATTCTCCAGGCAAGAACACTGGAGTGGGTTGCCATGCTCTCCTCCAGGGACTGACCTGACCTGGGGATGGAATGGCATCTCCTATGTCTCCTGATGGGAGGTGGCTTCTTTACCTGCTGAGCCATCGAGGAAGCCCCGGACATTGTAGACTCCCTCATCTTTAAGCTGTTGGGCAATCTAGAATCCATGTACTGTAGCTGGGTCAAAATGATGAGCTGGGTCCATCACATTTTTCTCTTGGAAATCAGGAGTTGGGAAACAGAGATGGAGGCAGTTTCCAGTAGACTTGGAAGACAGGAGGCCAGGAACCCAGCCCACCTGCACACACATGCAAAACAAATGCCACTGAAGTATCATGGCTGTTGGATACATCGATCTTTTGTGGAAGCAGCTAAAGGGTTAAGATCCATTTAGAAAGATTAGATGAAATGTTCCCAAATGGGGAATTCAATGAAGGAGTACCCTAATTTGTGCCACAGAGATAAGAGGGTGCAATGCCCCACTGAGCCAAAGCAAGTGATGTATCTAAGCCGGAGACTGGGTGCAGAAAGCCTGTAGACCAGGGGTTTAGAGCAAAAGCTGAAATGAATAGAGGAGCCCAGCTGCCTCTTGGCCTGTAACAGACCTAAGAAAGAGTGGCCTGCCTGAATTAGCTCTTTCTGTAGAACTGTTCCCACATTTTATTATATTTACAGTTGCTTTCCCTTGGTCTCATAGTGGGAAAAACTTTATTAAAAGATTCTAAAATAATCTTGATTAAACTAAGGGGAAAGGATATTTTTCTATAGCTTAATCTGGAGACAGAAAGGTGTAATGCCCCTCAGAAGGCATGGGGTTGCAGAAGGCATTTGGACGCGAGCATTTCTCAGGTTAGCTGTTCATTCATCAAACAGCTGCTGTGTGCCACTGGGTCCAGGGGCTTTGCAGGCCCACAGGGGAACGAGACCCCGTCCCTGTGTTTAGGCGAGCTCCCCGCCAAGTGGGAGGCAGATGACCTACAGTTGGTCATCTGATGGTGGAACATTTGCTGCCTAGTAAGCAGAGCCTGGGAACCCAGAGGGATGGAGTCGAAGCTGATGTGGGCTTTCCCCCTTAATTTTCACTTGGGGGCATTCCCTCAGGATCCTATTACTCCATTGTCTGGCTAATAATAGTGCTCTTGAAATTAGTGCTTGTTTGAACCTTCTAGCCAGACACATGCATGGAGATACCCTTCCAAGCTCAAGAACACTCAGTCATGCGACATGCACATGTCACCATCTGAGACTGGCTCAGGTGCATTGGGCCACCAGATAGAGAAGAAGGTATGATTTCAACTTAATTGGTATCAACAGCCAGTACTGACCCGGAACACCAGCAGGGACCCACCAGCGAGTGATTCACCAGCACTTGGAGAGGAACAGGCACGCGGGAGCGCAGCAACACACCCCCAGCTCTGGCAGCCGAATCGTGGGCAACAGCATCCTCCCCGCTTCCAGTCACTGCGGCATGGCTATGGCGCCCACCCGCTTTGTATCCATGGCATTGAGAATCTGGGGAGTTGAGCCGGTGGCCCTTCCTCATCTCCGAGAACAGAAGGAACAGAGCAAAGATGCCCAGCCCCAGAGGAGTGTGTAAACAGCAGTTGAGGGACAGTTTGCGCCGTCTGGTGGGCGCAGCCTAGGGAAACCGGCATAAAAGCTTCTTCCATTACGCGGACGCTGAGGAAGGGAACCAGGAGGGTGGTAAAACTGTTGCTGGTTCCATCACATTACACGTCTTTCCCGCTCCAGCTTCCATTGCACCTCAGGGGCGGGGACGGAAAACCCAGGTTGGGTGAGGGTATTTGCTGGAGGTGGTGAAGCGGCGGCGGTTAGGGGCGCTCTGCAGGAGGAAGGCGAAAGTTTCGTGGGCTGGGACGCGAGGAGGGAGGTGGTCCCCAGAGCGGAAAGGTCTGAGAATCACAAGTGCTTTGCAATTCGGGCTCCAATCCCCTCCAGCAAAGCCCGGCCTAAAAACATCCATCCTCCGTGTTCATCCCTCTCTACAACCCGCGCTCCGCCGCGCCCCTCTCCCCGGGGGTCAGGCGGCCGCGTCCTTGCTCCCCCTTGCTGGATCCGAAGGCAGCTAGCCAGGAGGCGCCCTGGCCGAGCTGCGAAAGGAGGGGTTCACTACATAGTGTTCGAGCGACGGCGTCGAGGGTGGAAAGGAGTCCAGTGTGGGGTGACGGGCGGCTCTACGCGGGAAAGAGAGAGGCGCGCGGGGTACACCCGGCTTTTTCACCCCTGGGCGGGAAGATGGATGGTTTTCGGATACCGCGGTCCAGCGCCCTGGCTCTCGCCACAGGGAGACGTCAGAGCGCTCGGGGCCGCGGCGGAGGAGCCACCCCCACCCCACCTCCACCCCCCCACAC
>NW_011494921.1:4054788-4055896 GCF_000754665.1 Bison bison bison | reverse complement strand
GCCGGCGCGCGTCTCCGCATCTCCCGGCGTTCCTGCGGCTCGGCCTTGGGGGGCTGGGTTTGCTCCGACCTTTCGACCCAAACGCCCACCCTGCCCTTCAGCATCCAGGGAGGCCGTCGGTCCTTGCCGCTGTCTTCTGTCCTCCCCAGGACACCCACCCAGCACACAGCTCTCCCACATCCCAGAGGTAACCCTCCGTGGGCATCTCCCTGCAGCATCCTTTATCCACCCAATCACAACCCTGTCTGGCATGGTTCTCTCCCCGAACAACTTTGGGGATCCGGGTCCCCAGGGCGTCCCGGAGCCCTGGTCCAGCCCAGCGGCTGCGCCTTTGCGCCTCACAAAGCTACAGGTGTGGGCCTGGGGCGCGGCGCCCACCCCGCCTTTCAGATCCGTTCAGCGCTTGAATCCCATCTCGGTTTGGAGCCCGCCTGAATTTCCTCAGGTTTTGTTTTTTTTTTTTGCCTTGAAGCGATTTTCTTTTCTCTGCCCTTTTGCCTCCTTTCCCTCTTTCCATCCAGCAGGCTCCGCGCTCGGGGAATCGCCCGGTCTCCACGCGGATCCCGCGTCTCTGTCCCCAGAGTCCCGATTTCCTCCGCCTCTCTCGCCCTCTAACCTCGCTCCTTCTCCCTGCCCCTCCGCCTGTAAGTCCCGCTCTCCTGGCTTGGAGGTGTGCTGGTCCCGGCCCGGCACCGCGGCGGGTTGGACGCCGGGCCGCGGAGCGCGCGTTCGCTGCCTTCCCGGGCCGCCCGGAGCGACCCCGGCGCTTCTACATCACCCCGGAGCCCTCTGCCGTGCGGAGCAGAGGCTCTGGCAAATAATACAAAGCATTCGGCTTCCTCGGCCACCTCCCCTCTATCCCACAGCCAGCTACAATAACCCAGCATTTCCCCGGAAGCCAGTCGATCCCTAGAGAGATGTCAGGCGGCGTGTGTGTTTCACGATTTCCTTAGTCATCTACTTAGGAGAGGTGGGAGGGTGTGTTGGAAAGATACCTGCTAATTCAACTGTTAGACGCGTTACAGCATTTCTGTGTGAAGACTAAGATGCATTTATGTGGCGGCCGTGAGGTTAGAACTTCAGGCGCTCAGATCTGGTGCCTTGTGTG
>NW_011494921.1:4044012-4054688 GCF_000754665.1 Bison bison bison | reverse complement strand
GCCTTGTGTGGGTTTCCCCGCAGAGAAGCGGAGAGCTCTGGGTTGCAATAGCGCAGTTTTCATGACTACTTAAGGAATCATTTGCCAAGTCCTCAACCCCAGACAGGAAAGTATTTGTCATCTTTGAAAGACAGCGAAGCCCAGGTGCCGGGGTATAGAAAGGAAAGATTGGAATGAGTGAAAAGCCTTGCACATCCAGAGAGAAGGACATTCGGAAGGTATTAAAGAAGCCAAACCTAGAATTGATACGGAAACATCTGGGTGTGTTTGAGGGGTTCTGAAGAGCTCTGGTTCTACAGGCCCTTTATGTCTTAGTGCAGAAAAGAATTCAGGGAGAGGCAAAGAGATGGATAAGAAGTGATTTATTATAAAAGGATGCTTGTGAGCACCCTGAGACCTTACTGGGCTATGGTTTCATGGTCAAAGGAAAAACAGGGAGGGAGAGAAGAACTTCTTTGCTTTGAGTAGAGGGTCATGCTTCCACCATCAGCTCATCCTACAGGTTGGGCGGGGCAGTTCTGTGGTCCCTATGTGGTCAAACTAGGTCTACAAACTGTTGTTTTCTGTGTGTCCAGAGAACACGTCCTAGGGACCATTAAGTTACTGAGCTCACTGGCAGGATGTAGGTCTCATGCCACCATTGATTTGTTGTTTAGGGACATGTCTCATACTTCTGTTCCATGGTTTTGTTGTAAGCAAGCCTGCTTGGTTTTGTCATTACGCAAACCTGCTCTCTTGAGTAATTGTGAACTTACAGGGGTCTCCCATATTTTTCCTACTTAAAATCCCCTAGTGGGGTTAACTACTTAATTACCTATTTTGTCCCTTTACTCTGTCCTTATCAATACTTAAAAAGGACTCCTGGGAGTTTAGATCAAGTGGCCATTGCCTAGTCTGGCCAGCAGCCAACGGGCTGAGAAGGTGGAAACCTCCAGATTTCTAGCCTCTTTTTGCTCATACATGTGTTTGTACCAAAAAGGCTCATCGTTAGGTAACCCTTGAAGGCCAAAAGCAGAACAAGAGAGCTTAGCGGGAAAGCTAGAGTTAAGTTGTTTCTTTTTAAAGATTAATTCTGGGGACTTCCCTAGTGGTCCAGTGGTGATGATTCCGTGCTCTCAACTTAGGGTCCAGGGTTCCATCCCTGGTCAGGGAGCGAGGTCCCACGTGGCACAACCAAGACCCAGTACAGCCAAATACATACAAATAAATAAATACATAACAGTGTCCTTCGAATTTGTCTTGGACTATAGTTGCTTTACGAAGCTGTCTTGGTTTCTGCTGTACAACAAAGTGAGTCAGCTGTAGTGTGCATTTACCCCCTTCCTTTTGGGTTTCCTTCCCGTTCCGGTCACCACAGTGCCTTAAGTGGAGTTCTCTGTGCTTCACAGCATGTTCTCATTAGTTATTTATTTTGTACACAATGTCAACAGTGTTTACATGTTCATCCCCAGCTCTCAGTCCTCCCGCCCTCTCTTTCCCTCTTGGTATCCATATATTTGTTCCCAGCTCCAAAGTGTACCGACCAGTGGCACCCCAAATTGTCTTATTCTCTTATGTGCTTGCAAACATGCTCATTTTCCTTTTTCAGAGTTGTGCAGAGTTGATGAAGGGAAAGAGGGAGGTGATGCAGAGCATCACATTTGAGTTGAAAGTGACTCAACTTTTTTCTGCAGTGGGGAAGGAGTTTGCTTTGGGAGGATGTGCCCTCTATTGGCCTGTGAGCACTCACAAGCATGAACACCACGCTAGGTTTTAAACTGAGCTTTCCGCTCTAAGTGAATGCCTGTCCTCCTCAATCACTGAAGACACGCAGTTTGGTTTTAATTAAAGCAAACGAAAGCCACATATCGCTGGCCATGAAGAAGCTGTCAGCACAAATTTGCAGGTTTGTTAAGTGATTTGCTTCTTCCAGCTGAGAGGAACGTGATGTGGCCGTGGAAAAGAAGTTAGCAGACTGAAAACTTAACCAGTTCTTAGCTGGCTTGATCTTCATGGAAAAGTTTTGTGTGTGATGCAAATACAGGTCAGCACTAACGCGGGGCCTCTCCCCTGTGCGCCCGTGCAGTGTTTCTGGTCGTCGTTCTGACTCTGGTGTGAAGCGTGCCGTGGAAGGCTCCATTCCAAACGCCAGTGCTCAGCTGCAGAATGGTTTACATAACTGTGCTGCACCAGTCACTGGGAGACATGGCTGAAGTATCCCTCCCCCCTCCCCCCCCGAAAAAAAGAAAGAAAAACCAGCTCTTATACTCAACACTTTGTGTTAATAGATATTGTCTGAAGTTAGGATAATCTTCAAGTTTGCAGTTCAAGAAAATTCTTTTCTCTTGCAAACCTGCCATTTTAGTGATATTTTTAAGTGATAAAAAAGGACAAAACCCACCCCCACCCCAGCGAGGGTTTATTTTTTCTAGTGCCTGTCTTTTGTCTGTGCTGAGATCTCCATTAATGTGATATGGACACATAACAAATGATGATGGGAGAAGAGATGGAAGTGGGCATATCATCCACGTTGTCATGGAGACAATTATTTGGTTGATGGTCGCTAGCTAAGTAAGTAGTGCCTTAGGACCCAGGGGATGTGTGCTTCTCTGGAATGTTATAGGTGGTGCACTTTCCTTAGAAAAAGACAAAAGTCTGTGGTCTAGGGAAGGGAGTCTGAACACCCACCCACCAAAATGGCAAATACTGAAATTCAGTACAGGGTCCCCATAGCTATGTGTAGCTATGTGCTAGGCTCCGTCATGTCTGACTCTTTGCAACCCCATGAACTGTAGCCTGCCAGGCTCCTCTGTCCAGGGGATTTCCCAGCCAAGAATATTGAAGTGGGTTGCCATTTCCTCCTCCCCTGGCCCAGGGATGGAACCTGAATCTCCTGTGTCTCCTGCATCGGCAGGCGGATTCTTTACCACTGAGCCACCCTGGAAGCCCCCAAGGTCCCAAGAGTCTATGTTAAATCACCCACAGAGTGGAGGCCTACGTTAGCCTTCCATTGTAGAAAAGTCACAAAATTACTCAAGCATGACAAAAATGAAGTCCTTCTTTGTAAAAACATCTCCATCATCCCTCCGCTTCAGTTCCAGCATCCTAACTAGATGACAGGCAATGACCAAGAGCAAGAGCAACTGGGGTCATCATTGGGAGCATCAGATTCTAATCCTGCTTTCCCATTATCATGATTCAATTTCCTCCATAGTAATAAAGCCAAGTGACTTGCTACTTCCTGGGAAGTTGTGCAACATAATCATTTTGATGGCTAAAGGCAAGGTTATTTAGTGCATGTCTGGACACCAAGTTCACCAAGCAGATAAGTGGGGAGCCAGCCTTTCAAGATTCCAATCCTTCAGTTGGGACAGTATCCTCAATCGAGTCTTAAAATTGTGTGACGTGTCAGGCCCTAAGCGACTTGGCAAAGCTCACACTGCAATGCAGGGAAACCTCATTTTCAGGCTTCCCAATGCGCACAGAATTAATTTTTCTGAGTCACATAATGAGTCATGACATAGTGATATATGATCGCCATTCCTTTTGATGACATTAGAAAGCCTTTTGTAAACCTCATCCTTATTTCCAAGCCCCAGAATGATTTCTAACTGCCTTACATTCTTAGGAAGTTCAAAGACACTTGGAAAGCAGTGTAATACCGTAGAGTCTGGACTGTGAGCTGATTTGAATCCAGAATCTTTCCTTGCATGTGTGCAACCTGTGGCAAGTCTCATTTTCATCAAATTGATTGGGGTGTGGGTCAAATGAAGTAGTCCGCATTGAAACATCCTGTGGACTGTACATCACACACGCAAGCAATAAAGTCACGGTCTGGGCTTCTTTCTTGGTAGACAGAGCTGTTAGGAAGGAGCCTCGTTCCATTTCACGTGGTCTCGGGGTCTATCAATAACCTTTTTCACGGCCTTTGCCTTACATACTTCTAATGCCAGTCAACACTAAAGCCACAAAGAGCTCTTTCCTTGTGAACTTTAAATCAAATGCACCATAGTTTTATTACTGTGAGAAATTAAAAGTGTTCTAAAACTCAATTACGCAGACTTCCTGGTGACTCAGTGGTAAAGAATCCACCTGCAATGCAGGAGACTCAAGTTAGATTCCTGGATCAGAAAGATCCCCTGGAGAAGGAAATGGCAACCCAGTATCCTTGCCTGGGAAATCCTGTGGACAGAGGAGCCTGGCGGGCTAGAGTCCATGGGTCGCAGAAGAGTTGGACACAACTTAGCAATTAAACAACAACAAATCCAATTACAGAGAAATGAGGAAAATCAACCGAAGAGAGTAAATAAGATAATGTGAGTATATTTAAGCCATGGGTTAAAGTGTTAGGAATGCAGTCATTAAATTCCATCCCCTTCTGATCCTATGGCTATCCCCATTTGCGTACATGAATTTTTATGTTTTTCATGGTTTGGCCTCCTGCATACCAACTTTTATTTGTTTTTATGGCAAGTGCTCGTCTCTGGAGCTCCTGATAGACTTTTGTGACCATTTTAACCTCCAAGAGAAAAATACTGCATCTCGGTGGCTGAAACGCATTGGCCAGAACTTGTCTTCAATTTATTTTTCATTACAAACTGTAATTTCTAGGTACAATTTTAGGTTCAGTCTCAGCTAAAGTTCTAAGAAAGTTTAAATGAAAAATTCCTTTGGTACAGATAAGAGGAAAGCAACACCTTTTTAATCATACAAAGAAGAGCATGGAGACTTTTCAGGAGAAATTCAAAATTGACTGGGGAAGATGTTCAGATGCCATCCTTTAGCTGTGAATAGAATTCTATGCACACAGAACTGGTGATAGAATTTTAGATATGGAAGGTTCCTTCGATGTCATGTGACCCAACATGTTCATTTTATGGTTGATAAAATTGAAGGCTGGGGGTGCAAAATGAGAGGTCACCTGGCTAGCGAGCAGAGGGACCAGACCCAGGGCTCCTGAGTTGCGGTTCTGAATTCTGTCCATTCATTAGGGATTTTGAGCTGGGAGCAAAATCTGTCTGTTGTTTACAAACTAACTCCTCCTACTAATAAAGTGCAATTTATATTGCATTTAGGAGGAAGAAGCACAAACACAGTCGGTGCCTTTTTAAATTTCTCGTTCATTCATTCCCCTGGGTTAAATTAGTGGCATGCTGTTTTGGGTTTTGTTGTTTTGATTTTTTTTTTTTGACCCAGAGTATATGCTTATTTTATTTTTTATGAATGTGGCATTGAACATCCTTTTTTAAAACTGGGGTATAATTGACATCCAATGTTTTGTAAGTTACAGGTGTACAAGATAATGATTCATAATTTTAAAGGTTATACTTCATTTCTAGTTATTATAAAATATTGGCTGTGTATGGTTTCTGCTTTTGCTGCTGCTGCTGCTGCTAAGTCACTTCAGTCATTTCTGACTGTGCGACTCCATAGACGGCAGCCCACCAGGCATCCTGTCCCTGGGATTCTCCAGGCAAGAACACTGGAGTGGGGTGCCATTTCCTTCTCCATTCTGCTTTTGAACAGGACACTTAATGGGAAAAAAGAGTGTGGCAGAGTCCCCACAACTTCATGAGGAGGAGAGCCTGAAGGAGCAGCTGAGGGAGTACGCCCAGTGGGAAGAAGCGACAAGGAACTTGCTAAGCCTCCTACAAGCAAAGGCGGCCCGAGGCCACCAGATGCCTCCATGGGAGCCCCTGAGCATTCACCAGCCTGCCTGGGATTCCGAGGACGTCAGCAACTTCAAAGACACAGGTTCGAGACTCAAGGGTACAGTGAACATACTGGGGAGGTGGAGGTCGGGAGAGGTGGGCTGGGGCGGGGGTGGAAGACGCATGGGGAAATTGGAAGAGGGGAAGTTTTTTTGCAGGGAAGAACAGAGCTGCTCTTCATGGTGGCTCCTGCAGGCAGATGCTGTACACACTCAGAGGATGCGTGGCCAGTCCCCATGCTAGCTTTTCTTTCTGACGTCATCAATTATCTTTCCTCCTAAGACATCGAATTCCTGTTTAGGAGTTTTGTTAGCAATTGTGCATTGGTAGGGTTTTTAAATTTACCACATCCTTCCCCAATATTTTGATCGTGAGGCCATAGATTATTTGAGTTGATCCCTGTGGAGCTATAGATATGTTTGTTCATGTGTGTGTATTTTAAAGGTTCATTTATTTGACTGCGCTGGCTCTGAGCCGCCGCACCCAGGCCCTTCGGTCTTCGTTTCAGACCTCTTTAGATGCAGTGCGCAGGGTCTGTAGGTGAGGCATGTGAACTTTTAGCCTCAGCATGTGGGATCTAGTTCCCTGACCAGGGATTGATCCCTCGACCCATGCATTTGAAGACGGATTCTTAACCCCCGGGCCACTAAGGAAGTCCCAATATATGTTTATTCTTTGATGAACACTAGTGGAAGAGCTTTTACAAGAGAGCATTCTCGTTTGCTACTTCTGATGCAAGCCAGTACCCCTTCATATTTATTCCAAATTTACCTAGTTTGGGTCTCATCCGAATATTTTAAAACTTGGTGAAAATATCTCAGGTCAACTAATCCATTCTGTATGTGATTTTACAGAGGACAGAGGGAAACATTTATACCAAACTGGCACTGTTAGGTACAAAGACAGTAAACAAGATGAAAGAGAAAATAAAATTTATAGGAAAAAAGCGGGGCAACTGAAAATGAGATGTCTTGTTAACTTTTAAGAAGTTTCCCTGAAATTTATGACAAAAGGCAAAAGTAATCACTGAAATCCTCCTAATAATAAAGCCAAACTAACACAACATTGTAAATAAACTCTACTCCAATAAAAAATTAAAACGAATAATAACCACTAGGTCAGTAAGTATTTTCCATAATCCAAGAGCTTACCTCTACCCATTTCCTCGGGTGGATGCTCACAGCAGTCTTAGGAGGGAGATTCAGGAAGGCTCTCTTCGTCTCCCCGTTTTAAAGGTGAGGAAACTCGGAGGCCGGTCATGCACCCTTTCACGGGAAAAGCCCGTGGGGTCTGCCTTGGACAGTCTGCTGCCGTTCGAGGGGGGAATGGTCCCTGCTGATCCTAGAGATGAAGGATGTGGGAGGCAGTGGCAGCCTTCCCTCTTGCTGCTTCTGGCGAAAATAACATCGTACTTCCCTCGCAGACCTTGGGGAGCTCTCACGTGGCTACCTCTGACTGATGGCTCCTTAACAGATGCTCCGGGCTGGTGTGGCTAGGCCTTGGCTGGTCTCTTACAGCCTTTCTGTGTCAGTCTACTGTGGGTTCTCTGTGCTGAATGCAAACAAAAAAAGTTTATTTGTTGCATTAAGCACCTAGAGAGAAAGTCTCCTCTAGTCTTTTTTCAGAAAGAAAATCTGGATTACATCAACTGATACAGAAATAAGTACCAACTTTGTGCAGAGCCCCGAGGAACTGATTCTCTGGTCCACACTGGTGTTATATAAGCTCCCATGTCTGCTAATGAATTGTGTGGCTCTGAGGGTTCTGGGGATTTGTGATTGACCTCTTGGGCCCTGGCTGACCTGGGCTATTCTTGGTCAAGTGCTTTGCTGGACTTCCCATGAGTAGATATCCAACAGCAGGGCCTTCTCCTTGGTCAGAAGACTAACCATGATCACCACCATAAAACCCTCTAGAATAGCAAACACGGAAATGGACTTACCCTCACAGAGCATTCATAGAATACCACCTCTCCACACCCCGGCTGCCCAGGTGTCTTAGTGGTAAAGAAGCCGCCTGCCAATGCAGGAGACCCAGGAGACTCGGGTTTGATCCCTGGGTTGGGAAGACCCCCTGGAGAAGGAAATGGCAACCCACTCCAGTGTTCTTGCCTGGAGAATCCCAGGGACGGGGGAGCCTGGTGGGCTGCCGTCTATGGGGTCGCACAGAGTCAGACACGACTGAAGTGACTTAGCAGCAGCAGCAGCAGCTCCAAAAAGGTCTTTGAGCGGCCAAACTATAGGATAGATTGGGTGGGCAGTTACAGAGGGTGGCTGTTTTAAGGGGACGATATTTATCAGTATTGCAGTGTGAGCTGAAGAAGTCATCTTTTTCTAATCAGGCCCTGCTTTCCATTACATCTCTTTACGCTCTGTTCCTCTTTTTAGTTTCAGAAAGCCCATCTTATTTAATTCTACCTCAGACTGAATAACTAGCTATTGCACACACTGGTCCCCTTCTTTTGGACTTATTTCCCAGCAGCATGAAAGACAAATTCACTGGTTAGTCTTTGCAGAGACCAAAACGGTTGATCACTTCTCTTGCTTTAGAAACTCCACCTCAGTGAAAGTATGTTGATATGAAAATTGAAAACATCCTACAATTATCTTACACAGAGGAAGTACCAAGAGAATCATTCTATTAGAAATCCTTATATCTCTCAGTGTTAGAAAGAAGTTTAATACTTCAGCCAAGCATTATCAGAATTAACAGCAGGACTTTTCTTAAAATTAAAAACTATCCTCATGCTCCCCTCTCCCATTTTAGTAATAAGGCATCAAGTCCTGTTGCCAAACCTCCCAGACCTGGAGTTACAACTGAGCATCTTCCTGTTTCATGACAAAGATATTTACTTGATTCAGGAAAAGATTTGTATAAATGCACACTGAACCTAGACTAGTATATCATGACCAACAGGATCCAGAACTTTATTAGCAATGAAGGCCAATAGTTTTTCAAGGTTAAACCTATATCTTTTAACTCTACCCTTCTCACAAAAGTTAATGGAATTTTCCCCTTATGGTTTCCGTAACATGAAACAGGGTTCAGCTCAGCTACAGAATCTAATCCATAATCCTGGAGGTGGCTGTGGTTTGTCCTGAGTTTCAGTGAAGGTTGAGGCAGGTCTTTGGGTTCCTTTTGTAATCTGGACCCAGCTCTTTTTTTTTTTCTTCTTCTTTTTCAGCCTCGCATTTTTTCTCTTATTTGGTTGACATGGGGACAGGCACCTGGAGAATGCATTGCAAGGAGTGTTATGGAAAGAAAGTAAATGTACAAATTTGCCCTCACTTTAAATTTTTTTTCTTTTTGAGTTAGTACTATTTTAATTTAGTTTGGCCTCACCGTGAAGTATGCAGGATCTCAGTTCCTGGACCAGGGATGGAACTTGTACCTGCTGCATTACGAGTGCAGAGTTCTAACCACTGAACCACCAGGGTATTCCCTGCCCTCACCTTTAAGGGACTGCTCTGACTGTTCCATCAGATCAGCAAAGGGAATAACTTTATTTATTAATATGTGAAATGCTCTAAAGGTAGCTCCAAATATTGTAAAAACAACATACAATTGAGAATACTAAAAAGCTTCTGATCACCTGACCATTTATATGAAGGAGCAGAGTGAAGCCGGCCCCCACCTCAAATACAGTTCCCTCCTACCCTAACCACGGACCCTCTCCCGCCTCCAGGCCCTTGATTTTCTTAGGCTACGCAATCCGTCTTTTTATTGTCACTGTACTTCCGTTCTCTTGAGCCGAGCTCGCAGATTCAATATTCTGAGCCAACGCAGGGGACTTCCACGTGCTTGACCTCATCTGACCCCTGTGTGAGCGGGGGCTCGTATCACAAATGTGCGGCAGCATCTTCAGGCAGGCGGGCGACCCTTAACAGTGCAACCTGGCCTCCTGGAGAAAAGCAAAGCTAATTGGCCTGTGTGGGAATTGAACCTGAGGCCCTGGCTTCATTATCACCTGGTCAAAACAATCGAGCCACTGAGCACGTAATAACTGGCCTGAGAATCTCAGTAATTCCTTTATTAGGAACAAATGGCTGGTCTGGATGTTGGGGAACCCGAATTACCGGAGAATCCTGGAAGGTATAATAAGCTCTCATCTGGATGAAAAGTGTTTTCTCATCTCAGTGGATAAAGGGTGCTGTATGGGAACAAAACAAGCAGTTTAAAATCAAAGCTACTCATCCTTTCTTCAGTCTTAGTTAATTTGAACAGAAGCCACAACAAGCCAACCACAAGCACTGTAGAACTGGCAGAAACCCACATTAGCTCCTCTTCCCAAGTTGCCCACACGACTGCCGTTTACAGTCACGGGTTTATAACGGGTAGCTGTGTAATTCATGAGCTAGCTTTGACTTGTGGAATGAGGCTTTGCCAGAGAAGCAAAGTAGCAATTAAGATTCCACTGTTCCCTAGCAATTCCTCCACCCAGCTGCTACTTTAGTAGCAAATTCCTGGAAATAACACATTTCCATTTCCAATGTTAGTCAAACTGTACCTGTGTAAATGCACTTATCTGTGAAGCAGAAACAGTGGCAAAGAGAGCAGACTCGCGGTTGCTGAGGGTGGGAGGGGGTCGGGGGCGGATGAATGGGGAGTTTGGGATTAGCAGAGGCAAACTGTTCTGCACAGAGCAGATGAAGCACAGGTTCCGCTGCACAGCACGGGGAACCGCATTCAGCATCCTGTGGCAAACTGTGGTGGAAAGGAACAGGAAGACGGAATGCACATGGATGTGTAACGGAATCACTTTGCTAGAGCGCAGAAATTAACACGTTACAAATCAATTACCTTTCAGTCAGACACATTTTTAAGAAAAGTTTTCTTAAAACTTTGTGAATATACAGAAAACTTTGTGAAAATATATATGTGACTACATCTGTGTGGTCACATCAGGACATAAAGTAAGCTGATATACCAAAAAGACCTGAAAATAATGTGGCTCCCCAAAAAGAGGAAGTTAATTTCCCTCTAGGG
>NW_011494921.1:4040265-4043912 GCF_000754665.1 Bison bison bison | reverse complement strand
TCTAGGGGGACAGCTGTGGTTCTAAGTATTAACGTGCTCAGAGTCACCTGGAGGTCTATCAAGCTCCCAAGTGATGGTTTGTTGGGAATAGATTTACTTTCTAGTATTAGACTTCAGCATCACTAACTACATTTGCTTAACTCTTTCTAATATTTTTTAACTTGGACTCTTCACTCCAGGTCCTCAGCATGAAGGAAGGAACCCCCAGCTGAACTGACAATGACGATGGCCGCCTCCCTCAAAGAAGCAAAACAAAATCCTTAAGAAACTGCGTTCTGTGGGCATCAGTTCTACTGGATCATCAACAAATTTCCTTTGTGCAAAATACTTAACTATTCTTGTACCTTTCAACTTTGACTAAAGTCATGATTTTCAAGCAGCATCTTCTGGTTTGAACTTGTTTGCTGTGAAAAATTGTCCGTAAAGAGTCTTCTAATTAATGTTCTTTACATCTAGGCTGTCTATTAGATTCCAGTCCCCAACCTGTTACCAGTCACAATAAAAGCTTAAACATACTGTCCAAAGGGCAGGTAGTTCTCTTATTTTAGTTCCAGATAAGAGGGAGTGATTAGTACTGAGATTAACAAACAGCTTGGGACTTCCCAGTGGTTAAGACTCCGCCCTCCATGCAGGGAATGTGGGTTCAATCCCTGGTTGGGGAACTAAGACCCCACGTGCTGCAGGGTGCAAACACACACGCACCCCAGAAAACAACAGCAAAAAAGAAACAAACAGCTTGATAATAAACTTGTATGCTTACAGATGAAGGTGGGCTGAATTTTTAGCTTTCCCCTCTGAAAGCCACTTTATTGATGAATATATATATATATACACACACACATATATATATACTGAATCCTTTATAGATGCCATTACTAGAAGCTCAGACTTGCTTTATCGTTACTAGGTTGAATGTAGAGGCTGGCCTTCTTTATCACGTAAAAATTCCCATTTTTGCAGCCCTTACCATGACCAGGTATTTGGTCGATGTTACTGATATTCTCCTCCTAAGAGTTTTGTAAGCTGAGGTGACCCTTCTCACTTAGCCAAAGAAACAGAGAGTCAGGTCAGCTGACTTGCCCGAGGTCACACAGTCAAGGGAACTGGGATTCAAACTTCTACAGTCATCAGATATTCTGTTGCATTTCACAGTGTTTCTATTACCTCATTTTGAGACCCTCTGCCAGGATATTTAAGCCTAGCAAGTAGCGCCATTTCTTCAATATTCCATCGCCAGTCTGGGAGAGGTCGTCCCCGCAGCCAGATTTAGTCAGCTCCACAGCAGAGGGAGAAGACAGGCTCCCAAGAGCCCCTTGATTCTCAGAGAACACGGCCTGGCAGTTCACAACGCCCAGTTACATTTTTATTATGGCATTCACACATTAACAGATTTTAAAGCTTCTTGCCATATGTTTAGATTTCTTTCATTTGGGGAAATCACATTTGAAATGGTGAAGAGATTTATCTTGACTTTGCTTTGATTATCAAAGAATCACATAAGATGTACTGTGTTGTAATCCTTTCAAAACTACATTGGCTCCCAGCTTATCCAGAGCCAGGGGACCTCTTCCTCCTCTTGGGATGTCCTAGGCCCCTTTCCTCAAGAACTCAGTCCTGGGCTGAGCACTCTAAAGCCTGCCCAGCTCAGTCCTGGGCTGAGCACACTAAAGCCTGCCCAGCTCAGTCCTGGGCTGAGCACACTAAAGCCTGCCCAGCTCAGTCCTGGGCTGAGCACACTAAAGCCTGCCCAGCTCAGTCCTGGGCTGAGCACACTAAAGCCTGCCCAGCTCAGTCCTGGGCTGAGCACACTAAAGCCTGCCCAGCTCAGTCCTGGGCTGAGCACACTAAAGCCTGCCCAGCTCAGTCCTGGGCTGAGCACACTAAAGCCTGCCCAGCTCAGTCCTGGGCTGAGCACACTAAAGCCTGCCCAGCTCAGTCCTGGGCTGAGCACACTAAAGCCTGCCCAGCTCAGTCCTGGGCTGAGCACACTAAAGCCTGCCCAGCTCAGTCCTGGGCTGAGCACACTAAAGCCTGCCCAAGCAGCGGTGACAAGGGGAAGCGCTGTCACCAGCATTCACCCTCCAGGGGGCCTCCCTGGTGGCTCAGCTGGTGAAGAATCCGCCTATAGTGCAGGAGACCTGGGTTCAGTCCCTTGGTTGGGAAGATCCCCTGGAGGAGGGCATGGCAACCCGCTCCAGTATTCTTGGGGCCTCCCTGGTGGCTCAGCTGGTGAAGAATCCGCCTATAATGCAGGAGACCTGGGTTCAATTCCTTGGTTGGGAAGATCCCCTGGAGGAGGGCATGGCAACCCACTCCAGTATTCTTGCCTGGAGAATCCCATGGACAGAGGAGCCTGGCGGACTACAGTCCATAGGGTTGCAAAGTCAGACATGACTGAAGCGATTTAGCACGCATACACACAAGACACTCATAAAGATGGGAACAACCTTTCCAGACTCAGGGGCCATTTCTCTAGGGGTGGCGCGTCAGGTTGGAAGAGGAAGGCAATGCTTCTGGAATAACCCCATCTAGATGTCTCGTTTGGTTGTTTCACGAGAGCAGATATGATCCTTTGTTTCAGTTGCAATTGTTTTTTCCTCACATGTCCTGACCTAGACACAGGAATTGCTCACTCAAATCTCCTGACACTTGCAAGCTCCCCTGTATCAAGCCTTGGTTCATCCATCAATGAATAGATAAAGACGATGTGGTACATAAATACAATGGAAGATTACCTAACCATCAAAAGAATAAAATAATGCCACTTGAAACAATATTGACAGCCCTAGAGATGATCATATTAAGTGAAATAAGTCAGAAAGAGAAAGACACATATCGCTTATATATGAAATCTTTAAAGATGATACAAATGAACTTGTTTATAAAACAGAAACAGATTCACAGGCATAGAAAACAGTTATGGTTACCACAGGGGAAAGGTAGGGGAGTGATAAATTAGAAGTTTGGGATTAACATATATACACTATTATATATGGAGAAAGCAACGGCACCCCACTCCAGTACTCTTGCCTGGAAAATCCCATGGACGGAGGAGCCTGGTAGGCTGTAGTCCATGGGGTCCCTAAGAGTCGGACATGACTGAGCGACTTCACTTTCACTTTTCACTTTCCTCCATTGGAGAAGGAAATGGAAACCCACTCCAGTGTTCTTGCCTGGAGAATCCCAGGGACGGGGGAGCCTGGTGGGCTGCCGTCTATGGGGTCGCACAGAGTCAGACACGACTGAAGCGACTTAGCAGCAGCAACTATTATATATAGAATAGATAATCAACAAGGACCCATAGCACAGGGAAGTCGACTCAAGACTCTGTGATAACCTACATGGAAAAAGAATCTGAAAAAGAACAGATAGATGTGTATGTGTAACTGAATCACTTCACTATACACTTGAAACCAAGCAACATTGTAAATTGGCATGTGGGATCTTAGGTTCCCAACCAGGGATTGAACCTGTGCCCCCTGCAGGGGAAGCCTGGATTCTTAACCACTGGACTGCTAGGGCAGTCCCAGATTTTAAATCTTTTTGAAAATCTGTTGAAAAATCACAGACCTTCTCCCCAGAAAAAAGCTCCTAGGAGACCATTTGTATGTATACTTTCATCAGGCTCACAGAGGTCCCCAAGTCTA
>NW_011494921.1:4032584-4040165 GCF_000754665.1 Bison bison bison | reverse complement strand
TCTGACTATCGGATCAGATCAGATCAGTTGCTCAGTCGTGTCCGACTCTTTGCGACCCCATGAATCTGACTATAGTCCAACAAAAAATAAGAATTAAAAAAGAAAGATCAGAATCTCTTTAGTGAAAAGATAATACCTTTCCCTATATGGAGAGCTTTCTTGAACCCTTGTTTTGCAAGTGGAATCCTATCACCTATCTGTGAGTGCCTACTGGGCCAGGGAAATTTCAGCTGCAGGGAACAGCATCCACCTTGAGTTGCTTAAGGAGGAAAGGAAAGCTCTGTGAGCAGACAGAGAGTGGGGAAGCCTGGAGCTCAAGGCTGAGCTTGCGCGTTCAGGGCTCAAAGCCACGTCTCCGACAGGTCGATGGGACGGTTGCCCCTGCAGCCTTCGGCAGAACCACGGAGTCGGCGCTGTCTGCCTCTCCCTGTGCCCACAGCACGGGGCCAACTCTCTTCCGCCCTTGGCTTGCTTCTGAATCCAGGGTTTCGATGTCTGTGTCTGATTGGCAGAGCCTAGATCACATGCCTGCAGCGAGGGAAGCTGGGAAACGTAGTTACGAAGGTTCTGCTTCAGGAGCACGGGACAAACACTGTGGGACCTAAACATGGGTCCATCTGCCCCTGCAAGGATACGGTTCACCGGCCACTGCAGTCGTTGACCTTCAACACACCCCGACGGGAGTGAAGGGAGATCAGGAGGGAGGCACTCTGGGCTCTGGGGAGACTGGCAGGACAGGCCTTTAGGTAGTTGTTGGCGGAGATTTCCAGGAGACGATTTCATGAGCTCGGCCTCTTGCTCATACCTAGAGAAGCACTAAAATCATTAACGGACGCATCTGCTCCTCGTGACCAGCGCCCACCGTCTTGTGACCCGCGGCCACCTTCTGCCAAAATGTGTGCCCGGTTGTCCTTAACTCCCTTCCCCAAAACCACAAATACTCCAGGCTTCCTCCTACCCCTTCCGAGCAGCTCCTAGAGCTATCTGAGTGCTGTCCTCCAGGCTAGAGTCCCTACTTTGCCCCAAATGAAGCTTAACTCACAACTCTCACGTGACCCTTTTTTCCCCCCCAGTCAATAGACCCTATCAGAGAAGGCAGTGTGTTCAAAAGTTGCGGTCAGGCTTCCCTGATGGTCCAGGGGTTACGACTCTGCACTCCCACTGCAGGGGGCACGGATTCAATCCCTGGTTGCTGAATTCCATGTGCCATGGGGTGCAGTCCAAGGGCGGGGGGAAGGAAAATACATAAATAATAAGAAATAAAAGACATGGTCAGCCCCAGGTTACAGATGTCCCCTGCCCCTTGCGGTTCTCAAAAAAGTTTCCTCTTTGATTTCTGCCTGTTCCTATTCTAGAGAACGATTCAGCCCCAGCCTGGGACTCTGGGGAAGGAAGAGGCTTCCGATTGTTCCCGGCACCACACAAGCTGGGTGTCTATATGCCCGCAGCGAGGACAGAGGGTGGCTTTTAAGAGGTGACAGTATTTAGGCCTCCTTGCAGCAAAGCGGGATAATTAAGAGGAAGAATCCAAAAGGGAAGAAAGCAATAATTGCCTTCAAATTTGTTATTTTAAAAACCACAGTCATTTTTTTTTTCTATGTGCCACAGGGCGGGTTGCTGTGGGTAATTCAGCAGTCTTCGCTTATGATCAGGGCTCAGCAACTCACTAAGCAGGCACTTCAAGCCGTGCAGTACGATTTCTAGCCCCACAACACCCACCTTTCCATTCCTCTTGGGGTATTTGGTCACCACAGAGATTTTTAACCTAGCTTGGATGCATAGGGCATAATCTAAGCAAAGTTGGGGTTTACATAATTCATTTCCTCAACCACAGGCTGCCTTAATCAGAGATTATGAGATAGCCCTTCAAGGGAAACCCACAATGAAAAACTATTGCTATTCCCAAAGCAGAACGACCATGTGAATAACCCTACAATGGATGTGAGAACACAGGTATCTCTTGGAGACTCGGATTTCATTTCCTCTGGGTTCCCACAAGTGGGATTGCTGGCAGTCCTAACCATAGCCCTGCTTCTCTTCGCCCTGTGATCAGACTCCTTAAACTAAGCAGTGAATAATGAATGAATGAGTCCATGTGACTCTAGATGGAAAACAGACTATGTGATAGACCTCCGGGAACGACCACTAGGACCATTCGTGCCCATTAGATACCTTTGGCTGTTAGTAACAGAAAACCCTCCACTCAAATTGGCATAAAAGATCTGATTTATTATCTCATATACTAGAACTCCAGAGGGAGATAGAATTCAAGGTTGTTGAATTCAGTTTAATTCAGTGACTCAACGATACCCTCAAGGATAAGGGTCTTTTCTGTCTTCCCACTCTGACACCAGGATTCAGATTTATCCTTAAGCTGACTACTCCCGTGGTCACAAGACGGCTGCTGGAGTTCCAGCTGTCACATCCAGACAAGACAACATTCAAAAGGAGAGAGGCCATATCTTTTTAGGCTTCACCTTATTAACAGTGATAAGTCCTTTCCCAGAGGACTCGAAATCCCTCACACCTCAGTGGCCAGCCGGGTCACATGCTTGGCCTAATCCTACCACTAATGAAGAGAACCAGACCACCGCAACTGACCTCACTGATTAGGATTTACCCACGAGTCATGTGGGAGGAGGGGCAGGAACCTAAGCAAAGTCAAGACTCCCCAGTAAGGACGTGGGAGGAACTTTCAGCGGTGTTTGTGATGGGCATGAACTTCATTTCTTTTGACCTCACACAGCCGTGGTTCCAGCCGGAGAGCAAGTTCAAAAATTAGTCACTGTTGGGTGTTATTCCATTCTCGATGCTCACAGAAAGTCCTTCTGATGGGCTTAGGGCCAGGAATCCCTTAGAGCAGAATCCCTTAGTCTGTTTCTCCTGTTGCAACCCTAGGCTGTGACTGCAGTTGACAGGACGCTCCTCACTTCTGACCCAGCTTTTCTTGTACTTTACTCCTCCTTGCTTTGCAAGAGCGCAATCAACATAACAGCTCCCCTGATACGCAGAAATGGAAAGGAAATCAAGAGCTTCAGATGGCACTCCCCGTGGCCTGGCTGTTTCCCAAGATGCCTCAGCTAGGGATGGCCTCAATGGAGAGGCTGGGGACTGAACTCGATTTTGGAAAAAACAAAACCAAACAAATAAAAATGCGTAGACCAGAGGCATCTTCCCGGCTTCCCCACCCCCTACCCTCGCCCCCACTTAACTCCTGGGGATGGAAGGAGAAAAGAAACGTGAATAATATGGAAAACAATTTATTAATAACTTAGCAGTCAGGAACTGGCTGCCTGCTGGTATGGATGTTTGCCTGGGGAGTGTCTTAAAAATGAAAATTAGGGATTTCCCTGGTGGTTCAGTGGCTAAGACTCCACACTCCCAATCCAGGGGGCCCAGGTTCAATGCCTGGTCAGGGAGCTGATCCTACATCCTGAACCTAAAGGTCCCACATGCTATAAGGAAGACTGAATATCTCAGTTGCCACAACCAGGACCCAGTGCAGCTAAATAAATGAATGAAAGAAAATAAGATAAAATAATGACAGTCGTTCACAGGCATTTCAACAAGGGATTTCAGCTACAAATCCAGATGGCAAGCCCTTTGCAAAATGAGAGGATCTGCCACTGGGCCTGCTCTCCCAGAAGACAGCCAGTGGCTGCTGTGGCCCTGTGGTGGGGGCGGGGAGAGGGGGGCGCATTGTCCCCTGTGCCACCGTCCTAGCGCCACCAGCCCATTTCATTTGTTTCCACTGTCTGTCCGCCCGCCCACAGTGAGCGCTGAGAGGACGCACCACCCGCCAGTCCATCATTCCCTGTTTGACGTGTGACATGCGGCATGCTACTCGACGTTTCAGAGTCCCCCAGTCAAAGAGCACCTCCTGAGGGCTCAGACAGTAAAGAGTCTGCCTGCAACGCAAGAGACCCGGGTTTGGTCCCTGGTCCAGAAACCCCTGGGGAAGGGAATGGCAACCAACCCCAGTATTCTAGCCTGGAGAATCCCCTGGACAGAGGAGCCTGGTGGGCTGTAGTCCATGGGGTCACAAAGAGTCGGACATGACTGAGCGACTCACACAGCGCTACACTACGGTGAAAAAGCCACCGGCCTAGGGAAAGGGAATTCTGTGTCCTTAATGCGTTATCCGCACAGCACAGGGCAAGAAGCCCTGCCAAGGCAAAGAGGTCGCCGAGGGAAGCAGGCTGTCTTTGCCCCCTTCTCCTGCCTGACCCTCTCCTTCTCGGGTGAGACCCTTCTTTCTCATGCCCACTCGGCCCCGAGAAGAAGCTGTCCCTGGACGAGCCTTCGTCTGCCTCTCCACCTTCCGGACGCACACCTGATTGCACAGGTCCCGCCCCGGCTCGATTTCTGCCCTCCCAGCATCAACCTTCCCGTATCTCTTCCTGCATCATCACAGGGTCACTATGGCACCTTCTTCACCACTGGTGACACGTCCTCACTTTCCCATGAACTGCTTCCCTCTGGCCTTCCGACACTTGGGGGGAGGTTACGTCTTCGACTTTTCCTCTCCCAGGGGGCTGCTAGGCTGCTGCTAAGTCGCTTCAGTCGTGTCCGACTCTGTGCGACCCCATAGACGGCAGCCCACCAGGCTCCTCCATCCATGGGATTCTCCAGGCAAGAATACTGGAGTGGGTTGCCATTTCCTTCTCCAATGCATGAAAGTGAAAGTGAAGTCGCTCAGTCGTGTCAGACTCCTAGGGACCCCATGGACTGCAGCCCACCAGGCTCCTCCATCCATGGGATTTTCCAGGCAATAGTACTGGAGTGGGTTGCCATTGCCTTCTCCAGGGAGCAGATACCAATTTAGCATATATAGATTGTCAAACTTGGAGCTACTTGCCTGGCGTTCCAGTGGTTAAGACTCCATGCTTCCAACACAAGGGGTGTGGGTTCAATCCCTGGTCTGAGAACTAAGATCCCATATGCCATGCAGCATGGCCAAGAAAGTATAATAAATAAGTAAGGAAGTCAAACTTGGAAGTTCCAAATAGGTTATAGACGATTTCATGCCAATTATATGCAGATTAGTAACGTGTGGTATATAAATCCCGGGTCTCCTGCACTGAAGGTGGATTTTTTACCAACTGAGCTACAAGGGAAGCCCAAGAGCTAGCTCAAGGGCACCTAGTTTGTAAATTGGAAAAAAATAAACAGAATAAAACCCATCCTTTAAACTCTAAGGCAATTTCTAGTTTTTATATCACATCTGCCTCCTGCAAATACTCCAGAGTCAAATGGTAATTCCCCTCCCAGGACAGTTAACGTCTGTTTCTCTAGGAAGGAAGTGAATAAATGGAACAAGTCTTAATCTGCTTTCCCTTCTCTGAACCTTAAGTATCATCAGCATCTCCGCCACTAGCGGGTGGCCGAAAAGGTCACTGAGCTTCAAAGGATTTCCTGACCAGATGTCTTACACACCTAAATACTACTGTTAATTCTTTGGACTGGTCATTGTACTCCGGAAATTGACTCTTAGAATGTAAATATTTCTAGGTAGGTGACATATTAGGATATTTAAGTCATTAATACCTTGGCATTAAATACCAGGTATTAGAAACTAACCTGGGAGGAAATCCTATAGTATATAATGTCTAGTGGTAGGGCTAAACTTATTCTCTATTTGTCGTGATTTGAAAGGATACCAGGAAGAAGATGGCTTGTATCAAATGCTTTTTACTCCACAGGCATCTGAAGTTCTACCCTTAGGATAATTTTTAATTAAATTTGAATTAAGAATTGCTCTACTTTAGTATTGACAGCAATATTGTGCTACGATCATCAAACTTGCTGGAAGACTGAAACTTAATTATCTCAACCACTACAAAGAGAGGGAATTATGTAATGTGATAGAGGTGGTAAATGTCACTCACTGCAATATGTAAACTGACGCATTGTCATCTTCAGTATGCTCAGTGGTACATGCCAAATACACTCAATTAAAAGAATTTCCCTGCTTCAGGGCTCATTTCAGTAAAACATGCAAATATTTCCTTGTGACAGTGGTAAGAAGTTAAGGCATTCATGCTTTGAATAAATTGATTTAGAACTAATTTCTTTCTAGTCTAGATGATGGAGGAGCATGAAAAACTTGAAAGCATAACCTTTCTTGGCCTCCTAGAGGCGTTAATGACAAAAGATCTCCCTGGGTTGGGTTGACCTGCCTGGGAGGGAGTCTGAGTAGAAAAACAAGGGTTTTCCATCACAAGGAGAGTGTGAAGCCCACGGACTTGGGAGGACTCAGAAAGGAAGGCTGCTACTTGGTTGAGGAAATGTCCTTCTCATTGTAGATGGCTCTGAGAAGGAAGGGTTCTACTGGAAAACTGTTGGTGCCCAATCAGAAGGTATGCAGATGACACCACCCTAATGGCAGAAAATGAAGAGGAACTAAAGAGCCTCTTGATGAAGGTGAAAGAGAAAAGGCTCACCGAAAACTCAACATTCAAAAAACTAAGATCACAGCATCTGGTCCCAGCACTTCATGGCAAACGCATGGGAGAAAAATGGAAACAGTGACAGACTTTATTTTTTTCGGCTCCAGAATCACTGCAGATGGTGACTGCAACCATGAAATCAACAGATTGCTCCTTGGAAGAAAAGCTATGACAAACCTAGACAGCGTATTAAAAAGCAGAGATACCACTTTCCCAACAAAGGTCCGTCCAGTCAAGGCTATGGTTTTCCCAGTAGTCGTGTACTGATGTGAGAGTTGCACTATAAAGAAAGCTGAGCGCAGAAGAATTGATGGTTTTGAACTGTGGTGTTGGAGAAGACTCTTCAGAGTCCCTTGGACAGCAAGGAGATCCAATCAGTCCATCCTAAAGGAGATCAGTCCTGAATATTCATTGAAAGGACTGATGCTGAAGCTGAACCTCCAATACTTTGGCCACCTGATGTGAAGAACTGACTCACTGGAAAAGACCCTTATGCTGGGAAAGATTGAGGACAGGAGGAAAAGGGGACGACAGAGGATGAGATGGTTGGATGGCATCACAGACACAATGGACATGAGTTTGAGTAAGCTCCGGGAGTTGGTGAAGGACAGGGAGGCCTGGCATGCTGCAGTCCATGGGGTCGCAGAGTTAGAGGCGACTTGGCGGCCAATCAGAAGGTGAAGTTGTCAAGATGACCGCCGGGTGTCGCCATCAGCCAAATTACTGAAGCACTCTCTTTGCTGAGTCAGAATGTTGCAGCCAGGAAGATTTTCCAGTTCCTTTGGTATAATATTTTAAATTGTTTTGTTTCACTTCACTTCATTTCCTTTTAATTTAATTTTTGTTTTTAGGCCGTGGCTGTGAAAGCTGGGAATCTCAGTCAGGAGGCCACCAGGGAACTCCTTGTTCTAATAACCCTTTTATTTTACAGCTGTGGAAACGTGGTTTCCTGTTCAAGCTGTCAAGGTCAGGTGTTAGAGCTGCTGCTAAGTCGCTTCAGTCGTGTCCGACTCTGTGCGACCCCACAGACGGCAGCCCATCAGGCTCTCCATCCATGGGATTCTCCAGGCAAGAATACTGGAGTGGGTTGCCATTTCCTTCTCCAATGCATGAAAGTGAAAGTGAGGTCGCC
>NW_011494921.1:4024279-4032484 GCF_000754665.1 Bison bison bison | reverse complement strand
GCGACCCCACAGACGGCAGCCCATCAGGCTCTCCCATCCCTGGGATTCTCCAGGCAAGAACACTGGAGTGGGTTGCCATTTCCTCCTCCAATGCATGAAAGCGAAAAGTGAAAGTGAAGTTGCTCAGTCGTGTCCGACCCTCAGCAACCCCATGGACTGCAGCCCACCAGGCTCCTCTGTCCATGGGATTTTCCCGGCTAGAGTACTGGAGTGGGGTGCCATCGCCTTCTCCGAGGTGTTAGAGCAGAGGGTCTCTATTACCCAGGAAGTCCATGGGGGGAAGGAAACAGGTGAGTGCAACACGCAGGTGGAGCCTTGACGGCAGAAAGAGAAGTCAAGATTTGAAGCTGCAGAAACTACCCTGCCCGAAGCCATATATCAAGTCTGTGGCTAAAAAAAAAAGGCGGTGGCTGAACTGGGGTTCCTGTGACCTCCTGAGGAGGAATCCAGTCATCTCTCTGTGACAGTAATCTGAAGGATTACTCCTCATCCCACATGGAACAAAACACAGAAAAGATAGAAGGAGCTGCTGTTAGAGTCTGAGGACAAAGTCTTGCCTAAGCAAGGTTTGGGGGCAAGTGTCAGGCAGTCCCATTTACTGCAGGCTTGTTTGCTCTGAAAAAGAGCCTGGAGTCGCCAGGGGGAAGGAGTGGGATTTCAGAAATACAACAGGACAGACCGGTCCTAGGAAATAAGAGGACAGCGGGCAGGGGAGACCGAGGAGAGACGCCTGGAGGAGAGGAGCCGTGAACTAGGGACAGAAGGCTACACAGAGAGGAGCAGAGGTGATTGAGATTAGAGGACACTCAGTGAAAGAGCAGGACTGGGTCCACCCTGCAGCCTCCCTGGAGCCTGAGGTCGTGCTCTTGTCACACTTGCCCCTCCCCAGCCTCACCTCCCTGACTTACCACTGCAGAAAAACTTTTTCCAGCCAGGCACTGATGTCACAGGGTCAATTTCAGCCATGGTTCTCTTTCCCAGCAGAGCTGGCATTTTGGGATGGCCTCTCCTTTTGAAGAAAAGGTGTGGTCCAGGGACTTCCTGAGGTGGTCCAGTGGTTAAGACTCTGCTTCCACTGTAGGGGGCATGGGTTCCATCCCTGGCCGGGGAACTAGGATCATGCATGTGACATGGTGTGGCCCCCAAAAAAGGTGTTGTCTGCTTTGAGCAACAGTATGGGGGGTGGCTGGTAAGAGTGATAAGCTGGCAAGGTCAGTTGTCTAGAGCAGAGGGTCTCTACCCCCCAGGAGTGAGACACGTGGGTGGAGCCTTGAAGGCAGAAGAAGTGGGTGGATGTATTGATCACAATGCCTAGGACAGTGGGAGCTCATTATCGGTTAGCTGAATTGATACATCCTACTGACTTTGAAGAGGCTCCTTGGCAACGGAGCATCACAGCATTTAGGAAAATTCTTCCAGTGTGAGTACCTGAAATGGATGGAAGCTGCAAGAGCTTGATGGGAAGACTTTTACCAAAAAAAAAAAAGGCTTTATTGAGATATAATTCACATACCATACAATTTACCCATTTAAAGTGCCCCATCCAACAGTTTTTAGTATGTTCAAAGATATATGCAATCATTTGCCACCACGGCTGAGTTTAAAACATTTTCATCACCTCAAGAAGAAATCTGCCACCCTTAATCTCCCACCGTGTCCCCATCCTCCCTGCCCCCCAACACAGAGCAACCATGATTCCGTTTTCTGTCTCTATGGATCTCCCCATTCCGAATTTCCTCTGAATATCCATTCACATGGTATGCGGTCCTTTGAGTCTGGCTCCTCTCACTTAATGTGTTCCAGGTCTGCCCACTCTGGAGTATGTACCGGTGCCCCGTTCTTTTCATGGCTGAGTAATATTTCACTTTATGTATTCACATGCACCACGTTGGCATTAATTCATCTGCAATGGGCATTTGGGTTGTTTCCACTTTTCAGCTGTTATGAAAAATGCACGTTATAAATATTCATGTATAGGTTTCTGTGTGGATATGTTTTCCTTTGTCTTGGCCAGAATTGATGGTTCCTATGGCAACTTTATATTTAATCATTTGAAGAGCCAGATGGTTTTCCAAAGTGACTGCACCATTTTATATCTCCCCCAGCCATGTATGCTGGGTTCTGATTCGTCACTTTGTCACCAACATTTTTTGCTGCTGACTTTCTGATTGTAGTCATCCTAAGGTATGGGAAGTGGGATCTCACGGCTTTACTTTTCATTTCCCTGATGACTCGTTATATGAAGTATTTTTTCTCTACTGTTTCCCATTTGAATCTTTACTCTTCCTTCTTTTTGCTCATTTTATGTTTAGTTTGATCTTTTTTTCTGTGTGCCAAGATGGAAGGTTATGTCATTGATCTGTGATCTTCTTTTTCAATAGAGACAGCATTTACAGCTATAAACTTCCCCTAAGCACTGCTGTAGTCGGATCCCATAAATTGTGGTATGCCGCATCTTCACTCATCTGGAAGTATTTTCTGTGGGGGAAGATATTCGGGTAGAAGGAAGAACTTGGATAACGGCGTAGAGGTAGGAAAGCTTGGGTCAAGTTTGGCGGACAGTCTGGCAAGAGTAGAGGGTGTGTGCAGAAGTTTGAGTGACGGAAGAAGGTTAAGTTGGAGCCATCGTTAATGAACGACTAAAGCCTTCATACAGGATGGATTTCAGAGCCTCAGTTGCCATTTCTAGGACTGTTGGGTTTTTTCACTTTCTTCCTAGATGCGGAGTGAGTGGCTTTCTGAAGGTGCAAAAAACAGGTGGGGAAAGGTTTAGAAGGAGGGACAGGCGTGGGGTCAATACAAACAGAGTCAGTGCAATCCCGCGATGACCTCCCAGTCCTGGAGAAGTGACCGGTCGGGGTCTGGCCACCACAGCGACCGCTTCCCAGGCAGCAGGAAACACTGACAAGGTTTCCAATAGCTGCACCCTGTCCCCCGTAGGAAGAGAAATTGTATGTCCTTGCTTCAGCACTGGCTAAGTGTTAAGTTTTAAAAATAATAACAATCTGGTTGCTCATCTGGTTGCTCATCCTTCGCCGTTTGAAACTCTTTCTTCAGCTTCCACGTCACGACACTTCCCTGAGTTTCCTCCCCCGACTCCCTGCCTCCTCCAACACTGCCCACGAAGCCGGAGCCTCTCAAGGCGCTGACGTCAGTCTCCTCTGCTCACACCACAGTCCCCCTCCCTCTGCAGTCTCATCTCATGTCTGCCCAGGGCTTCAATGATCATTTGTACCGTGATCTTGAGCTCAAATAGCAGCCAGCTCTTTGCTCTAAGCTCTGAGCCAGTACCAAGACTTGCCCACCCAGTCTCTCCACTCCAACTCATTTGATCGAGACTAAACTCACACTCTCCTCATTCAACCTCAGACCTGGCCTCCTTGCTATCGCAAGAGGCTCTCACTGTTTTCCCTTGATCACCGCAACAGCCTTCTAACTGGTCTTCTAGAACTCTCTCTCGCCTCCTTCCTGCAGTTCTTCATACTGCAGACAGGACGATTTACTTGAAATGATCTTGTCAGCGCCTATAGCAGACATTAGTTACTTTTTGGCCATCCGGAGCAGCTGAACACACTTCCTGTGTTGGAAAACTCCCTCCTTAAGAATCCTGGTTGGACACAGACCCTGCCTCCTAAGACTGTTTTTAGTCGTAGAGACTCTCACTTCTCTTGTCCTTTGGCCTCTGCCCGACCAGCCTTGTTCCGTGAGCCTCACACTGGCCCTGGTCCTTCCTCCTCTGCACACACCCTGCCCTCCCCTCCCCTCTTGCCTGGGTAACTTGTTTTCCCTTCAGAGCTCCGGCTGAGTATCCCTTCTTCAGAGAAATCTTCTGTGACTTCGTGGTCTGGGGCAGATTCTCTGCTGTAAGCCCTTAAGGGATGGGAGCTTTCTCTGGGAATCATGTATCCCTGTGCTAGTTACTGGGAATCCGTTTGGGTGCCCCCGTCAGGTTGGGCACTGAATATGCAGGCAAAAATCAGCTGCCCTTCAAGGACCCCACGGTCTCCCTGGGGGCCACGGACAGCACCCCGGGATGAGTGCTGGCACAGTGCTCAAGACCCCACCAGCAAAGCGCCCTGGGGGCAGAGGAATGAGGAACCGACCGCTGCAGGATCACAGGCCAGCTGCATGGAGGCAGTGGTGCCTGAACCAGGTCCTGAAGGAGTCGGGGAGGGTGGGAAGTCCTTCCAGGCAGAAGGAATGTGCATACCCAAGGCCAGAAAGTGAAAAAGCACGTGGCAGACCAGTGAAATGCAGAGCACGCCGGTGCCACTTGAGCAGAGGATGAGGAGGGAAGGGGAGTGAGGAGGAAGACCAGAGACAAGCCTGGAAAGGTGGGTTGGGTCAGACTCAGAGGCTCGTCAGGTGCTCCCATGAGCCACAAGGAACTGTCTAAGTACTTAATTCTGACCACAGTGTGAAGGACAGATCGAAAGGATTGAGGGTCAGGGAGATAATACGGAAGATGTATCTTTATCTTTATTACACTTGGACTGCAGGGAGCTCAAATCAGTCCACCCTAAAGGAAATCAATCCTGAATATTCATTGGAAGGACTTATGGTGAAGCTGAAGCTCCAATACTTTGGCCACCTGATGTGAAGAGCCAACTTATTGAAAAAGACGCTGATGTTGGGAAAGATTGAAGACGGGAGGAGAAGGGGATGACAGTGGACAAGATGGTTGAATGGCATCACCGAGACTCAATGGACATGAGTTTGAGCAGGCTCTGGGAGGTGGTGAAGGACAGGGAGGCCTGGCGTGCTGCAGTCCATAGGGTCACAAAGAGCCAGACGTGACTGAGTGACTGAACAACAAAAAACAAATCTTTATAGCTCCAGAATTTAGCAAAAGGAGAACCCAATAAATATAATAAACAGTGAAGAAATAACTCAGTAAGTGTGAGGGGTAGGTGAATCAATGAGTAAATAATCATAAAGTGGGACCATATGTGGTAAGTGCCATGAGAAGCGCTGCACGCCACGGGAGGCCATGCACCCTGGTGAGAGTCAAAGCCCTGAGCTAGAGAACTTGCTGAGAGAGACAGGGCTAGGTGAACTTAGGAGACATTCTGAAGTGAAATCCATGGAGCTGAGTAGTTAGCCGCATACCGGCATTGAAGGAAAGGAATGAATGAATGAAGGTTAGGTTTGGCTCCCCTTGTGGCTCAGCTGGTAAAGAATCCGCCTGCAATGCGGGAGACCTGGGTTCGATCCCTGGGTTGGGAAGATCCCCTGGAGAAGGGAAAGGCCACCCATTCCAGTATTCTGGCCTGGAGAATTCCAGGGAATGTATAGTCCTTGGGGTCACAAAGAGTTGGACACGACTGAGCAGCCTTCACTTTTGCTAAAATGGAGAGCCCAGGTGGCAGTCCAGAGCTGGCATGGTGTGCCAGCGCCAGGGACGCATCACGTACGGTCCCTTCCATCCTCTTATTCAACATCCTCACCACGTGCCTTCCTGACACGGTCCAAGATGGGGGCTCCAGCATCACACCTGCCTCACAGCCAGCAGACTGCAGGAACGAGACAGAGTAGGGCACGCTGGTGACTTAAAAAAAAAAAAATATATATATATATATTTGGCTGTGGTCGTCTTTGTTTCTGCACACAGGTTCTCTAGTTGCAGTGAGCAGGGGTCAGTCTGTGCTGTGGTGGGCGGGCTTCTCACTGTGGGGGCTTCTCTTGCTGGGGAGTACGGGCTCCAGGTGTGCAGGCTTTGGCGGTTGCTGCACGTGGGCTCAGCAGTCATGGTGCAGGGGCTTAGCTGCTCCATGGCACGTGGCAATCTTCCCAGACCAGGGGTTGAACCAGCGTCCCCTGCATTGCAGGGTGGATTCTTAACCACTGGACCACCCGGGAAGCCATGCTGCTGACTTTTAAGAACTTACTTCCTAAAACTGTTTTCCCTTACATAACATTGGTCATTATTTAATCATAGCTAATTTAAGGGAAGGCTGGGTGATGTCTTTCTTCTGGACAGCTAAAATTTGGAAGATGTATGGCTGAGAAATAAGATTTTTAAAAAACTGGAAAATAACTTGCCTCAAGGGGTCAAGAACGATTTCCATCATAGCTATTGGAGGACTATGAATGCAGAAAGAGAGGAGATGTCTAAGAAGGTTTTTAGGAAGCCTCAGAGTAAGGACAAATAAGTTTTGTTTGGAACATATCTACTTTGGGGTGGCCTGCGGAACCTCAAGTGGAAAACCAGGAGGCGTTGGAAAACATGTGTACAGTTTCATTCTTATTTCCTCTACCTAAGTTATGCTCCTTGAAGATGGTGACTCTGGGTTATCCATCCTTACATGCCCACCATGCCTTGCAAGTGTCAGGAATGGATAAAGAGGGCAGGAAAATCAAGAAGGTGAAAAAGACAAGTGGCTAATGTTTAAAATTACAAATGGGAAAACTATAGAACCCAGCTACTGTAAGCCCTAGAAAGAGCTTTCTCAGGCCACTCTGGACAGGAAAGTTAGCCTGTACACACTGCATTCAGAGCCTACTAATGTAAACACACGGACACACTCATACCATGGACAGACCCGAAGAGCACTGCTTTTAACATGGAGCGTTCCATTTCGCAAGTTTATGGTGGGCGATGAGGGGTAAAGGGAGGTTTAGGAGATCTAGCTTCACAAGGGACCTGTCCAAGGTCACATGACCAGGCAATGTCACAGCCATGACTGGACCAGAGGCCTCAGGACCCCCAGGGCGAGGGAAGACGCTGCACCTGCCCTTAAGATGACCCGCCAGACTAAAGGAGCCACATTCTAGAGACACATACAGCGGCGTGAAAGGCACGCCAAGGGGAAGTCGTGACAGGCTTTCCTTGCCAGGTGTCAGCACTCCTGACGAGCAAAATAGTCCAGGAGAATCCCCCGCCAGACCCTTTTGTCTACATGGATGATTCTAGCACGAACTTCCAGGATGATTCACAGATACCAGCTGGTGCCATCAATTAACAATGTTGTGATAGTTTCAGGTCAACAGCGAAGGGACTCAGCCAGATATACACATGCATCCAGAGCAGTGTGTACATGACGTTCCCAAAGCCCCCAGTAGTCCTTCCCCTGCTGGTAACCATGGGTTCGTTTTCTATGTTTGCGAGTCACTTTCTGTATTGTGGGTAAGTTCATTTGTATCATTTCTTTTTAGATTCCACATATAAGGAATGTCATATAATATTTCTCCTATTAAAAAAAAAAAGGAAGATGGCCCTCCGAAGATAAGGGAATGAACTCTCTTTGAGTCTTCCAGGGCTGTGAGAGACTGGGGCCAAGGACCTGGACGATTTAATCCGGTTTTTACCAAGGGTGTTTACAGTGAGCAATTAAGGAACAGTTAAGGAATTAATCACTAATGAGTCATTAACCCTGCCCACTATTGTAGAGTTAACGAGCTGAGGCCAGATTATTAGAGCCGGTTCCCAATTAAGGGGACGATGCAGGGCAGAAAGTGCAGCACTGGCCTCTTGAACAGTCGGGGGAGCCGGCCTGCGGCTGCCCGGCCTCCCCTTTCCCGGGCAGGCCGAGCCCCCAGGGCTTGCGCTGGCTGGGCAGAGGAAAGACCCGTTTTCCATTAATATTACCTTCCCTGAAAGTCTTTTTTTGTTTTTTGGATGGCCTCCTGGAGGCTTCAGTTCCACTAGCAGTAAAGGTCTGTGGGCAGAAAGGGGTGCGTGGACCTGAGACAGAACCGCGTGCGGCCAGGCTGGGGCCAGGGGCGCAAAACACTACATCTCACCCTAAACTGGTGGGGGCACATCAGAGGCCTGAGATCCAGTCGGTCCACCGGCTGCGCGAGGGACGCAGGAGGAGCCTGGGGGCAGCCCTCCATTCCCAAACCCGGGGTTCACAGAGGGCTCTCTGTAAAAGCTTTCAAGTAACCGATGAACTGAGTGAAAAAGCTGGTTTAAAGCTCAACATTCAGAAAACTAAGATCATGGCATCCGGTCCCATCACTTCATGGGAAATAGATGCAGAAACAGTAGCAGACTTGACTTTTTGGGCTCCAAAATCACTGCAGATGGTGACTGCAGCCATGAAATTAAAATATGCTTGCTCCTTGGAAGAAAAGTTATTACCAAACTAGACAGCATATTAAAAAGCAGAGAGGTTACTTTGCTGACAAAGGCCTGTCTAGTCAGAGCTATGGTTTTCCCAGTAGTCATGTATGGATGTGAGAGTTGGACTATAAAGAAAGCTG
>NW_011494921.1:4022652-4024082 GCF_000754665.1 Bison bison bison | reverse complement strand
TCAGTCCTGAATATTCATTGGAAGGACTGATGTTGAAGCTGAAACTCCAATACTTTGGCCACCTGATATGAGGAACTGACTCATTGGAAAAGACCTTTATGCTGGGAAAGATTGAAGGTGGAAGGAGAAGGGGACAGCACATGAGGTGGTTGGATGGCATCACTGACTCGATGGACATAAGTCTGAGTAAACTCTGGGGGTTGGTGATGGACAGGGAGGCCTGGTGTGCTGCAGTCCATGGGGTCGCAAAGAGTGAGACACAACTGAGCGACTGAGCTGAACTGAAGTGATGAACTTGGCGGAGAGAACCAAGCATGAGGACTTCCCTGCACCCCCTTGTGGGGGCAGGGATCATCTCCCTTCGTGTAACATTTCCCATCTCCCCAGAAATTAACTATACATTTAAAATAAGTGAATAAGGGCTTCCCTGGTGGCTCAGCTGGTAAAGAATCCGCCTGCAATGCAGGAGACCTTGGTTCCATCTCTGGGTTACAAGATCCCCTGGAAGAGGGCATGACAGGCCACTCCACTATTCTTGCCTAGGAAATCCCATGGACAAAGTCTGAGCCTGGTGGGCTACAGTCCATGGGGTTTCAAACAGTTGGACATGACTTAGCAACTGAGCTGAGCAATCACATATAAGGTGGCACTAGTTGGTAAAGCGGAGAAGGCAATGGCACCCCACTCCAGTACTCTTGCCTGGAAAAGCCCATGGACGGAGGAGCCTGGTAGGCTGCAGTCCATGAGGTCGCTAAGAGTAGGACATGACTGAGCGACTTCACTTTCACTTTTCACTTTCATGCATTGGAGAAGGAAATGGCAACCCACTCCAGTGTTCTTGCCTGGAGAATCCCAGGGACGGGGGAGCCTGGTGGGCTGCCGTCTATGGGGTCACACAGAGTTGGACACGACTGAAGCGACTTAGCAGCAGCAGCAGCAGTTGGTAAAGAAACCGTCTACCCATGCAGGAGACTTAAGAGACCTGGGTTCAGTCCCTGGGTTGTGAAGATCCCCTGGAGGAGGGTAAGGCAAGCCACTCCAGTATTCTTGCCAGGAGAATCCCATGGACAGAGGATCCTGATGGGGTACAGTCCATGGGGTCGCAGAGAGTCGGACACGACTGAGTGACTGACACTTCACAGTAAGTGGATGCAGCGGGGCCGCCCCAGTCCAGGGTCTGACCTCTGGCAGAAGCCCGCCCCACCACAAGGGCTCCGTCTCTCAGTCCTCCCACCCCGTCTCATCTACACCCTCCCCACCCGCTCCCGGCCGCAGGGATGAGAGCTCGGGCCAGAGGGAGACAGGACCCGGTTCCGAGAGCGGGAAGCCCACGGCGGTAGAACATCTGGGACGGGCCTCGGGCCACAGAGCAGGCGGGGGCCGAGCAAGGAAGACCCCGCGCGGCTGCGGCCGCCTCTGGACGCCGGAGA
>NW_011494921.1:4019162-4021869 GCF_000754665.1 Bison bison bison | reverse complement strand
GCCCCAATCACAGTCGGGAGAGTCTTGTTTCGGAAGCGGGGGTCTTCCTTGGCCGCCGCCTCCGCAAACTGCTTTCCGTAGCCGTGAGCTTGCGCGGCGGCCCCGGGTATTTCTCGATCGTCTAGAGTTTTAACACTCTTTACCGCAAGCCATTCTCACGTCCAGCCTGAGTAAAGTACCGCCTGCCCGCCTCACCTGCACCCCTCCTCCCGGAGTTGGGAGCTTGACTCACTACGGGCCCTTAAATCCGCCCTGCTAGGCAGCCCTTAGGACTGCGGAGAGAGGGGCCTCAGCTCGTCCACATCTCCCCCAGGAAGCCCAGGAAGGCACTCACAGCTAGCATCCATTCCTCAGCATCTCATTCCCAGTGTGGCCTAATGAGCTGTTCGTGGGAACTGGAATTAAGGAGTCCTTATTCAGCAAATATTTCCTGAACATGCGATATGATCGTGAATTGATAGAGGACTTCTAGTTATTCTAGCTCCAAGGCTTACAAGCAGAGTTGATTGGTGCAACCTCTCCAATACCTCAGTCTCCTCATTCATAAAATGGGGCTAGTTGAATCTTCCTGGTAGAGTCCTTGTGAGGCTTCACTGAGATGAAAACCACTTAGAAGAGTGCAGGCACATAGTAAGCTTTCAATGGTGATTAGCTATTAGGATTTTGATCATCCTCCAGGGACTTGTTCCTGAATCCAGGTATGGTTCAGTCTGTTGGTGCCTAAAGAGATGGTTTAGAATATTCATTCTCTGAGTAAAAGAAGAGAGGAAAATGGTGGAAAGCTGCATATGCAGAAAGAAAGAAAGAAAAAGAATAGGAAGGAAAGTGGCAGAGAGGAGACAGAATGAGCAATGAAAATGACCAAAGTGAAGTCGCTCAGTCGTGTTCGACTCTGCGACCCCGTGGACTGTAGCCTACCAGGCTCCTCTGTCCATGGGCTTTTCCAGGCAATAGTACTGGAGTGGATTGCCATTTCCTTCTCCAGGGGATCTTCCCGACCCAGGGATTGAACCCAGGTCTCCCGCATTGTCTGAGCCACCAGGGAAGTCCTTAAGGAAATCAAAGTAGATGCTAATGGTGAGAAAGGAAAGGTCAGAGGTGTCCAGGACTAAGGTGAAAGAGGGTGGAATGTGTGGTACTCATCTGAAGTGGAGTACCACACTTCAGGTACTTCAGGTACCACTGAAGTTCTCTGAATAAATTATTCCTAGTAAAATGAAGGCATTGAAGGATGAAAGAGAAGATAGGCCAAAGTGAGAGAAATTTACTTACTTATTTATCCTGAGTTTACCTATTTTTTTTTTCCTGCCGAGAGCTGATATCACTTGGGCCACTCCATTCATTTTTCTTGTCAGAGAAAAGCATTAAATGTATTACTCCCTACCTTCCTGGAAAGGGGCTTCCCAGATATCTCAGTGGTAAAGAATCTGTCAGCCAATGCAGGAGACGCAGGTTTGATGCTCCAGGATTTGACCCTCCAGAGTCAGGAAGATCCTCTGGAGGAGGAAATAGCAATCCACTCCATTATACTTGCCTGGGAAATCCCATGGACAGAGATGTCTGGGGGTCTATAGGCCCTGGGGTCGCAAAAGAGTCAGATAACCCAAATAGCAACAACAACGGCTTGAGAAAAACAACCCACTCAATAAATTCTTACTGACCAGCTTACTATGTGTTAGGCTCCAGAGGAGGGCCTAGGGGTACACAGCTCTGGTTATGCCCAGACTGTAAGGACCCACAGAGCAAGGACTGGGTCCTGTGATGACGCTACCTCCATTTCCAGCCCCGACAGTCCCTTTCCCCGGAGGTTTCAGGAACCCAAGGGCCGCACAGGGATACTCCGGATCAGAAAAGTGGGATCACAACCTGTATTGCCTCCTGCCAGGTCACCAAGAGTTTACACCATGCGGTAAACTACCCATCTTTCCCATTTCCCAGAGAGGCCCGGCTCGTCGCAGGAGGAAAGGGGGCTGGGGTGGTTCACTAACGTCCTAACGACCCTCAGACAGTACTCCGTGAGTACCCCGCGAGATGCTGACGCCCACAGAGACTTCTGAATTCCTCCCCCAGCCCCAGAGACGGCGCCAAAGAACTGCAATCCTGTCCACGACGCGCCCGCGAGGACGTGCGCCCCGGGTCGCGGCGCACAGCGCTCCAGGACATCCTTCCGGAGTGCGGCTGCCAGCCCTACGCGCGCCACGCCGAACCGCTGGGCTGGGAGGAGCCGATAGGTCCAGGGAGGCGAGCCTGAGACGCGGAGCTGACGAACGTCGGCCTGCTCCAGCCTCCGGAGCACTAATGTCATCAACCCTGGGTAGCAGGAGCTGGCCCCGAGCTGGACACTTGAACAAGGATCTGAGAGGCGTCTGGGGCCGTCGCGGGTTGGAAAGAGGGAGGCGGGGCCGCCAGGAGCTTCGGGAAGTTCAGCTCTTACCCTAGGAAGATGGTGTGGGTGGATGCTTCCTATTGGAGTCAGTCCTTCCAAGTAGCGGCTGCAGCCCGGCTATTAGGGTATCGAGGGGCTGGGAACGCGCAGGCAGCTGAACCTTTGGCTCCAAGCACCCAGAACCCCGCACACTCGTAGGCGCCCGTCGCGCCAGGAAAGGGGAGCTTGGGTCTAGGGCGCCGCGGGGTCGTGGACGCGGGCGAGTCCGGGCGGCAGCGCAGCGCCGGGTGAGGATGCGCAGGGGGGTGGGGGTGGGGGGCG
>NW_011494921.1:4014847-4017879 GCF_000754665.1 Bison bison bison | reverse complement strand
CACGGCTCCCCCTGCCCCTCTCACCCCGCGACCCCTGCTGCACACCCGCGGTGCCCTTCCGTTCTGTCCCGTCTGCCCAAGGCTACCCTCTTCCCTCACGCGCTCTGAGACTCTGTCTCACCCCTGTCCTCCTGGCGGTTCCACCCTGTCCTTGTTTCTCCTCACCCTTAGCTGTGGTTGTTTCCAACTCGTGGCACCAAACAGGCGGGGGGAAAAATGAAGTTAACCCTGGAACCGGACCGTGGGAAACCCGATCTCACCAAATTTCTGAGACTGCTGGCTGGCGGCCCATCCTGACATTGCGCTTTAGACCCGGCTTCCTCCCCGGGTGGCACGGCTCACAGTGGCCTATCTACCTCTGCCTCCGTTATAAACAAAGGTATAAACGAAGGCTCGAAGTACTCTAACTGGCAACACTGGCTGTTAAAATGGACCCGTGTCCACATTACTGGTTACAGTAACTGAAGGACAAATGGGTTGATTTTATTATCCCGGGCATATTTAAATATGCATGTTGCTGCTCTCCTAAGATTTTCATTTTTATTTAATTGATATCTGACTCGTATTTCTGATATTTCTTAAAAATGGCTTTCGAGGATTACAATAGTTCAATAGTCTACTTTTATTGTATGGAGTTAATTTTGACATGACCCTAAGATGAATTCAATGAGTTCAAGTTTCTCTTTTTGTTTTAGAGAGTCCATGCCAAGAGTCTCTCTCTCTTCTTTAAAGAGTGAAGTCTCTTAATGCTGAAACTTCCATTGCTGATTTGATAAAAAGCACAGGAGAAGGCGTAATTAAGGCTTCACTACCAAGTTACCACCGGGAAACAGAACACAGAGAACTGGTCTAGTTTAGTGCAGAATCTAGAAGGAACTTTGGCCAAATTGGTGGCTTCAGTGTTGAATTTATGAAGGAAAATGTGGGAAAGGTTGACACCCAACAAGGGAGACAGCAGTTCTGAGTTAATAATAGGGAGAGGGACTCCCTAGGAAAACTGAGGGAAAAAAACCACCCAACACCTGAGCAGAACAGGACAAGTATCTGCAAGGCTGGAATTTGGTGGGTGGGAGAGAAAGAACAGAAAATGCAGATTCCCTGGGCCCCTTTCTATGAATGATTCATCTGTGTATCCCAGGCCCTAATTTCCCCCAGAAACATTAGATATATGAACACTGGCACATTCCACTGCCCGCCACCAAACCCCACCCCATCCCATGAAATATCAGGCTTTAGGTCCCGTATCCAGAGTTCCAGGGCTAAAGCCTGGGGTAGTCTGCTCTTCTCCTGCTTTACTGCTCCCTCAACACAGTGGGGACCCTGTGATCCCCCCATCTGATGACATCATAGCCATGTGTTAAGCACACACCATATGCTGGGCCACTGTGCTGGCCCTGGGATAGAGAAGTCAGACACTGTTCTCAAGAAGAACACATCTTAGACAAGAAGCAAACATCCCCGAACAAGTCAAGAGGGAAGGAACAAGTGAAGGAAAAGGAAGGTGGGACAGTGCTGTGGAGACAGCCCTTGAGTGGGCTGGGCCTGTATCCCAGAGGGGCACTGGAGGGCTTTGCCCTTTCCCTTTTCTTCATTTTCCACTTGTTTTCTTCCCTTCTCCCTACCCCACCCTCCCTCCCTGTAAAGCAGGTGCTGAAATGTCCACCCCTTCAGTGAAACCCTTGCAGCTCCTCTGCCCTGAATTAGAAGAAATTGAACTGTCCCTGCCAGTTAGTGCTAAAGTCACATTAGGGAACCATGTTTTAAAATCATGACATTAGTTTAACCCCTTTAACTAAACAGAAAAGACAAAAAGCAAGAGTCTGTCCACTTTTACTTTTTAAGACAAGACTAAAAGCCCCAAACGTCTGAGTTTCCTCCCTTCCTGGAAATCCAACTCATTAGACACACACAGAAGTCCCATCTCAGCCCAAGGGCCTTACAGATGCCGCACAATTTGTTCCCAATGTCTCCCCTTCAGGCCTCTCCCAATTTGGAAATCCTCCCAGATTTTTCACAGATGACTAGCAAATATTTAAGGCTTTCAAATATTTTAATGATCAGGGATTAAAGATAATTCAGCCTTAATTAAAGCGAAAACCCCTTTAAATAAAAAAGAAAAGGGCCTCTGCAGCAGCGGGAAGTTTGGCTGGAGGTGCACCAGAGAAGCAAAAGTCAGTTTCTTAAATCCTCCGAAAGTTTCAACTGCGAGGGGCCAGGCTTCCGTAAGAAGACAGGGTTTTCGTTTTCACGGAGGTGCGCACCGTTAGCGAACAGGGTGGCATTTGGGGCCTCAATACGGTTACACTGGAGCCGCTACCTACACTCTCTCTCCACTCAGGGCTTCCCGACCACCCCCCTCCCAGAGCCCCCTCCCTAGTCCAGGATGCTGTCGCCTCTCCATTTCGTCAGCCATTCCCAACTCCTTTAGTTTAGAAGCAGAGGACCCAAAGGGGAGATATACTGCGAACTGGAACAGACCGTCCAACGGCCGGTGCGCGGGGCGCATGGAAAATCAGTGACGCTCCCCGGGTGGGGGTAGGGGGCGGGTTCTGGGCGAGCCAAGTCGAGGAAGGTCCACGGGCAAAGTGCCGCCATAAACTCGAGGCCGCCCGGGGATTCTAGGGAGCACCGGCCGAAGCCTGGGCCACCCGCCCTCCCCCGGGCCCGTCTGCACACTTTACCTGGACTCGGACCTCGGGTAAGTTGACTTTGCCAGCCAGCTCCTCGCGGCTGTACACGTCGGGGTAGTGCGACTTCTCGAACGCGCGCTCCAGCTCGTGCAGCTGGTACGTGGTGAAGGTCGTGCGGTTCCGTCGATGCTTCTTTTTGGGCTGCTCCTCCTCCGACAGCTTCGAGTCGCCGGGGGCCGACGGTCCTCCAGGCAGCCCAGGGCTCGGTCGGGCCTCCCCGGTCTCCTTGGGGCAGTAGGGGCGGGGGGCTGGGACGACGAGACCCCCGACGGTCAGAGACACTTGCTCGGGGTACATGGGGGCCGCCCTGCCTACCCACGCGGGCTCCCAGCTGGCCCAAGG
>NW_011494921.1:4014512-4014747 GCF_000754665.1 Bison bison bison | reverse complement strand
GTGAGGGCTGCGAGGGGTCCCTAAGCTTTCCCAGAGGGCAGGTGGGAAGCCTTTGCTATGCACACAGCCTCCAGCCCCGCGCCCAGATGCTTTAATAACAGTGAAGGCAGGGGCTCTCTCCTCTTCTCGCAGAGCTCCTGAGTCTGGGAGCCCTAAGAGGGTCTCGGAGCAGCCGGGGTGTGCACTCACCTTCATACTCCGGGGCTGGCGCCGGTGCGGGCGGCGGAGACGGTTC
>NW_011494921.1:4002920-4014412 GCF_000754665.1 Bison bison bison | reverse complement strand
ATCCCAGGATGGCTTCGATGCTGTGCAGCCGCGAGGTGCTCCCGCCGGGGCTGCGGAGCAGGTGGCCGGCGAGCGAGAAGCTGCCGTCGGCCATGGCTGGGGCGCAGCCCGGCAGGTGCATGGGGGGCGCCGGGGCCGGGAGGACGCGGCCCGCGCTCTCGGCTTTGCAGCCGGCCCAGAAGACCGCGAGCAGAGGCTCGAAGTCGGCTCCCCCGGGGGCGGCCGTCCAGCCCGAGGGGGACCGAACCGCGGCCAAGAGCCGCGAGCGCCGCCAGCCCCGCCTGCGCGCACTAGAGGCGGGCGAGCGCCGGGTCCGCGGGCGCCTGGGTCCCGGCTGGAGTTGGAGCTCCGCCCGCGGGTGGCCGGGACTCGGGGTGCTAAGGCTGGGAGCGCGCCCGCCCCGGCTCCTCCCCTCGCCCGCACCGTCGTCTGCCCTGGCCCCTCCCTGCAGCGGGGCGGGTCCTTCCCCGGGGTCCTTCCCCTTCCTCGGGGTCCTCGCCCACCCAGCCGGGCGGGGCGCGCTCGGAACCTTCCCCTTCCCCTCTCTCCATCCACCGTTCACAAGCTGGAGGCCCGCGGTGGCCTGTTTGACGGGCCTGGGTGCCCGGCTCCGAGGGCCCGCTTCGCCCAGGCCTGCACGCGTGGGGCCGACGCCCTCCGTCCCACCTCCCCCGGGGGCTCAGCTTCCTTTCAGCCCCCTCCCCTACCCCAGACCCGCCTTCTGCCCCCCAGGCTCCGGTCCTCCGCTGGGCTGAGCGCCTGCGGCGACCCTTGGAAAGAGCCGGAGAAGGCTACCCGGCTCTACGGCGTCGGAAGTCTGTCCACACTCCTTAACAGTTTGAATTCTCTCCTCTCTCTCCCTATGTATGTCCCCCTGCCTGCGCTCCTCTTTCTCCGTAGTTTGAAGCCTTAGGTTTCAGGTTGATTGTGTTTGACTTAACCGCTTCTCCCTGTCCCCTCGGACGGCGCTCCCGCAGCTCCCTGACGACGGCGCTCGCTCCAGGGGCGGGGGGGCCATCCGCGTCCCCAGGCCCGGAGACTTCCCGGGCCCACCGCCCAGCCCGAGGCTCGGGGGCACCGAGTCCGACGACGCGCGGCCGGCCTCAAGCCGGTGGGAGACCCGCTGGGTGTTTGTCCTGAGGGGACCCCTCCCCACCGAACAATGTTCCAGGCCGAGATGACCCAACCTCAGGCTGAGGACGGAAGGACATTCCCCCCGGGGCAAGGTCTCGCCTCTCTGCGGGCTCTGGGCGCCATCGGCCTGTATTTCTTTCTCCTTCGGGGACGCCACGAGACTTCCATGGCCCGGAGTGGCTTCCACAGGCCAACTGGAAAGATGATTTGCGCGGGTGGACTTTCCCCCCGCCCCCACGTTCTCCCAGTGCTGTGAACAGCACTGCTCACACCTGATGCTAGATCCCAGGAAGCACCCCCAACCTTCATTGAAATGCTGGCAGGAAGTGTGAACCAAAATGCTTTCCAAATAAAAGCCTGAGGATCTAGAGATTCTTTTCCTTTTGTTTCCTAGTTGTGTTGACTATGTAAGTTTAAGGTGTGCAGCATAATGATTTGACACATATACAAATGCATACACACGTAAATGATTACTGGTTTAGTTAACATCCACCATCTCATACAGATAGAAACCTGAGATTTTTAAAATTCCTTTGCCCTCTGATCTCTAGGTAGGCGCCTCTCCCCTGCCCCCATGTTGACTGACTTCATCTTGCGTTAAGATGGGCACCTACTGTGTCCCTACTGAGGGTGGGACACTGATGTGGGCCTCGACATCACACAAGAAAGGAGAGGCTGGGGCCCATGGCCTCAGGGGTTTAACTTCCAGTATGAGAGCAAGACAAAGGAAGTGCTGTTGTTCAATCGCTAAGTGTATCCGACTCTTTGCCACCCCATGGACTGCAGCACGCCAGGCTTCCCTGGTCCTCACTATCTCCCGGAGCTTTCTCAAATTCATGTCCATTGAGTTGGTGATGCTATATAAGCATCTCATCCTCTGCCAACAACAAGAGAAAAACTCATATCTTAGGATCCTCCACCTTTAAATTAATATTAGAAGGACATTTAAAAGGGCACGAGACAATGTTAAGGATCTTTAAATGGAAATGATTATTAATTCTCCAGAATGGGCGCACGGGAGGGGTTCAGTCCACTAATGTCTCTGTTTTTAATAAAACTATAAAAAGGTAAATTAAAATAGCAAACACATGAGTTTGCCGTGGGTAAACTTGAGCTACTGACTCACATGAGAAACTTTTTTTTAAAAAGCTACATTAATGAAGATCAATACTCACTTTATAGTTTTGCATATCACTTTATGGGTGGCAGCACATTCTTCATACCATCCTAGCCTTACAACCCTGCGAGGTGAGCCAGAAAAATATACTTGCCCCCATTTTACAGAAGAGAAGACTGAGGCTGTAAGTGATACAGCCCTTAAGTGGAGCAGACAGGACCAGAACTCAGACTCTCCGACTCCTTATCCAGTGCTGTCTGGCTGTCCCTCATTTGTAATCCTTACAGCAGAGTGTGATATTTTTGAACAGATTCAAGACACATCTTAGTCTGCAGTCTGTCTTTAATCCTCCCCAGATCCTGAATCCTGCGTACAAAACGCTGAGGCAGAGGTAGCTTAGTTCCTCAGAGAGATGCGGTTCAGACAGTGGCCTTTGGGCGCCGGGGTCCAGGGCGAAGGACAGACCCTCGGCAGGGCCCCACCCCAGGGCAGGAGAAGCCTGCGGCCAGCCCCCTTCAGCTCTCCTAGGCTGCCAGAAGCGCTCTCCCTGAAAACGGGCTGGGGGCACCCCATATGGTCCCCCACCTGGTTACAAAGAGGGGGGCTGATGACCCCTTAGTGACCTGAGGGTAGCAGCAGGGATAATCGGTTGCTATCTGTTGTTTCCCCTCTGAGTATGCGTTTTATGTCAACTCCCCCAATATTACATTGATCTCTGTAACCACCGCTCAACAAAGATTGGCAGCATTTTCTTAAGCTCCTGCCCACACGCTAAGGGGCTTACGGCCTTGTTTTCCAAAGTTAATTCCCTCTGGAACTGCCCCGCACTCCCCAACAGGTGCAGGTGAGGTTAGTTTCTATTTACAGTTCATTTCAGAGTTTATTTCAGAGAAAAGCAGAAAGGACTTCAACAGCCACTGGCAAGGGACCACAGAGGAGACAGGGCAAGGCAGGACGAGGGGAGGCTGGGACTTCTTTTGTGCCTGGCATAAAGAGCTAGTCAGGACCATTGTGGGCACAGTGCAGGGTCCTCCAAGCAATCAGCCGGGGGCCATTGTTAGGGGCTAATCTACATGTGTATTTCCCAAGAACTCGATTAGGGAAGATGAATGGACTCGGCCATGTCCCTAATTCTTCTGGTCCAAAGCTGCATTTTTCCAGCAGTTCTGCCTGCTCGTAATCAGCCCAGCTTCAGCAAAAGTAAGGAGCCTGGCTTCTGAACTCCACTTCTGTTTAATTCATTAATTCATTAGGTAGATCAAAGAAAACCCCCTTCCCCACCCCGTGTGGATTGAATTTTATGCTGCTGAACCCCTTCGGACTTGGCGTGGTTTGGGGAAACCTTTCCGGAAGTAAGGAGAAAGAGGGTGGTTAGCACTTAGGGGGTGTCTGAGGGTCTGAGGCTGGGCGTGATGTGGGGTAGGTGTAGGTGATCTAGAATGACAATCGGAGCTGGGAGATTTTGAGGAGAAAGGGGCTAGGGACTGGTGAGCTTGCAGAAAACAAAGTCCAGACAAAGTCCAAACACCAGCAGGGCGGCGGCTCTTCACCTTTGACGTGTAAGGGGGTGTCCTTTCTGGGTGGGCTGCTTTGCCCACAGCACTCCAGGGGAAACGAGCATTTACGGAGTGACTTTCCTGTGCACGGCGCACACTCACTAAGTGAGCTCATGGTTTTGGAATCTAGTAATCTCACCTTGAAGAGATGTTTCAGGTTCGGGCGGATAAAGTGCCTGTTGGAAGACCTTTGGGTTATCACTCCATAAAGTGTATAAAACCAACGTGATGTCTTCATGGAGACTATCCCCTTAGTAGATGCCTTTTAATTCAGGAATAAGTCCATCTGTCTCATGCCACACCGTCTCCTCCTGCAAGCTGATACATGCTCATTTGGGCAGAGCAACCTAACTTTAGTTATAGCCAAAGCAAAATTCAACACATATAATCACTGAAAACACACACGTGCACACACACACAGACACACAGACACACACACACACTGAAGTCAAATGAATTCAGTCATCAAAAGTTAAAATTTATGTATACATGATACATTATTTATTGAACACTAACTATATGCCAGTGGGCACTCTTCTGAGTCCTTTACGTAGATTATCTAATTATGATAACCCTGTTTATCGTAATTCTCACGATAACCCTGTGAAGTAGACACTATTATTATCTCTTCTTTCCAGACAAGGAACCCGAGACACAGAGGACACGTCACTTGCCAGAGGTTTACAGCTGGTTTCAGGTGGAGTTAGGACTTGAGCCCTGGTGCTTTTTCAGGAATATCCATCTAATATCCACTTCATGTACCACCTCCCAATATGGTGTGTGTACTCATACACGTGTGCTAAGTCGCTTCAGGCGTGTCCGACTCTTTGCGACCCCATGGACTATAGCCCGCCAGGCTCCTCTGTCCATGGGATTCTCCACGCAAGGATACTGGAGTGTCTTCTTTCCAGGCCCTCCTCCAGGGGATCTTCCCGACCCAGGGATCGAACCCGCGTCTCGTACATTTCCTGCACTGGCAGGCAGGTTTTTTACTGCCTGGCAGGCTACAGTCCATAGGATTGCAAAGAATCAGACATGACTGAAGCAACTTAGCGTGCACACACGCTTTCTCCTCTATACTGTCTATTACGGTATATCATCAATACAATATACAAGCCACTGACAGTCATTGCCCAAAAAATCAATAGTAAAACTCTCGTTAATACTGACATACGAGTCTAGAGATAAAACATACTATCTCTCACTATCAGATCTTCCCAACTGATGAAACACTTCCCTACTTGAAGCGTCACAGAAGGTATATCAGGAAAATGTTCTTGGAGTTCTTATCACAAATTCCATTTTTTATAAGTAGACAATCCCTCATCACTTCCACCAAATTGGCACAAATGATCAACACACTTCCTAAATTCCAGCTTATTAGCCAACATGACCACCTAAATCTTCTCTACTATTTTTAGGCTACATTGAAATAAGTGTTTGGAATTCCCTGGTGATCCGTTAGTTAGGACTGTGGGTTTCCACTTCAGGGGACACGGGTTCAACCCCAGGTTGGGGAACTGAGATCCCACAAGGCGAGCAGTGCAGCAGAAAAAAAGGTGTTGATATAAGTATATTGCAGTGAATAAAAATCCTATAAATTAACTGTGGCTAAAATACATAAGCCAATGAAGAGATGGGCCTCACAGGCATCTCTGGTTGAACTGAGCGCCTTGTTGGAAGAGCAGATGAAAACGGACATCTAATCTACTAACAAAAATGAAACATAGCCCGCTGGGGACACCTGTGTTTTCTGACAGAAGGCTGCATTTGAAAGTCTTCCTCTGATGTAGGAACAGGGACCATAGCTCTCTGCAGACCATCCAGTAATTAGGAAGAAGCCTGTCCTCTTTAGCACTCTCCTTGCTTCCTAATTACATCATTTTGGGAACAACAATACTTAAAACCTAAACTAACAGTTTAGTTTCCTGTTATTTCAGAGGACCACGAGCTTCCCAGATGGCTCAGTGGTAAAGAATCTGCCAGCAATGCAGGAGACCCGGGTTTGATCCCTGGGTGGGGAAGATCTCCTGGAGGAGGGCATGGCAACCCACTCCAGTATTCTTGCCTGGAGAATCCCATGGATGGAGGAGCCTGGTGGGCTCCCATGAGGTCCCAAAGAGTTGGATACGACTTAGTGACTGAGCACAGGCTTAGGAATTAGAAGAGGAAGCTTGGTGACAAAGCTTGGTGTCTGCTCTTTTGCTTCTAGCTGCCATTTTTCCTTAGTGGGTGTGGAAACGTGGGTCCAGATCACCCTAATGAGACAGAGCATCTGCATGGAGCTGGGCTGGACGCTAGGCTCCAGACTCGCAGACTCCATCAGGCTGCTGTGGCTTTGCCATTGCCCCTCAGCTCGCAGGACCCGTCACTGGGTGCCCCATGCTTGCGCACAGACCTGGTCCGCGCTTGAATCCCAGAGGAATATGTTTGTTGTGCAGACGCAACGAAGCCGCTCCTCAGGATGCTCCCCAGTCACTTGTCAAGTTACCTTGGCCCTGAGCTTGCTTTTGCAGCTGATGCAAATCCAGGTAGCCTTTGTGGAGGAGAAAAGTGCCCTTGGCAACAGATTTGCAGGGCCTTTGAGCAAACAGTTGATATCCTGACTCATTGCTTCGAGAGAACCAGCTCTTCCTGACTTGTGCACCGAAGGTTAGCACCTTTCGCCAGCTCTGAGTTCCTCTAAGTAGCTTGAAATCAGCCATAGTGGGAGTATTTTTACAATCCAAATTAGCAAACACTGCAAAATCAGAGCATTCTCACTCTCAATGTCCTTTAATGTTTTAAAAATATGTTTTTAAAATATTGACTAGCGTATCAGTGCTCCTACTTCATTCAAGAGTCAAGAAATCAGGAAGTGTCATTACTTCTGAAAGTAAAATGTGACCTCTTGGGCAAGAGATGCTCACCTTTTTGCCAAAAAATGTGGGACATTTACATCATTATCTCATAATAGGTAAATAAAGGGAAACTTGGATTTCTGCCAAAGAAATGTGCTTTTTGGTTTTTTTTTAATTGTTAGAAGCAAAGCAAAGCTAAATTCAGATAATTCTTCTTTACTTGTTTTCTAATTAAACTAATTGAATTCAGAGTGTCTAGGGGAAGCACAAGAGACATTTATCTCAAGAGGCTGATGGTCTTGAAGCCCATCAATCCTCTTAGGGTGCTAAGAAGGCAAATCTGAGGATGCCCGCTTTGCAGCAGCCTTGACCCAACTGCCACCCAGAGTTTGGTTGTCTCCAGGGTTCTTCTCTTCAGAATTTTTGTTTACTTGATTTCTGGCTGTGCTGTGTGTTTGTTGCTGTGCCCAGGCTTTCTACAGTCTCGGAAAGCAGGGGCTGCTCTCCAGTTCCCGAGATCGGGCTTCTCACGGCAGTGGCTTCTCTTGTTGCCCAGCAGGGGCTCTAAGAGCAAGCCGGCTCAGTAGCTGTGGCACACGGGCTTAGTTGCCCTCAGATACGTAGAATCTTCCCAGTCCAGGGATCAAACCCACGCCCCAACATCGGCAGGCCGATTCTTAACCACTGGACTCCAGGAGAGTCCTCCCTCCCGTTTTTGAAAGGACAGTGATCAGGGGGTCGGTCCTCATTTCATCTTCCTGGCATCCTGTAAGGGCAGGATTCTTATAAGCCTGTTTGTCTCTCCCCCAGTTGCCGGATGGCCTCCTGGAGTACTTCCGGCCACTCTCCCATCAGCTGCCACTTGCTAACTGGTCTACAGCCTCACGGGCCTTTTCTCTTAAAAACGCCCGAGCCTCTCGCTGCCTCAGGGCCTTTGCACTGACTGTGCTCGCTGCCTGCAGTGCCCTCTCACATGTTCCCGTGATCCTTCTTCCTCATTTTATTGGTCTCACAGCACCTTCCACTCTCCAAAACTGCCTTCCTCTTTATTGATTTCTTTGTTACCTGTCTCCCCTCATTAGAATCTACGCCGCATGAGAAAGGGGACCTTGTTTTCAGATCCCTAGCATTTAGAACATGTGTGAGACACAGTTGTGGCTGATTTAATGGATAACTGTGAGGAACTCTGTTTCACAGACGAGGACACAGATTTAGTAAATTGTCTCATTTTACACAGCTATTAATGAGTATGGGTATACTTTTTTTTCCCCGCATTCTTTTATTCAGTCCTTTGGAGCTTTTCTAAAATATTAATTATTTCCCAGACGTTTGGAAACGTCAAACTGTTTCGCTTGTCCTTCCCAAATAGTCCATAGAAATCATTTGATCGCTTTCAAAAGTCAGCTCAGTCCACTCCAGTCTTGTTAGCATCAGCGCTGGCTGGGATTGCCTGCTCCGCCTTTGATGTGAATGTTCGTCAAACCAGGAGTCGGGGCTCCACGCCACGCCACTGCCGTCTGCGGGAGCCTGCTGCGCCGTCCTCTCTTAGCGGGGTGCACCATCTTAGGGAATGCCGTTCTTTTCTCCAGAGGGGCTCCTCTGTCTCTACGGCAGACTATTAGCTTTTACAGTTGACTGCAACTTTATGGACATTTGTTTGTCAATTTTTATTGTACTTTCTCCTTTGACCCCTTAAGCCCTAAAAATGCTGATCTTATGTCCTGACCAAACTAATTAGCCCCTTTTAACCACAAGATGCTTTCAATGGGGTTTTCAAGATGCTCCCCAGAAGTCATCTTTATTCAAATGTCAGGAGCTTGTGCACTAACTAGAGGGTAGATGTGTTGTAAGTTAAAGGAATGAGAGTTAAAGAAACACAACTTGGAAATCTTTTAAGATCTCTAAAATGACCTAAGAAAACAAGCAAGCATCACTGTGTTTACTTATATGATTCTTCTACAGCTCAAGGGCTTAGACATAATCTAAGAATGATGTCTTCAGTTTATAGACGGAATTTCAACAGTACAGAGTTTTCCAAGGACAGTGGCACTGGGTAAAGTGCCACCCAAGTGCTAAACGTGGGTCCATGTGGATTTGTTATACTTGTATTTCTACTTTTGATTAGATTTGTAATTTGTCCATAATAAGAGTTTTTTAGGAGGCAAAAAATTTTCACAATTTCTGAATCTGAGTTTAATTTATATGACATCTTAAGAATTCGTGAACTAAAATAGACAGGAACGGGAGAATTCAATTCAGATGACCATTATATCTACTACTGTGGGCAAGAATTGGAGAACGCAATGGCACTCCACTCCAGTACTCTTGCCTGGAAAATCCCATGGATGGAGGAGCCTGCTAGGCTGCAGTCCATGGGGTCGCTAAAAGTCGGACTCGACTGAGCGACTTCACTTTCACTTTTCACTTTTCACTTTCATGCATTGGAGAAGGAAATGGCAACCCACTCCAGTGTCCTTGCCTGGAGAATCCCAGGGACAGGGGAGCCTGGTGAGCTGTCGTCTATGGGGTCACACAGAGTCGGACACGACTGAAGTGACTTGGCAGCAGCAGCAGCAGTGGGCAAGAATCCCTTAAAGAAATGGAGTAACCCTCACAGTCAACAAAAGAGTCTGAAATGCAGTACTTGGGTGCAGTCTCAAAAACAACAGAATGGTCTTGGTTTGTTTCCAAGGCAAACCATTCAACATCACAGTAATCCAAATCTGTGCCCCAACCACTAACGCTGAAGAAGCTGAAGTTGAACGGTTCTATGAAGACCTACAAGATCTTCTAGAACTAACACCCAAAAAAGATGTCCTTTTCATCATAGGGGACTGGAATGCAAAAGTAGGAAATCAAGAGATACCTGGAGTAACAGGCAAGTTTGGCCTTCACTACAAAATGAATCAGGGTAAAGGCTAACAGGATTTTACCAAGAGAACACACTGGTCGTAGCAAACACCGTCTTCCAACAACACAAGAGAAGACTCTACACGTGGACATCACCAGATGGTCAATATTGAAATCAGATTGACTGAATTCCATGTCTTGGCTATTGTAAATAGTGCTGCTATGAGCATTAAAATGCATTAACTTTTCTATTTTAATTGCGTTAAGAGATGTGAAATTCTTGTAGAAAGTTTCATCTTTTGTGGGAGTGATATTTACATATTGTTCAATGCTCTGAACTCTTAAATGAGAGTCCTACACATGAACACAAGAGTATGAAGCAAATATCTGTTTTCTATTTGAATGCTTATGCAAAGAGGAAAGTGAAAGATTAACGTGTATGGAGAATACTGTGTTTCACTTGTTTCTTTCAGCCTTTCTTCCTGTCATACATTTTTCACTAGAGCTGCCAAAAGTAGAGAAGTTTGCACATTCTGCCCCAACATTTAATTATAAATATAAAATATATATTTGGATAAATTTAAAACATATAATAAAGTTGAAGGATTATAAACACCATGTACCCACCACCTAGATTTTAAAATTAATACTTTGCTATATTGTTCTATTCTATCTCTCCATCTACTCATCTCTTATCTATCAATCCATCTCTTGGTTTTGTTTGTTCCTTTTTGTATTTCTTAAGGTAAGCTGCAGTTTTCAGTGCATTTTATCCCCAAATACACAATTGCGAGTATATCATTGGCTAGAGTTCAATAGTTTTTTAAGGATTCTCTTTTTCTTTTTCAATAAAACATGCATATGGTGAAATGTATACATCTAATGTACTATTTAATGAATTTCACAAAGATGTATACCTTAATATGCTTTTTTGTAGCAAACCCCTATCAAGATAGGGTGCATTAAAATCACCCCAGAAAATTCCTGCCTGCCCCTTCCTGGTCAGTGCTCACCACCATTCCTGTAGAGGCAAACATTTTTCTAGTATTTTTCACCATTGAATAGTTTACCTGTTCAAGAACTTATTACAAATGGGGTTGCGTTAGCACCTACTTTGCACAAGACGGCTTTCATTCACCTTCATGCTTTTTCAATGGATCCGTGTTGTTTCCTGTATCAGAGGGTCATTCCTTTTTGCTGCTGAGCTGTGGGAATATTCCGTGGCTGTTTACCCACGCACCCGTTAACAGGCCCCTGGACTGTTTCTACTTCCTGGCTCTTATGAATACAGCTGCTGTCAGCATTCGCGGGCACATCTTCTTTGAGGACGTGCACTTTCAAATCCTGAGAGCGGAACGCTAGGTCAGAGGCAGTTTAGCTCAGTGTGTTTAGCTCATTTTTATATGAAACTTCCAGAACTCTTCCCCAGAGTTGTTGTGTTAGTTAATACTCCCTGCAATAATATATAAACAGTCCAATTACAACACATTTTGACCCACACTTCTTGTTGTCAGTTTTTAAAATTTTAAACACTTTACTGGTAAAATGTCATTTTGTTAAAAAAAGAAAAAAAGGAGAAAGAAGGAATCCCCTGGCAGTCTGTGGTTAGGACTCTTCGCGTCCACGGCAGGGGGTATGGGTTTGACCCCTGGTTGGGAAACCAAGACCCGACAAGCCATGCAGTGTGGCCAAAGAGAAAGAAAACAGAAAGAAAGTCATTTTGTGGTTGTTTTCAATTTTCATTTTCCTGACAGTTGCAGTGAGCACCTTTTCAGGTGCTCAACCATTGGTGTATCTTCCTTGCTCAATGATTTTGCCTTTCTTTTCTTGTTTTTAAATTTTTAATTGTTTAGTTGCAAGAGTTTAAATATATATTTCTACAAATTATATAATTTATATCTGACAAAAGAATGGAATCAAGCTGTGTATGTCATCTATATAAAATGCATTAAACTATATATTTATATGTAATTAGATATAAAAAAGAAATATATT
>NW_011494921.1:3986379-4002820 GCF_000754665.1 Bison bison bison | reverse complement strand
GTCTGTCACTTAAATAAAGCTTGCTTATAAAGCTAACTTGTTTATGATATATTATCCATTTTCTATATTGCTGAATTTGATTTGTTATTAGTTGCTGAGGATATTTTTAAATCTCTAGGCAACAGGGAAATTGGTCTGCTTATGTTTTGATCAGAATTTAGAGTCAGGGTATTTGCCTAATTAATTTGCTTGGAAGAAGTCCCTCCTCTCATATTTTCTTTCTTCTCTGATATCTCAACAGGTAAAGAATCTGCCTGCAACGCAGGAGACACAGGCGACTTGGTATGATCCCTGGGTTGGGAAGATCCCCTGGAGAAAGGAATGGCAACTCACTCCAGTATTCTAGCCTGGAAAACCCCATGGAAAGAGGAGCCTGGCTATAGTCCATGGGGCCGTAAGGAGTCAGACACGACTGAGGATGAGCTTGGTCAAGGACCCACCTGCTAAATTTAGGGCTGAGGTTTAGACCCAGGCAGCTCGGCTCCCAGTTCAAACCCTCCACTCCTGTTTCCTGAAAGGGTCTCTGTAAGGCTGATGTTGTTTCTTCCTTGAATATTTGGCGGAATTTACCAGCGAAGTCATGTGGGCCTGGGTTTTCTTTGTGGATAGAATTTTGAGAATTATTTCTATTTCTTAAATAAACATGGAGTTGTTCTATTTATCATGTGTCAGTATTCGTGAGGTGTGTTGTGTCAAAGATTTGTCAAGTTCACAAAGTTGTCAAATTTATTGGCACAAAATTCTCCATAATATTCCCTTATCAAACTTTTGTTTTGTTTTCTGCCTATTAAACTTCCTGATAGCTCAGTTGGTAAAGAATCCACCTGCAATGCAGGAGACCCCAGTTTGATTCCTGGGTGGGGATGATCCGCTGGAGAAGGGATAGGCAACCCACTCCAGTATTCTTGTGCTTCCCTTGTGGCTCAGCTGGTAAAGAATCTGCCTGCAATGCGCAAGGCCTGGGTTCAATCCCTGGGATGGGAAGATCCCCTGGAGAAGGGAAAAGCTACTTGCTCCAGTATTCTGGCCTGGAGAATTCCATGGACTGTATAGTCCATGGGGTCGCAAAGAGTCAGACACGACTGGGTGACTTTCACTTTCATGGGTTTCCCAAGTGGCGCTAGTGGTAAAGAACTGGGCTGCAAGGGATGCAGAGACTTGGGTTTGATCCCTGGGTTGGGAAGATCCCTTGGAGGAAGGCATGGCAACCCACTCCAGTATTCTTGTCTGGAGAATCCCGTGGACAGAGGAGCCTGGTGGGCTACAGTCCATAGGGCCGCAGAGTCAGACATGACTGAAGCGACTTAGCACGAACTCCAACTTTTTATTAGTATCTGGAGGACCTGTGCCGTATTCCTTCTTTTGTTTCTCATGTTGATGTTTGTGTTCACTCTTTTTCCCCTTAAGCAGTCTTTCTAGTAATTTGTCAACTTTGTTGATCCTTTAAAAAAAAACTTCTGAGTTCATTTTTTTTCCATTTTTTGTTTTTTATGTCACTGATTTGTGCTCTTTATTATTTCTTCCTTTCTACTTATTCGGTGAGTTATGTTTTTTAAAGAGTATTTTTGTTTATCTGTTAGTGAACTTAGCTGGATACAAACTGCAAACTGTTTCTCTCGGATGGGCAGCGACAGAATTCTTAGTTCAGTTAAGAAACAGTTAACGGGGCTGCTTGCAGTCAGCCTAATGCATGCATAGGTCAGGGATTAGCCAGTATCTACATAGATTTCCTGGTGGCTCTAATGGTAAAGAATCTGCCTGCAGTGCAGGAGACCTGGGTTCGATCCCTAGGTCAGCAAGATCCCCTGCAAAAGGGAGTGGCAACCCACTCCAGTGTTCTTGCCTGGAGAAGTCCATGGACAGAGAAGCCTGATGGGCTACAGTCCATGGGGTCAAAAGAGTCGGACACAACTGATCGACTGACAGTGACTGACTACACAGATTTCAGGACTGCCCTCGTAGGTCCGTCTCCCTTCCGGGAATCGCTCTTTTATCCCAGACTCTGCTGGTTCTTGGAGCCCATACAACTGCAGCCAATATGACTGCACGTTTTCTGAGTTTTAACTAACTTAGTTTGAGTGGGGCGAGCCAGCAGTAGTAACCTATAAACAAACAAAAACTCATGAGTGCTTTTTTTCCCCTCCAAGTGTAGATCTGATTCCCCTCCAGTGCAAACCTGCTTTGGGCTCTTCTCTGGTACCTTCAGGCTATTGTTTCTCTCTGTGTTTTGTCCAGCACTTGCAGTTCTTTTCAGAGGGAGGTTTAATTCTGTAGGAAATCATCCTGTTATCAGAAGCTGTGATCGCTTTTGGTCTCACTCTCCTCCCTGTCTCTGATGGTTGTTTGTAAGCGGTGATCTAGCAGGTAGACAAAGAACGAAGATGAAGTGCTCATACACCTCACAAACTGGATTAGTTGGCCTCCGAATGGCTGAGCTGTGTTAATATTCCTTCATTACACTGGAAGGGTGCATATCTGAGTGAGGACTAAACTAACTCCTGGCAAATCAGAAAGTCCATTTGTCTTCTTGGACTCCACTCTACCACACCTCTCCCCAGACTCACTACGGTTCCTTCTGCCTGGCTAGAAATGCTCCCTGGACCCCTAAATTTTCTCTCCATGGGCAGCCCTCTGTGTTCTTGATCCCTTTCCTTTCTAGTACCTACAAAGACTCAGTCCCCTGTCCACCCAGGGGCCTGCTGTCCCTCTGCTCAGCTGGAGTTAGTAAAGAAACCCCGGTCTGCGACAGTGACCGTGGGCCAATCTGCTCTGTTTCACAAGATAAATCTGCACTGGATATCAACCGCCCTTGAAAGCGTTGCGTGAATCAGAGAATGTAAATTCAGCCAGCCCGTCCGTTTTCACTCTTGTGAAAATGAACTTCCAGAGACAATCAATGACTCGGTGAAGGTCACTCGCTGGCAGAACTGGATCTAGGATCCTAATTCCCGACTATCAGTTAGCTCAAACATCAAGGGAGGCCAGGTGTGGGGAGCGACAGCACCAGAGCCTTCTGCAAGGCTGGCTTCACCTGGGGACAGTGACGGTCAGAGCAGGATTGCCCGGTGGGTTAACAGTGTTGACACTGTGCGGTGAGAATTGAGGAAAGAACTGAAGACGTCCTCACTGGGAATGAGAAGGCTGAGTGGGGGCACCATCAGGGGCTTGAGTGGGACCTGAGGCTCAGCTGCGGAGCGGCATACGAGAGAGCCGGGGCTAAGGGGTCGGAGGTGCTGCCGATATCAGCTTAAGACAAGGAAGGCTTTTTTATTTTTTATTTTTAAGGAAGGCTTTTTTAACAATTAGAGGTGTCCACAAACCCACATTTGGAAGGGGTGGTGGCTGAATTCCCTTGCAGCAGCCGAAGGTGAATTCTGTACCACTGGGCTTCCCTGATAGCTCAGTAGGTAAAGAATCCGCCTGCAATGCAGGAGACCCCGGTTCAATTCCTGAGTCAGGAAGATCCGCTGGAGAAGGGATAGGCTACACATGCCAGTATTCCTGGACTTCCCTTGTGGCTCAGCTGGTAAAGAATCCAATTGCAATTCAGGAGACCCCGGTTCGATTCCTGGGTAGGGAAGATCTCCTGGAGAAGGAAAAGGCTACCCACTTCAGTATTCTGGCCTGGAAAATTGGACTATATTATAGTCCATGGGGTGGCAAAGAGTCGGACACAAGTGAGTCACTTTCACTATCTACCTCAGGGAGCTTTCAGCTAAGGCTCCACTGGGCTATTGTAGAAGGGATCCCTTTACTGTATACGAGTGTGGAATAGATTCCTTTGGGCCCTTTATAGTTGTTGGAGCAGGCAATGGCACCCCACTCCAGTACTCTTGCCTGGAAAATCCCATGGATGGAGGAGCCTGGTGGGCTGCAGTCCATGGGGTCGTGAAGAGTCGGACATAATTGAGTGACTTCACTTTCACTTTTCACTTTCATGCACTGGAGGAGGAAATGGCAACCCTCTCCAGTGTTCTTGCCTGGAGAATCCCAGGGACAGGGGAGCCTGGTGGGCTGCCGTCTATGGGGTCGCACAGAGTCTGACACGACTGATCGACTTAGTAGTAGCAGTAGTAGTTGTTGGATTCTGTGTTTTGTGTCTGTCCCATGGTATAGACATGTCTTCCTTCTAGAAGGAAAATGCCTTCTGAATGTCCTGATCCATGCCCTTCCCTGCCCACCCCAACCCCCACCACACAGGCATGTGACATGGTACTGCGGTGACATGGTGTGCTGCAGTGTGGTGTGATATGCCATGGTGTGGGGCTGTGTGGAGTATTGTCAAATGAGAGGAATCAGATACCCATGGCCAGAGTCCTCTACAGTTATACAGCTCCAAGCGGTATTGGAGCGGTTTGGGTTGTCAAGAGAACTGCCAATGTATCGACATTCTGAGCAGCACTGGCTGCATCTTTGAAAAGAAAGCAGGTCTTGCACATCATCCTGCAGCTGGTCTGTGGGATAATTAGGAAGGCATGCTATTTTATGTCACGACAAACTAGACGAAACAGGGTCCCGTGCATCTCCCATTCATCTCATCCACTCCAATTATATGACAGAATCAGTCAGTCCCATGCATCTCCCATTCATCTCATCCACTCCAATTATATGACAGAATCAGGCATTGGACTAAAAGGAAAATTCTTTTTTGTGGCCATGCTATGCAACATGTGGAATCTTTTTTTAAAATGGTATTTACATTTTATTTTTAAAATATTTATTTGGCTGTGCAGGGTCTTACCTGTGGGACCTAGGATCTCTGCTGCAGGATTTGGGATCTAGTTCCCCGACCAGGGATCAAACTTGTGCCCCCTGCAGTGGAAGCTTGAAGTCTTAACCATTGGACGATCAGGGAAGTCCCTGAAAATAAGTCTTATCCTTTATTTGTGGTTTTAAAAATTGTGAATATTTCAAACTTTCTGGTATAAAACAAATCATAATTCACATGCAAATTCTGATAAAAGACAAGCATGGTTTTAAAATATGTTCATGGTATCTGGCATTCATGGATGCTACAATCTGACTTTGTGTCCCTCCTGCCAAAATTCATATACTGAGTCCTAAACCCCATGGAAATGGTATTAAGATGTAGGACTTCATGCTTAGGTCATGAGGTTGGAGCCCTAGAGTATGAGATTTTGTGGTTCAGTTGCTCAGTAGTGTCCAACCCTTTGTGACCCCATGGACTGCAGCACGCCAGGCCTCCCTGTCCATCACCAACTCCCGGAGCTTACTCAAACTCACGTCCATCGAGTTGGTGATGCCATCCAACCATCTCATCCTCTGTCATCCCCTTCTCCTGCCTTCAATCTTTCCCAGCATCAGGGTCTTTTCTAATGAGTCAGCTCTTCCCATCAGGTGGCTAAAGTATTGGAGCTTCAGCTTCAGCATCAGTCCTTCCAATGAATATTCAGGTGCATATTGGTGTATATATATATACTGAATATATTGGTGTATTCTCGGTGTATTAGTGTATTATGAGATTAGTGCTCTTATAAAGGAGACCCCACTCTTTGAGCTCCCTTGCCCCTTCCACCGAGTGAGGATAAAGTGAAAATGTTACAGCCACCAGTCTATTGGTGTTTATTACAACAGCCTGAATGGACTAAGTGGACTTGAAGGCTAATTACCCTCAAACATCATACCAGTATTCTCCCAGGAACTTACAAGAGGGGCTACACTTTGCCAAGGACCATGGGTTCTCGATCCCTAGTAATTCATTTTATTAACATGAAATTTTTTCTTATATATCACATTCAGGAACTCTGCTCAGAGAACAGGTTAGCCCCTAACTTTTGCGTCTTAGTTCCCTTTTCCTCTGATAGAGCAATTCTTCTTGATAAAATTGGTCTTTGGGAATTATTTTTTTCTGTACCATTCATTGAAAAACCAGTATTTGAGGGTTCACTGGCATTCCATTAGTTAGGATTTCCTGCTTTCACTGCCATGGGCCGGGGTTCAGTCCCTGGTTGGGGAAGATCCTGCAAGATGTATGGCATAGCCAAAAAAAAAAAAACCAAAAAACGAGAATTTTGTTTTGAGTTTGGTTTGGTTAAACAGTTCTAAGTGCTTCAGAGGTAAATGTTCTAAATCTTCTGGGTCATTTCCTTTGAAAGAGAGCAAATGTTAGGCAAAAAAAGAAAAAATCCATGTATACAGTCGTTCCTGGATGTCTGCCAAGGATTCTAGAACCTGCCGCGAACACAGCATTCAAGGATGCTTAGGTCCCTTGTATAACCCGGCATAGGACAGTCATCCCTCCATATGTCTGGGTCCCGGGTCTGTGGATATGAGGGTTGACTGTAGCCTGGAGGACTGTGGCAGAGAAGGACAGCACAGTTTGTTGGAAGACAGTGTGAGGGAGTGAGGTGAGTGTCTGAGGGACAGGAAAGAAAAAGCAGGGAAGATGGGGAGAGGGGCCAGAGAGGAGAAGAGGATGAGAGAGACACCCACACGGGCGGATTTAAGGTCTCCGTGCTGTTTGTCCACCCTCACGGTCCGGTGCTGTTACCAAGGTCAGCCAAGAGGAGCTGCACCGAATACTGGACCAGGGCTGGCCGTTCCAGGTGCTCCCCACGGCCCCCCCCCCCGCCTCTAAGCCGCCCCTCTCCCCAGCCTCCCCCTCCACCCAAATCCATTCTTCCCACCCTTCTGGAAGGGTGATCTGCGGTGCAAACGCCGGCCAGGTCTCCTCTCTGCCTCCTCTCTGGTCTCCTCCCCCATCCCTGCCCTTCGGCTTCGTGCAAGCATCCATGAGAAGCATCAACGGCATCCTGGAGACAGAGGTGGTGTGATCTCTGACGGCCCTTAGCCTGCAGTCTGGGCTCCGGGGGGCACCCTGACCTTCCACGTCTTTCTCTGAAGGGACGCGGAGTCCTGCTTAATGGTTGGACAGAGTCAGGCCCTTGTCCTGTCTGCAGAAAGTCGGAGATGAAACACGGTTTGCTTTTGTTTCTTCCTGGCCGTCCTACAGACCGTTAAGCAGATGCGTGTTCTGCCTCATTCACAGCTGAAAAGCTCAGGCTTCGTCAGATTCACAACTAAAAGGACAGCGTGATTCCCGCTGCCAGGGGCGCTACCAGGAACGTTTAGAGCAACCGAGGTGTCCTCTACGTGTTGGTTGCGAGTTTCCTCACGGTTTTCTTAACCGCTCACTACGCTAACGTCGATGCTGCTGGAAGCGCCGCGCAGGAGAGCGGTCGCTTCCGCCTCGACTGGGCCTCCTCCGCGCCCGCCCGCCTCACATCACAGCGCACTTCTGCTCTGCCGTCTGCTTGATTTCCGAGAAGGTGGCCTGGGCTTTCTCTTTGATGGCGTCCAAGTCCATGTTCTGAAGGTTCTGTAGCTGCCCAAGGATAGAATCCTTGTCTTCTTCCTCTTCTTGATCTTCATCTACCATTTTCCGGAGGTCTTCGGGCAAATCCACATCGTCTCCAGCCATCTGGATCTGGTTCTCATCCATCTCACTCTGTGCAGAAAAACAAACACAGAGATAGAGGAAAAACCCTTCTAAAACCAACCAACCAACCAACCCTGGCCGCAGCAGGGAGCTCGAGGTCTGCTGAGAAGGGATGCCGGGAACGATACACTTGGCCGTCTCACAGCAGAACCTGGGTCTGGTACCAGCTGCAGAGGCCGGACGTCCCAGCTGAGATGCCCCATCTCTCTGCACTTGGCTCTCAGAAGCTTCTAGCACTGTGGTTCTCAAAGTGTGAGGAGCTTCTTTGGAGGTCCAGGGGTTAAGAATTGGCCTGCCAGTGCAGGGCACTCTGGTCTGGGAAGAGCCCATGCGTGTGTCATGACTACCAACCCCTTTCTGTAGAGCCCACAAGACATGGTGCCGCAGTGAGAAGCCTTCATGCCACAAGGGAGAGGAGCCCCACTCGCCACAACTAGAGAAAACCCACACACAGATGGGGAGGCCCAGCACAGCCAAAATTAGCTAATTAATTAAAAACATGAAAGCGTGGTCCCTGTACCAGGCAGTATTAGCATCATTTGGGAATGTGTTAGAAGCACAAATTCTCAAATTACCCCAGACCTACTGGATCAGAAACTCCAGGCTGGGGTCCAGCAATCTGCATTTTCAGACTCCCTGTCTGTCCTGCTGATACCCAAAAAGCTTGACCAACTCTGCCTTAGGGCTGCTCTGCACGCTTTGTTTTCCATCAGCCCCAGACTATGACTCAGTGGCCCAAGCTGAGCCCACTCTGGGGTGGGGGGCTGTTGGGCTCATAGGGCCAGACCAGGCTCTCTCCATCCAGCCATCACTCTTTAGGGGCAACTCCCGGTTAACCATCACCCCTTCCCTCCCTTCTACCAGATACAGAAGCGGCTCAAATTCAGCTTTACATCCTTGATGCCTAGAAACAAGTCTGGCGCACACCACCTGTTTATTGAGTGAATCGTTCACACCAGGACTCCAACGCAGCACCCCCGGGCTAGCCTTGTTCACTGCTACTGCCTTACACTTTTCTCCCGTGGTCCTAGGCGTGGCTGTTCTGAGCCGCTTAGTTCCTGCTGCATGGTCTCTGAATTTGTCTTTACTCTTAGGCTGCAGAGCCCTCTGTTCTATAACAAAGAAGAATCTACAGGACACATTTTTCTGCGAAAGGCAGGGTCCTTTCTTTTCTTAGATGGCTGCTCTCAGATATAATTTTCTGAGATCAGGTTGTAACATGGGGCAAACTGGGCTTTGGGGGACACAGAAGATCAAAAGGGGCTTCCTCGGTGGCTCAGACGATAAAGAATCCACCTGCCAATGCAGGAGACCCAGGTTTGATCGCCGGGTTGGGAAGATGCCCTGGAGAAGGAAATGGCAACCCTCTCCAGTATTCTTGTCTGGAGAATTCCATGGACAGAGGAGCCTGGTGGGCTACAGTCCATGGGTCACAAAGAGATGGACACGACTGAGCGACTAACAGAGACACACACATGGTCATGGAGCTTGGAGGCTCACCTTCCAACACGGAACTTCTGGGTTACCTGCCCCGCCCTCCCCAGAGTTCCCGCTCCATGCTTACTTCTGTGCTTTCTCCCCGCTCCTCGGAATGCAGACTTCTGATGCCAAGGGGAAGGAGGCTTTTGGGGGGCACATCCCTCGCCCTGACTCTCCCTGGAAGCCTGGGAGGACGGCTCTCAGTGTCGGCTTCCCAGGTAACAGAAGCTTCCCGTGCACTTGGCCAGGCCTTGGCCCCTCAAAGCGCTTAACAGATCAATTAGTTCCTCGTCAAACTGGTGTGGGGATTAATTAGTTAGTTAATCCCCAGGGGCTCCCGGCCAAGCCTCCGTTTCTATTTATTTTGTATTCACCTGCCCTCGAGGGTGCCTCCCTTGTGGACGGTCCTCTGGGCATTTTTTGCAGGAAGGAGGGGAAAAGCAGGGGGCAGCCTGAATTCTCAGCTTACCTAAATGCCATGCCGGACCCCTGCCCACTTGAAATAAAACATATAGAATCTGTAAAGGCATTCCTGGGAATTTCAGCATCTACACCCCTCCAGGTGGTAAGAAGTTCTCTGCGCTTGTCACCAGGTTGGAACCTGGACAGGCTGGGGGAATAGGCGGCTGGCGGGGCCAGGGGGCCAGCCCACTGGTGCCCTGAGCGGCCCGATGCCCTCAGGAGGGCGCTCCCCAACCCCTGTTCTCCAGGCTGCTCAGAGTGTAGCTTCTGCAGCTGCGGACTGACTCCTATTTATTTTCACCTCCTTCCCCTGGCCCTTGTGGCTCAGCTGGTAAAGAATCAGCCTGCAATGAGGGAGGCCTGGGTTCCATCCCTGGGTTGGGACGATCCCCTGGAGAAAGGAAAGGCTACCCACTCCAGTCTTCTGGGCTGGAGAATTCCATGGGCTGTATAGTCCATGGGGTCGGAAAGAGTCGGACGTGACTGAGTGACTTTCACTTTCACTTTCCTTGACCCAGGGAAGGAAGAGCCAAGAGGGTCCACTGTGCCCCCCGACTCACAGAGGGGATCTGGGTCACCACCTCATCTACCCTAGCAGTTCTCAAAGTGGGCTCCCGAGGCCGGCCGCAGCGGCATCCCCCGGAACCTTGTTAGACACGAGGGTTCTTGGCCCTCTCCCTGACCTGCTGATTCAGAAGCCGTGGGGCCTGGCTGAGCCGTCTGTGGTTTATCGAGCCCTCCTGGTGATTCTGCTGCTTGTCAAAGTTTAAGAAGCCCCACCCTACCTCTCTTGAAGACAGGGGGCTGTAACTCACTCATCTCTAAGTATCGGAACCCAGCGAGTATCTGGCATGTCGTCACAGACAAGACTCCAGGAGCCTGTTGTCAGGGACGACGACTGAACGTGCAGGCCCTCTTGACTGTGAACAAGCTGTTTCATAGCTCCTGACGTGTTTACGTTCCCACTCCCATAGGGGCTGCCTAGAGGTCAAGGGTTGGCTTGAAGATCAGACACCTGAGCGTGAAGGTTACCTCCACCACATACAGGCTGTGTGACCTTGGGCACCTAATATCCCTTCTCTGAACTTATTTCCTTATTTATAAATTGGGTTTATGTTATTTGCCTCCTTGCTAGCTCAGATGGTAAAGAATCTGCCTGCAGTGCAGGAGACCAGTATTCGATCCCTGGGTCGGGAAAATGCCCTGGAAAAGGGAATGGCAACCCAGCTCCACAGTTCTTGCCTGGAGAATCCCATGGACGGGGGAGCTGGGCGGGCTACAATCCATTGGGTCGAAAAGAGCCACTCACGACTGGGTGATGAACCGACATAACTTTCGTAATTCTATAGAAGATAAATTAAATGATGACTGAATAATTTGGAATGTATTAAGCAGTTAAAGATGGCTATTCCTAAATGTAATGACCCTCAGAGGTAAAGCTGGGGGTGGGGGAGCTGAATTGCCCTGAAAGGCCTTGGCCTTCCACACGGTGCTCATCCCATCAGAAGGAGGCCTCCCTCTCCCGCCCCTCACCTCTGGCCTGGGAGTGCCCCTACCTACCTTCACTCCAGAGCCTCGGCTTTCCTAGCAAACTGGGCCTGTTCATTTCCCTTTCAGCACTAGACACAATTCTGGGAGAAAATGACCCAGAGCGCCCAGCTCCCCTCACCTCTTATCAGGCCCAACCCAATGCACGTGGGGACCAGAGGGTGAAGACTGACCGAGGTGCCCGGCTTGTGACCTGCACTTCTGTCTGCCCCCCAACCCCTGTTCCCACCCGTCCACGGGAGCCTCGTGTATATGGTTCCCAGCCTGGGGCTTCCCAGATACTGGTAAAGAGCCCGCCTACTGATGCGAGAGACGTAAGAGACACGGTTCATCCCTGAGTCGGGAAGATCCCCCCTGGAGGAGGAGTGGCACCCGCCCAGGCCACACGCATGCTCAGTGGGAAAGAATCCACCTGCCAGTGCAGTGAGAGACACAGGAGACCTGGGTTCAATCCCTGGGTCGGGAAGTTTCCCTGGAGAAAGAAACGGCAACCACTCCAGTACTCTTGCCTGGAGAATCCCACGGAGAGAGGAGCCTGGTGGGCTACAGTCCATGGGGTCTCAAAGAGTCAGATACGACTTAGCAACTAAACCACCACCACCACCGATATTCTTGCTTGGAAAATTCCATGAACAGAGGAGCCTGGAGGGTTACACTGGGGCTACAGTCCATGGAGTCACAAAGAGTCGGACCCGACTGAGAGACTGAGCGTGCACTCACCCACATGGGACTCATACACGACCCTGGGATTGCCTCCCCTTGCACGACAAAGTGCCCTGCTGAGAGGGACTCCTCTGAAATCCAAGCAATGGGTGTCTTGTCCTGACTTTGCTGCTCCAGGTTGGGAACGCCAGGAATATTTTGACAGAATGCATGCACCGAGGAAAGGCGTCCATGCTTCACCACACGCCGTGAGCCCAAGTGCAGGTACAGCTGACATGAACCAGCCCCAGGACAGGCATGGAAGTCTGATGCTGAGAACCCCTGACAGGTGAATGCTTCACCACACGCCGTGAGCCCAAGCGCAGGTACAGCTGACATGAACCAGCCCCAGCACAGGCGCGGAAGTCTGATGCTGAGAACCCCTGACAGGTGAACGAACGAGTGAATGAATGAATGAGAAGGACGCCAAGTGAGCTGGCATATACAGAGGAACGCACAGGCTGCCTTCATTCTTCAGGGTCCTGTTTCAGAAGTCTTCTCATTTCTAGAAATCTCATCAATATGGGATATTGTTTAATGCAGTTAAGAACTAATTATTTTTAGGCTGGCTGACCAGAATCAGTCGTAATCTCTTGCCTTTTAACCAGGTTTATAATCTTAATTGCCAGGGCTGAATGCCCCATTATTTAAATAGTACCGCCTCCTGCCCTTGTTACTCCTCTGACTGGTTCTGACCTTTCGCTGAAGGGTAAGCATGATCCTGGATTCAGACTTCCTTCTTCCTCATCTTGGTGAACTGGTCCTCATCTGGTATCAAAATGGAAATATGGTGATCAACTATTTCACATGGTTATATCGCCAAAAAGTTGAGTGTTCCCACTTAGAGTCCAGCCAGTCAAGCTTGATATGCAGACACGCACCAGAATGATATAGATGTGAGTGTGAGCAAACTCCAGGAGATGTGAAGGACAGGGGAGCCTGGTGTGCTGCAGTCCACGGGGTCTCGAAGGGTCGGACATGACTGAGCAATGCAACAACATCAACAAGAAGATCTGACTTTGGACTTACGCCAGTGGCTCAGTGGTAAAGAATCTACCTGCCAAGCAAGAGGCACAGCTTTGATCCCTGGGTCGAGAGGATCCCTTGGAGGAGGAAATGGCAACACACTCCAGTATTCTTGTCTGGGAAAATCCCACGGACAGAGGAGCCAGGTGGGCTATAGCCCATGGGGTAGCAAAAGAGCTGGACACGGCTGAGCACGCACATAGGCACAGTCTGGGGCAGGGATCCAGGCAACAGAATTTTTAAAAAGCTTTCCTGGGACTTCCCTGGCAGTCCAGTGGTTAAGAGCTCACCTTCCAATGCATGGAGTGCCAGTTCGATCCCTGGTTGGGGAATTAAGATTCTCCATGCCTCACCACCGAAACAGAAAACAGAAACAATATTGTAACAAATTCAATAAAGACTTTAAAAGATGGTCCACCTCAAAAAAAAGTGTGTGTGTTTTTAAAACTTTTTAAAAATTAGAAGCTTCCTGGGTGATTCTAATGCGTGAGAGGTGTTGAGACCCTGTCAGGGCTTGCTAGCGTCAGCTTCTGCTACACCGCACGGTCTTTCCCTCTTTAGCTCCTGAAGGAGCGAGGCAGAGGCTGTGACTCTGAAAAGAGCCGCCAGTTTCCGACGCTGATTGAGCGAGTGCGCACAGGGGCTTCGAGGTGCGAGACTTCCCCCACTGTGTGCGTCTCACGCTGCTCTCCTGTGTGCAGACTTTCCAGGGGGACTCGAGACGTTCCTAGAGGTCACTTGTCCAAGCCTCTCCTCTACAGATGTGGAAACCGAGGTCCTGGGAGGTGAAGAGGCTTTCGCGATGTCCTTTTGCTTGTTAGGGAAGGAGAGCCCAGCCCTGCTGCTGGGTCTGGTAGGAAAACCCGGCTGGTGAGTCAGATCGCCTTGGGGTCTTGCCATTTACCAGCTGTGTGACCTCGGGAATCCCGGCACCCCGTCTGAGCTGCTGTTCTTATCCAAGCAGGGGAAATGAGGCCTCCCTCCCTTCCAGGGTGGCCGTGAGGGGTAAGTGAGAAGGTGGCACATGCAAAGCTGATGGCCGTTTCCCCCCTTCCCAGGGCCCCGAGGACCTTCCCAGGGCAGGAGCAGAAGCAGCAAACAGAACCCGGCCGGCAGGGGAGGAGCGGAAGGGACGGCCCCTAGCGGGCCCCGGAGGGCCTCCGAGCTGCCGCTGCCAGAAAGAGCTGCTCAAGGCGGGCGTTTTAGTGCCTGGGACCCTGCGGGGCAGCCCCAAGAGCGCCTGGTCTGAAGAAGGCAGGCAGAGAGAGGGTCGCAGAATCGTCTCTGCCTTTAAGAGGCAGCTTGCGCTCTCAGTGTAGAATGTTGAAAGAAGCCTTCCTGCTCGATTTTCTTCTGTCTTCATCTTTGCTCAGAGCGAGCGATGCCCTTAATACCGCAGACAAACACCAGGTGTAAGGAAAGCGCCAGCTCCTCGGGGGGCCCGACGTTATTTTTCAATGACTAACCTAGATTGACAATTCTGTTAATAGGATTAGCGCTCATTGTGGAGCTGTTTTCTCTTATTAATTTGGCTTGACTTACATATACATTTTGAATTGGCTAGGAAAGGGGGGGCACCTTTGTTTTTAGGGGAAAAAAACCTCATGGCTTTATTTATGACTTCCTCTGCTTGAGAAAATATGACATCCTAATTATGAGCTCAAGTAATCTTTGTATTTTATAAGGAATCATAATGTCGAATCCAGACTTGTTCTTTTCGTGAAAACTGGTTGTAATTTAACTCTTGTGGCAGATGGATCCCTTCTGCTGATTTTGATACTTCGTTCTTTGGGTGTGCTTTTGTTTTTCTGTTTTCCCCGACTAACATTGATCATTCAGCAAGACTGTTGTGTGTGGGGGTGTTTATGTGTGTGTCTATGTATATCTGTGTGATCGGTGCGTGTGTCTGTGTGCATGTGTGTGTGGTATGTGCATATGTATGTGTTTCTCTGTGTGTGCAGTACGCGTGTATGTATGTATGGATGTGTGTGTCTCTGTGTGTAGTGTGTGCACGTGTGTATGTGTGTGCACGTGTGTAGTATGTGCATATGTACGTCTGTGTGTGTAGTATGCGCATGCGTGTGTGTGTGTGCATGTGTGTGTGTGTGTGCAGCCTCTCCATGTCAGACACCATGCAAGGCCCCGATGACAAAGACGGAAACCTCAGCCGCTTTGTTAAGAAGCACACAGTCCAGCAGGTGAGAGGATTCAGAGTAGAAAGATGGCAGGCGAGACATGCACTCAGGCGCTATGGAAGCACAGGGGACCTGGAGAGTGGGGAGATCATGGAAGGTTCTGGAAGAAGCAGCAGTAGAGCAACGTCTTCCAGGAAGGAAAGGGGTCACAGGGAGCAGGGTGTAGGGGACGTGAGGTGGGAGGAGGAGCTAGTCCAGGTGAGGGGCCCCAAGAGGTGAGGCTGGGCAGCTGGGAGCCAACTCAAGGTGTGCAGGCCAGGAGGCTGGACTCTACCCTAAAAAGTCATTGGAAGCCTTTTTTTTTTTTTTTTTAAAAAGGGGAAGAACAGAATCTGTTTGCATCTTGGAAACCTCACTCTGCAATTTTGAGGGGAGCAAGACACAATCAAAAAACTACTTAAGAGGTATTGTAAATGGCAACCCACTCCAGTATTCTTGCCTAGAGAATCCCATGGACAGAGGAGCCTGGTGGGCTACAGTCCATAGGCTCGCAAAGAGTTGGACACGACTGAAGAGACTTAATGCACACACAAGAGGTAGTGTAGTCAAGTTGCTGAGAAGTGCTGAACCCTGCACTTGGGGAGGAGTTGAGAACGATTGGGAGGTGGAATGCGGAGAAGGCAGTGGCACCCACTCCAGTGCTCTTGCCTGGAAAATCCCACGGACGGAGGAGCCTGGTGGGCTGCAGTCCATGGGGTCACACAGAGTCAGACACGAGTGAAGCGACTTAGCAGCAGCAGCAGCAGGGGGTGGAACGGCTGTCGCCTGCTGATCGCTCTGTGCGGGGCTGGAGGAGGGGGGACCTGGAGGGTGAGCCTGGGGGCGGTGTGGGTTGGGGGCCGTGGCGGAGGTGGATCCTGCAGGAGCAGGGAAAGACATTTCTGGGTCTGAGCTGGAGGTGCCCCAGGAGAGGTGGACGCGATGGTGACCTTTAGGAGAAGGTGTAGGAAGGAGGTAGAGGCTGGAGGGTCAGCAGCACACATCTAGGTGGCAGCTGAAGGCCACAGGAGATGCTGCCATTCGGGGAGAGCGTGACAGCGTGAGGGACAAAGAGAAGACGGTGGGGGGAGCACCCGGGGATATTCAGAAACCTGGGGGCAGACCGGGGAGGTAACCCTGGGAAGAGAGGAGAGACAGGTTACGGAGCAGAATGAGGAGGGTGGTGCTGAGAGGCTGAGAGAGAGAGGGCTTCAGGGAGGAAGCGCTGAGTGAGACGGGGCGAGGAAGGCTCTGCCCTGGGAAGGACGGCTCCAGGAAGAGGGCCCGGACGGAACAGCAGGACCGTCTACTGCAGCGAGACCGACCTCAGAGCATCCTCAGGAGGAAGGCTCTGCCCCGGGAAGGACCGCTCCAGGACGGGGGCCCGGACGGAACAGCGGGACTGTCTACTGCAGCGAGACCGACCTCAGAGCATCCTCAGGAGGAAGGCTTTGGCAGAGCAGCGGGAACTGATCATTTAGGAAGATGCCTAGAAAGCCACGTTCACTCAAAGTGCTGTTTGCTTTAGTTGGAGAGACTTGACCTCCTTTACAATGGAGAGGCCAGTGGGGAGAAAGCACTGAAGACCCAG
>NW_011494921.1:3985109-3986279 GCF_000754665.1 Bison bison bison | reverse complement strand
GGTAACCCTGGGAAGAGAGGAGAGACAGGTTACGGAGCAGAATGAGGAGGGTGGTGCTGAGAGGCTGAGAGAGAGAGGGCTTCAGGGAGGAAGCGCTGAGTGAGACGGGGCGAGGAAGGCTCTGCCCTGGGAAGGACGGCTCCAGGAAGAGGGCCCGGACGGAACAGCAGGACCGTCTACTGCAGCGAGACCGACCTCAGAGCATCCTCAGGAGGAAGGCTTTGGCAGAGCAGCGGGAACTGATCATTTAGGAAGATGCCTAGAAAGCCACGTTCACTCAAAGTGCTGTTTGCTTTAGTTGGAGAGACTTGACCTCCTTTACAATGGAGAGGCCAGTGGGGAGAAAGCACTGAAGACCCAGGACAGGACACTGGGTGGAACAGGACTCAAGTCTAACATGAGGTCGTGGGTTACTTCACGCCGATGAAGTCCCCTAACGACCTGGCATTTGAAAAGCAGAGGAAACCGACGTACGTGTGGACGTGAACGTCCTGTGATGACCTGGAGTAGGGGGATGAGATGGGGGTGGTGGGGAGGCTTTCAAGGGTAGGGACACGGCAAATATACTCTTCTACATACATGTCCAGTTATTGCGATTTCATGACCGCACTCATTTGACTCCTGCGATGACTGCAATAGACAGGGGTCATCAGAAGATGAGGGTCTGACCAACGAGGCTATACTGACGATGAGCAGAAAACCCGGAAGGGAGGCGTGTGTGGTTTGGCGGGCGTGAGGGCTCCACTGCTCCTCTCAGAGACCGAATTTCCCTTCCCCCGGTCAGCAGTCGACTAGAACTCTTTTTTGCAGCAAACACTGGCCAAATGATTTCTTTCAAAAATACAGTTCTAATTCTAGAATGTGACGGAGTTATCCTCATCAGACCCGACAGCTCCTGGGAAGACATTTCCCTCAAATCTGCTCTTTTGGGCCTGGGCGAGGGTTCGGGCCCAGGACCGCCTCGTGCTGGTTATGTAACCGCTGGGAGTGACCCCGGGGAACAGTGAATGAGGCCCTCAGGGGTCCCCCCTCGTTAGCGGGGAGGACCCGGTGAGCATGTCCAACCCCCTGTGGGCTGTTAATACTGTTAGTCCGGCTGTTTACCCAACATGGATTTTATGAGACGGCCCGGGACTGAGGGTTCTGCAAACTCCAAGGGGAGGGCAGGTT
>NW_011494921.1:3948204-3985009 GCF_000754665.1 Bison bison bison | reverse complement strand
GGGTAAGGCCCTGGTGAGCCGTGCTCTCTGGCCAGCACTGTTTAGACATGTTAGGCTTCTGTGTTCTGGTCTCAAGTTCTCATTAGTGCAGTAATCAGGATGGCAAGCCCCATGAAGGGCTGCGGGCAACGACTTGAGAACCTGTTGTTCTGTCCCTGCGCTGGCCCAGGCCTCCCTTAGCCGGTCTGGGCTGCTGCGAGGGCCCAGTCCCGACACGCCGGCCCCTCATCCCTTCCCCTCCGGTTCACCATACACAGCACCATGGCCATCTCCTTTCCCCACTTCAGTGACACCCACGGGCACTGCCTGGCTTTCCAGGGCTCCTTATGGGGCATCTAGGAGAGGAAAACCCACCACCTATATTCCCCTTGTGGTTCTCAGAAGGTTCTTTCTAAAGGGTCCACCATGCAGATTCTTCTGAATAATCAAAGGAAGCCCTATGAGCTAACTGATGGATGGTTCCATACGAGCCTGTAGCCCCCCTCAAGAGGCTGACTTGATGCAAAGACTTTCAAGGCCTGGGAAATGACTCTCCCCCATGGCCATCGTTTCCTCAAAGTTGTCTCCTCTCGCAGCTGAAAATTCCAATTCCTTCAACGCTTCCTCAATGACAGCCAGCTGTTTCAAGATTTCTCGGCCAGCACCCCGGTGGCTGCGGAGACAGTGGCTCAGCTCCCTACCATGCCCACCCACGGGCCTCGAAGATGTGGCCCCTTCCTGCCCCCCACCCAGCGATCCAGCAGGGCCCAGCGTCCTTCCCATGCCTGCTAGCACATCAGCCACTGCAGCGCAACATGCGCTGTGTGATCCTTAATATCAACAGAGTGCACTGCAAAAAACAAGCCCCCCTCTGGAAGTCGCTCCTGGCCACCCGCACTGACCCTCCTAGAGTGCGCAGTCCCCAGGGAAGAACTGAGACCCACCGAGGGGCGGTTCTGCTGGGGCGGGCTGGGGACACCAGGAGGCCGGAAGGACCCGGGGTCCTGCCCCCGCGCCGGCATCAAGAGCCTGTGACGGCCTCTCAAGGAGGAGGGGGCGCGGCGGGCTGCCCTCCAAGCCCAAGGCCTGCGCGGAGGCAGGGGTGTCACTCATGGCTGGGGAGACCTGGACTGGACGGAGTGCGACCCGGCCGATCCTTGATGGCGTTCTTCCTCTCAGTTACTGTTTTCAAAATGTATTTATTTTGTTTGTTTATTTTGGGCTGTGTTAGGTCTTCGATGCTTCGCAAGGACGTTCTCTAGCTACGGCAACAGGAGCTACCCTTTGCTGCTGTGGGCGGGCTTCTCCTTGCTGTGCCTTCTCTTGTTGAGTCCACAGCATGTGGGATCTTCCCCGCCCAGGGATCGAACCTGGGTCCTGTGCACCGGCAGGCAGGTTCTTATCCACTGCCCACCAGGTGAGCCCTAATCACCATTTTTATGAACAGTGCACCTGAGGTTAGATAGAGTTTCCAGGTGCTGACCAAAAAAGCAGGCCGTTGTGTTATTGCGGCAAATTCTTGAAGCATCAGATGTAGAATCCATTTTGACACCATCCAGCCATGGGCTTTCCTAGTAGCTCAGAAGGAAAGCATCTGCCTGCAATGCAGGAGACCTGGGTTCGATCCCTGGGTCAGGAAGATCCTCTGGAGAAGGAAATGGCAATGCACTCCAGTGTTCTTGCCTGGAGAATCACGGACAGAGGAGCCTGGCAGGCTATAGTTGGACAAGGCTGAGCGACTAACACACACAAAGCCACGACACATGGGCGCCCTCAGGGAGGCCCCCACCAGAGAGTGAACTCCACGGCGCAGGATGACGTGGGGAGCGCTTTCAGGAGCCGCTATCACTGTTTACTCGGGTTGTATCGGAGTTTTGTCTGTGCTCACGGTCTCCCGTCAAGCCATCATCTGACAGAGCAGCGGGGAAAGCGACGGGCCCAGGTCTCTGGAGGACAGATTCTGAGATGCTTCGCTGAAATAGGAGCAGGGCACGCTGTCCCAGAAGGGGCAGGGCAGTTTTAAACCACGTGGAATTCCAGACAGCTCTAAAACTTTCAGAACGCCTCAAACGTGAAGAGTGGAAAGAGCAGAGACCTTGAGACCAGGCGGAGCTGTGTTCAAATCCCTTTGTGGGTAGGATGCTCTTTTTCAGGTCTGAGAGGCCCGAGATCCAATCCTGGTTCTGTCACTCCACAGCTGTGGGGTTTTGCAAAGTCCCTGAGCACCCCCACCCCACTCCCACCTTGGCTGCAGTCTTCTCATGTCTGAAGTGAGGCCATGGCTTGGACTCTTAGACAAACTCGAAGGTCTCTTTCGGGGTCTATGAAAAAATCAGGAGGGGGTCTCATATGTGTTGTGCATTTGAACCAGCTATAGAAGAATGGGTTCATGGGCATTAGTAACCCAGGCAGCCAAGTTACTGGCTCCGCTGTTCATACTGTATCGACTGCTTGTGGTCCTGCCTCCTCTCGGTGGCTTCGGGGAGCAGTAGTTAGATGTGGTGCTAGTGTTAACAAACCTGTTTGCCAGTGGAGAAGACATGAGCTTCATGGGTTCTATCCCTGGGTCAGGAAGATCCTCTGGAGGAGGGCATGGCAACCCACTCCTGTATTCTTGCCTGGAGAATGGACAGAGGAGCCTGGTGGGCTACAGAGTGGCAAAGAGCTGGACGTGACTGAAGCGACTTGGCAGGCAGGCAACCTATGCTGAATAAAGTCACTGTCACTCCAGGGAGGATACGGATCTATATATTACGTGGCTCTAATTCTCCCCTCTTTCCATAGTTTCTGTTGGAAAGGCTCTTGTGCCAAAGAAACAAACCAAGCTTAGAGATCTAGGAATTATTTTATTCTCTGAAGCGCATCAAACATTTTGCAAAGGAGGTTGTCCACCCCTGAGGATTTGGGTGAGCAAGACCACCAGCTCACCATTAAAAAAACAATCAAAGGGCAGATATTTTCAGTTTAAGTGAAAGAAAGTGAAGTTGCTCAGTCGTGACTCTTTGCAACCCCACGGACTGTAGCCTGCCAGGCTCCTCCATCCATGGGATTTTCCAGGCAAGAACACGGGAGTGGGTTGCCATTTCCTTCTCCAGGGTCTCTTCCTGACCCAGGGGTCGAAATTGGCTCTCCCGCACTGCAGGCAGGTTCTTTACTGTCTGAGCCCCCAGGAAGCCCTACTGTTTTCGGTTTAGAGACCTGTAGTTCTTAAGTTGTTGACTCACCTCAGTGACTCACCCTTGTTATTATCAAGAAATAAGGCTTTTGTGTGTAGAGATAGTAACAGTGGTAAGAGCGATCACCCACGGAGCTCTTTCCACTAGTCAGGCACTTGATTTGTCTTATGATTTCAGACGAAGAAAGTACGTGTCAGGAAGTACGTGTCGCTGCCCTCGTGTTATAGACGAGGAAAAGGAGGCTGAGATGTATTAAGAAGCCATCTGAGATTGCTGATGTCAGAGCCAGGACTCAAACCCAGTTTTCCTTACATCCTCACCGAACCACAGAACAGTTGTCAAAAATATATCCTCAACAACAACAAATATGTATGTATATATCCTTAAAATACCCCATCTTTCTGGAAGACACACAACCAGCTGATGGAGTGTCTGTGTGTGTCTGTGTGCGCGTCCCTTAGCGGGACGGTAGTCACTCTCTTTCCATCTGTTTCCTCTAAGAACACACCTTCTAAGACTGTGGTGAGGACTGAATGGATTTATCTATGCAAAGAACTTGAGAGCAGTGCCTGGCACTTAGAAGAGCTCAGTAAATGTCGGCTGCAATGACCGTTATTCTCATTGCGCATATACAGATATTCTATAGTCCTTGAATATATTTACATAAACAGGTATTACTCCATTTTGTTGGGAGGAAATGGAAGTTCATAGAAGTTAAGTGCCTGGAATCTAGTTTTTATGAACTAATTCAATGCTCTTTTCACTATATCAAATACCTCGATTATGATTAAGTGAAAGTCACTCAGTCGTGTCCGACTCTTTGCGACCCCATGGACTATACAGTCCATGGAACTATCCAGGCCAGAATACTGGAGTGGGCAGCCTTTCCCTTCTTCAGGGGATCTTCCCAACCCAGGAAGATCTGCTTTACTAGCTGAGCCACCAGGGAAGCCCCAATTATGATTAAGACATAAAATATATATGTATTTATATATATATTTATATATGTATATATACACACACACAGCCTTCTGAGTGTGACCCTTGCTGATAATCCAACACTCTGCGTTTCTTATTATGTAAAAAATGACTGCATGTTTATTGTGTTAAGAGTCTCACCTTTGGGAGTCTGTACTTTTCTCTGAGGTGAACTCTGAGGCACGCCCTCTCGGCCTTTTTTTGTGTAAACGCAGCATCTCTTTCCATCCTGAAAGTGAAAGAAAGGATCAGAGGACATGAGACCACTGGCTACTCCAGCCCTGCTCAGAGGAGCCAGACACAGGGCCACACCCTCTGAGTTCCCACTGATCACGACTGAGTACAGACCCGAATTCCCAGACACGTCGGTTCTGCGAGCCTTCTGATGCGGCTCGGGAGAGGCGGGGGGACCACCCCTGGTGCAGAGCTGACCTCACCCTGTTCCTCTCACCCCACCTGGGAGCTCAGACGTCAGAGTCACTGTGAGTGCTTCCCAACGGGCAGCTTCCCAGCCTGTCCGCATCCTGGAGAGAAGCTATGTTTTCAAAATCATTTCGTTTCTTATTTTATTATATTTTTTAGGGGCTGACACATTTAGTGCTTCTGAAATGCTAGGTGTATAAACTGATAACAGAGGATGTTGAGAATTACTTTGGGGATGTAAGTTTTATTTATTTCTAGAATTTAAAACATTGAAATATAGTTGCTGTACAATACTATATGTCACAGATATACAATATAGCAATTTATTACTTTTATTTTATTTAAAAAAGTTTTTTTGAGCTGTGTCACTCAGCATAGGAAATCTTAGTTCCCCAACCAGGGATCGGACCTGGGCCCCTTGCACAGGAAGTTCAGAGTCCTAAGTGTTGGACTGCCAGGGAATTCTTCCTCCCTCTTTTTGCCCCACAATTTTTAAAGGTTATCTTCCATTTATAATGATCATAATTAACATATTGGCTGTGTTCCCTATTTTGTACAATATATCCTTATAGCTTATTTTATACATAATAATTTGTACTTGGCACATAAGTTTTAAATTCTACAGAACACTTATTTTTATGGAACAAAAATGTTTGGAGCAAACCCTTGGCATCTCCTTCCATTTCCTTTCCTGACATCCTTTTAGAAACCCTTACATGGACTTTCCACATATCTATTTAAGGCCAGGTTCGGTCTCCACCTATGCTGCCTTGATTCTGCAAGATTCTGAAAGTGAGAGATCTAATTTTGTGTTTTAAAGGATGTTCTTCTCCAGATCTCTGCAGAGCTGTGTTTCTGCAAAACAGTTACGCTCAGTGACTGAGACTTGGAGATTCAGTCATTATTCAATTCATTTAATTCCATCAATAAATGGGGATCAGAAGTCTAAGCTACAATAATGTGGAATTAAAAAAAAAAAGCACTTGAAATCCTTAACAGCTGAACAGGGACATGTAAAATATAAATGACAGGGAATCCAACTGCGAAAAGTTCTCTCTGTGACCCTGCCAAAGAGACGTGCTCTGGAAATGGCGCCTTAGTCCAGGGAGAAGCATCCGCTCCTCCCTTTCTGCTGTCAGCGTCTATAAACCAGGTCGTGCAGACTTCTTCCAGTGTCTCTCAGAACCACCCCTTCCATTCTAACCATAGCAGCCTTATGAACGTCCATCAGTCCATACCGTATCTCATGCAGTGATTCTTATCTTCATACCATATCTTATGCAGTGATTTTTAAAATAGGTTTCTAGTCCCGAATTATCAAAAAGAGCTGGAAGTAGTGGTGTACTGGCTAATGTATCACAACCAGCTTTCTGGGGAGAGAAGCTCTGAGGCACCCACCAGGTTCCGTGGTGTCAATACTTCCACTGAGGCGGACTTCAAACTAGTACTATCAACTTGATGTCACTGATACTGGGGAGACACTGGGGAGAGATACATGCGATTAACTTTGATGGGTCACTGCCGGATGCCGTGGGTCAGCTCGGCACATCACTGGCTGGAAGATCCATTTTTCTCACCGCTGTTTAAATCTGGCTCCTCTCAGACGCGGCCGTCTCCTTTACTGCATACCATGGAAACAGCAAACATGCTCTGTCCACGTTTCTCTACCACTTGGGCCACTTGATTAGAGGCCGCATTGGCCATGTAAATGGTCTCCCTGCTTCCATCATGGCCCTGCCATTGAGAAGTGACATTTTTAACAAACGGCCTGAGCGATTCTTATGCAAGCTAAACAGAGCTGCAGCAGCCAGGACGGGGGGCCGTTTGGAGGCAGACAGGATTTGGGGATATAATATAAAGCTATTTCCCTTCACTGTCAACCTGTTAAGCCCCAATTTAGGTACAGCCGTCCCTTCCCTGGGTGAAGGGGTCACTCACACAGGGTCGGGTGTGGATTTTCAGAACGCTCTGTGGATGGCCTAATTGGACTTGTGATTTGCTGTTGGAAGTGGGCTCCCTTGTTCTTGATGATCCAGAGAGAAGTAAACACCTTTGAGGATGTCGGTGAAGCTCCCTTGAACCACGTCTTCTCCTAGCTGCCCAAGGAAGCACATTGCTAGAGGCTGCTTTTTCATACGGGCTTCCCTGGTGGCTCAGTGGTAAAGAATCCACCTGCCATTGCAGGAGACGTGGGTTTGATCCCTGGGTTGAGAAGATCCCCTGGAGAAGGGAATGGCAACCCACCCCTGTATTCTTGCCTGGAGAATCCCATGGACAGAGGAGCCTGGTGGGCTGCAGTCATGGGGTCGCAAAGAGTCAGATGGGACTGAGCAACTCAACGACAACAACAGGAACCTTTATATATGTGGCCCTGCCCTCTAGCTGTACAGGACTGGATCAAGCTGGGTAAGTGGAATTTCTTCTCTGAGAATTTGGGTTTGGGACGGAGCAAGTCAGAGACTTGCAGTGTGGCTGGATTTGTTAACAGTGAGCTCAGAGGATGTCGGCTGCCCATCCTCACGGGTGGTTTGGGTAACAGAGGAGCAGAGGGCTGACTGCCCCAAAAGGACAAAGCAGCCGCATGGAGGAGGACGGGCGGCCAGGGATCGAATGAGGGCCCGTGACTCCCAGTGACGCTCTGGTCCTGGTTCGGCCCACGAGGCCTCGGGGCATGTCTGCAATGGGTCTGGTGAAGCATCTTTGCAAGAAGCATGTTATTTGTTCAGTCATTTCCGACTCTTTGTGATCCTGTGGTCTGTCCATGGGACTTTCCAGGCAAGAGCACTGGAGTGGGTTGCCATTCCCTTCTCAAGGGGATCTTCCCGACCCAGGGATCCAACCTGAGGATCCAACCTGAGTCTCCTGCATTGCAGGTGGATTCTTTGCCACTGAACTACATGCTATGATATGCTAAGTCACTCAGTTGTGTCCGACTCTTTGTGACCCCGTGGACTGTAGCCCACCAGGTTCCTCTGTCCATGGGATTCTCCAGGCAAGCATGCTAGAATGGGTAGCCATGCCCTCCTCCCTGAACTACATAATTTGCCTTAAAATAAATATCCTGTTTTCAGGTGGCTCCGTTGATTTCTATTTCTTAACTCCAAGTTCTGGAATCATTACACAGAAGCCTGGCTGAAGGAAGGGTTGGCTCTGAAGGTGTCACATTAAACTGCTCATCACTGGGGCCTGGCTTTGGACACTCTTTGAACTCATTTCCCTCTGCAAAAGGTCAGGCCTGGAGGAGGCATAAGAGAACCCTGGACTCAGTCTTCCCATTTAGGGAAAGAGCTTGCTGAAGAGCTCAGAGACCTGGGGGCATGGGCAGAAGCCGATCTCCCCCAACATCAATATTTTACTATAAAAAGATTCAAGTGTACAGAAAAGTTGAAGCAATTTTACAGTTGACACGCATATATTCACCATTTATATTCTACTACTGGCATCTTCCTATACGTTTTAGAAAATGTCACTTACCTAGCCCTCTCTCTCCATTTTTCTCTCCATTCATTTATCCATCATATTTTCTGATGCATTTCAAAGTTGTTGACATCAGTACTCTCTTCCCCCAAACACTTCAATGTGCATACCATAATTCCAATTACATATCTGTTTATTTGTTGTTGTTGCTCAGTAGCTAAGTCATGTCCAATTGCAACCCCATGGGCTGTGGCATGCCAGGCTGTCCTTCACCATCTCCCAGAGTTTGCTCAAATTCATGTCCCTTGAGTTGACGATGCCATCCAACCATCTCATCCTCTGTCATCCCCTTCCCCTTCTGCCCTCAATCTCTCCCAGCATCAGGATCTTTTCCAGTGCGTCGGCTCTTCACGTCAGGTGGCCAAAGTATTGGGGCTCCTTTTCTTTTGAATTAAAATGTTGCATGCTATTAAATGCACAGACCTTAAATGGACTGTGATGGTTAACTTCGTGTGTCAGCTCAACTGGGACACAGGGTGTCCTGGTTAAACATCATTTCTGAGTGTGTTTGGGAGGCTGTTTCTAGATGAGATAAGCATTGGAGTCTGTGGACAGTGGACGGAGTGAAACAGAAGGCCCTCCTCGATGTGCGTGTGTGGGGTAGGGGGTGCTCGTGGAATCCACGGAGGCTTTGAATCAACAAAAAGGCCCCCTGCCTGCCTGCTGAGCTGAGACAGTGATCTCCTCTTGCTCCGAGAACCCTCCAGTTCTGAGAACCACACCACCTACTTCCCTGGGTTGGAGATGGCAGATGGTGGGACTTCCCAGCTTCCACAGCCACGTGAACATTGGCTCCTTGTGATAAATCTCACATATATCTGTGTGTACATACATACATTTTTTTCCTCTTCTCTTGCTTCTGTTTTTACTGTGTAAACCAAACCTCGATTGAGGTGTAAAAAACATTACTATCAGCTGAGAAAATGCCCTCATCCCGCTCTCGATCGATGCCTGATCCCAGTCCTAGAGACCATCACTGTCTTTTTCCCACCATAGGTTGGGTTTGCCTGTTCTAGAACTTCATACACATGTAACCACACGCTATGCATTCTTTTGTGTAATTCTTCTTTCACTCAGCATTAAAAAACTGGGGATTTATCCAGCTTGTTTTGCTTACCAGGGGTTTGTTCCTTTTCATCACTGAGTGTATTCTACTGTATGAGTAGATCTCATTCGTTTATTTATTCTGTTGATGAACACTTGGATTATTTCCTAGTTTGCGCTCTCGTGAATGAAGCTACTAGGAACTTCTTTGTACAAGTCTTTTTGTATTTCTCTGGTCGCAGTGTGTGTTTTTAACTTTGATCATGTCTAATTCCTCATTTCAAAATTTTATGGTCACTGATTTCAGGGTCATGTTTAAGAAATTTCTGCCTGCTTCCAAGGTGCAAAAATATTCTGTTTTTTTTTTTCTAGATGCTTCATAATTTTAGTTTTTATGCTTAAGCCTGTGATGCACATCAAGGTTCCAGTTACAAGTGATGCCATAGCCGTTGCTGTATCATAACCAAGGGGACATTTTCATATAATGGAGAGAAATGGAGGGATCAACAGGTTGTTTTATTTAGAACTTTCCAAATATTCTATTTAGGTATAGACCGCTTTCAGTACTAATGTTACCAATATGGCGGCGGGGGCAGGGCGGTGTGCGTGTGGAATCTGAGCATGGAAATAAAGTAAAAACGAATGTGCCGTGGAGAGCATTGCTGAGTAGTGTTTGATTTACTATTAGTAACGTCAATCCCACAACTTTCCTAAAGTGATGAGGACAAGTTAAGGAGGCTTTTATTTGCTAATATTCATTCTAATTATTATATATATTATGACATGTGTAGCTGTCTCTAGACGTAATTTGTGTGAACCATTTTTGATGCCTAATTTTTTCATTGTAATAGTTGCTCCAAATTATACATTTCAAAATTTTTTTCTATTGAAGTACAGCTGATTTACAATGTGTTAGTTTTGGGTGTACAGCAAAGTGGTTCTGCTTTATATATACGTGTGTGTGTGTGTGTGTGTGCTCAGTTGTGTCTGACCCTTTTGCGACCCCATGAACTATAGCCCACCAGGCTCCTCTGTCCATGGAATTTTCCAGGCAAGAATACTGGACTGGGTTGCCACCTCCTCTTCTAGGGGATCTTTCCAAGCCAGGGATCGAACCCATCTCTTGAGTTTCCTCCACTGGCAGATGGGTTCTTTACCACTGTGCCATCTGGGGAGCCCTTTATATATATTCTTTTTCAGAGTCTTTCCCCTTATAGGTTATTACAAAATACGGAGCACAGTTCCCTGATGTCTGCCTCTTTGTTTTGTATTCTAGGCGATAAGCTCTTGGAAACTCACAGTGGACTGGACGTCCTGCCTCCTGCCGTGCAAGCAGGTCAGCCTCACTGTCCTGCTACCGTTGCTTTAATTGGGTGATCAAACAAACGTACCACACACACACACACAGAGCTGAGTGGTGGGTGAAAACTGACTGATGATACCATTTGACTATTTTGGTTTCTGATCTGTCCAGATATAAAATTAAGTAAAACTATGACATTAGTTAATCAAACAGATGTCATGTCTGTGACCAGATTTATTACTGGGACACATTAAGTGATATTTTAATATCAGATGTGTAGTCTATATTTCTGACCATTTTCTTTTTATTGGTCCCCTTGAGCTGAGAACATCTGATGCTATTTTTCTGCTTCCGCTTTTTTTTTTTAACACACCATAGGCAAAACTGGCCAGTATTCAAGGAATGCTGCCTTTTTTTGCGTATTATTTTAGCACCCACATTATTTTTGCAGTTGCATTAAAAAAAAACAAAAACAGACCTTAAATTTACTGCAAAGCCAAGTACAGTACATTCGAGGTAGTTTTATAAGCCACAGTTGCTTTCAGGAAAAAATACAATAGACAAGGTTCCCACTAAATGGAAGATTTCAGCTTCCTTAGGTTCCTCCAGGTCATCAACCCTTTCTCCTTTAATCATTTTAGCAATAAGACCTAGGCAATTATCATGTAATTATTAGCAAAACAGCCACAGTGGCAAAAAAAAACAAAAACAAAAAAAAAACACCAAAAAAAACCTTTTGTAACATATGGTTAACTTTTAACTTCAAGACTGATGCTTCAATACTCAGTTGATTTGATTCTTAAAACTCTTAAATTCTACTTAAAACTTTAAAAAATTAAACATAGACTACACTTATTTAAAGATCAGTCTTCAGTAGTTAAAAATTGGTAATATTCACATTCCATAATACCCAACTGAAATGTTACTAATGTTTTATTTTTATCACAGTTTATATATAGCCAGAACGTCCTTATCTTTTGGAGTTATATAGGCAAAGTGTGCAGGGGTAAAGTATCAGGACGTCTGTAATTTACTTTAAAAGTGGTTCTCGGTACCTATTTTATCTATCAATCATCTATCCTCCACCCAATCATCTGTAAGCAAACGTGATGAAACGCCAACTGCCCATTTCAGGCCACAGGTCACGTGGCCATTCTTTATACTGCTCGACTCGTCTGCAACTTTTAAAGTTTTCATAATAGGCAGTCCGCATATCTATTCAGTCTTTTGAGAAGCCAAGTCTTATGACATAATTGTCATGTTGAATTTTCCAGGCTTTTTTTTTCCCCCACACATTTAAGTTCAAGAACATTGTACTCTATGCTCTTTTAGGCCCCCTTCCAGGCGCAAAGTCTGAATTCCTGGTTTGAAAGCTTTCTGCACTCACCTAAGGGTGAATTTCCAGATGACTGTAAAAATATTCAGGTGCCCAATTTTGCATTTGAACAACTGAGGTCAATTAAAATGTGCCCGGATCAAAGTTTCAGCTGCTTTTAAGGATGACATGTAGATTTGTTTACAGCGTTTTTCATTTTCATTCACACAAGACAGAGTAGCTGCTGATGCTAGGAACTGGTTCAGTTTTTAGCAGGACAGACTTCCCTGAGGTTAGAGGAGACGGCCTAGGAAAGGCCTCTGAAGGGCGGGAGGGGGAGGGGGCGCCGGACAGCGTGGCTCAGGGAGCTGCCTTCTGCTCTAACAGGGAGCCCGAGCTGAGCTGCGTGCACTCACTTTTCCTCGATGATCTGCTTCTGGTACTCCTCATACTCCTCTCGACTCATCCCTTGAGCGGCTGCGGGGTCAGACGCTCCTCCTTCTTCTTTTTTTTCTTCAGACCCGCCACCGAGTCCTAAATTCTTCACCTGGTTACTTATCATAGTTTTCATAAGGAAAGCCATTGTGTCTGCCCCCAGAGAAAGAAAACCAAACACTCCGAGAAAACTCAACAGAAATAAATCACAAAATCCCCAAGTATTTTCAGTGATAGCAACACGTTGAAAAGCAAAGGACTCTGTGCAGCCTCATCTATTCAAGGGCATAATGATAGCGAGGAGTGGTTTGTGGGCTCTAAGCTGGATTAAAGAGGTGAACTCCTTAGCACAGAGAGGCAGATGGCTCTGATTACCGAGGCATGCAATCAGATGCAACCAACTACTTTCTGAATTAGTACACTAAGCTAATTTCAGAGGGGGAAAAAAGAATCCTTCACATTATCCATCCCTCTCCCATTTCTAAGGTTTAAATTATAAGCGCAGTAGGGCTTCATCAAGGGTTGTTTCAATTAAATGAATTGGAGGTGACTGATTATATGACTGTGGTGCGGTTCCAAATTCTAGCCCATGAGGACAACATCCTGTTGAGAACTGAGTCCCATGAGATGCAAAACCTAAAATGCTTTATTTAGCAAAAATAATCCTTTGATCCATCATTTTATCCCACTGGACTCTCAGGACTATGTAAGGATTTGTGTTTTGGTTTGCTTGAATCCTATGCTATTTCAGCGGTTACTGGGTCCTGGACACAAATACCCAACCAGGGCAAGTGTGAAGGGCAAGCCAGAGGGTCTTTCACTTGCACCTGGAAGATCAGCCTAGCTTGTTCCTGCACTGAAAGGTTACACTTCTGCATGGAAACAATGTGCTGGACACTTGCAAAGCTCTGACCCAGAAGGTAAGAACATGGGTAAGTCAGGTCATCGGTGGGGACTGGGTATTTTCCTCTAGTAGCTCACATAGTAGAGAATCAGCCTGCATCGCAGGACACCCAGGTTCCTTCTCTGGGTCAAGATCCCCTGGAGAAGGGAATGGCTACCCACTCCAGTATTCTTGCCTGAATTTCATGGACAGAGGAAGCTGGTGGGCTGCACTCCATGGGGTTGCAGAGTCGGATACCACTGAGTGACTAACACTTTCACACTTTTTTCCTCTTAAACGCAGTCACTTCCTGGGTGCTGTGTTTAAACTCACTAGTGTATTTGGAGAAAACTTTCAACAGTGTTTGGTTAATAGCAGATTCTCATCGGCTGTGGTTTCCTCCAGGTCAAGGGAGGAATTTGAGCATGGCTAAGACTTTAATCTACCTTAGTATCTTTCTAATTAAAGCACTCCAAGAGCCGGTGGGGAGGAGGGGAGAGATACAGCCTATTTGTAAGCTATGCTTATTGTTTTATCCACAGGCATGAGCCGTTTCAGGAAATAGATGACTCTCCCTCAGACTGTACACAACCATATATACTGGATCTTTGCCTAAAATGCTTGTTTTATGTATTTTAAGATGTTCTTCATTTTACTAACCTAAAATGTTCTGTTTTAAAAATTAACAAACATTTAGGGTGAAGTAAGAAACTTTTCTTGGTGTTCGATTGAGAATGTGCTTTCATACTTAATTCCACTTCCACTTTTAAGATGTGTTGCTTGGGATGTAATACATTCAAGCCATGACTCCTAAATTATTATTTATAATAAACTGCTTTTCATCTCCATTGAGGAGACTTTACTAGTAAAGTATTACAGAACTTTATACAAAGGAAAAGCCATAATCTGTTTCTGTTGTTTCTCCTTATTTCTGAAAGAAAAGGACAATCTCTAAAAGCAAAACAATAAGGATAAAAATCTATAAGTTATTCTGTTAAATTATTCGCTTTATTATAAGACGATTACAATTGCATTTTACTAGGAATTAGGAGATCTGAACAGTGAGGGTCTCGGTTCTGAACTCCAAAGCCAGTCTGTGAAGCTGCTCCTCCCTGAGCAGTGCTTTGTGTGTGTGTGAAGAGGGGGGGATGGTGCTGGGCATCACAGAAACTCCGGGGTGATGACCACACCAGGGTGACAAGCGAACACTCCCTGGGACTGCTTATGAAATCAGACCTTTCACTGCCTTCCCATAAGGTAATTCCATTGAAAAGAGCACCGTGTCTTTAAAACTTTTTATTCAGTTTATTCCAATGGCCTTTCTACTTGGCCACCCGGTGGAATCTTCCAGAAAGGGAAAATAAACACCCCAGGTGAAAAGGGAAACTAGCTGTTAACCTTCCAAAGCCTCCTCATTGTTCTGAATAAAACCCTACATCTTTACGATGGCACGTCCCCAGTGCCCAACAGTGTCTAGCTCCCACCACCCCGCCCCAGGCAGGCTCACTGCCTAGGTTTTGGTTTCCTCTGATTTCTTTCAAAGCTACATAATTTCTTTTTTTTAATTAATTTTTTAAAATTGAAGGATAACTGCTTTACAAATTGTGTTGGTTTCTGCCAAACATCAACATGAACTCAAACCCATCTAGTTTCTTTTACGTTGAAAGTGAAAAGTCGCTCAGTCATGTCTGACTCTTTGCGACCCCATGGACTCCCTCCCCATGGGATTCAGGTCAGAATACTGGAGTGGGTAACCTTTCCCTTCTCCAGGGGATCTTCCCAACCCAGGGATCAAACCCAGGTCTCCCACATTGCAGGTGGATGCTGTACCAGCTGAGCCGCCAGGGAAGCCCTTTTCTGTAAGGGCCATTACCTCAGTTTCCATTTTCTGAAACCACTTATAAAGACCACCTTTTACAAGCTGCCAACCCTGAGAGAGTATTATGAGGAAAATGAAGGCCATCTTTAGGAAGTGGCAAAGCCAAGATTTTAAACCCAGATTTGTCTGACACTAAAGCTCTACTCTTTCTTTTTTCATAGTTCAGAATTGGAATTACTTGGTTAAATGTTACTTACCAAAAAGAAGAAAAGATTTTTTAAAAAGACTCCCATTAGTAATGACTAAAAGTTCTAGCCACACTTTTACCAATATTTGGTTACTGAAGATAAAAATATCAAATGTATTGTTTTAATATTTTGCATTTTTCATTACCAGCAAGGATAAGCATTTATTCGTAGTACTTTTTAGTTCTTTTTATGCTTCCGTGTATTGACTCTGCAGGTGGTGCCACCTAGGGCAGAACGCAAAGCACAAGACACATGAAATACTATCACAGATCAGGGCCTTCTTGGGAAATAACCTACTTGGGAAATAACTGATTATCTGAGACCAATGAAGGAAAAAGTTAAGTTTACTAAAATATTTCTTTATTTGAATAAGGTCAATGTCATCTTTTGAATTCCAGCTAGCATCAAATTAACAATCAGGAAAAAAAAAACACACGACGAAATGTCACCTAACTGAATTTAACAATGGATAGAAAACCCTTTTAAATGTTAAAAGAATATATTAAACAGGCAACATACAGATCTAAAAAGTTGCAAGTGGTGATTTTACATTAGATCTTATAAATAAAAAAATCCCCAGTATAATCATTTGTTCACTATCTCCCTGCAATGAGCACATGGACAGGAAAAAGATAATCACATCTTAATATTCACAACTGTCATTTACGTTCTTTACAAAGACTGTGTCCCTGCAATGCAGCGGGTCAGGCAATCCCTTATTCAAGTAATTTTTGTTTTCCCCAAGTTATCAAAAAGTACAACTGTCTGAGAGAAAATGTCACAAAAACCACAATCAGGAAAAGCAAACGCTCTAGCAGGCAGACGCGAAGATGGGGGTTTCCATGGCTCGACCATGATCTGAAGATGATTTGTAAGAGCCGTCAACCAAAGTACCGCGAGCCACAGGCGCAACCTGGGTTTAGTTTGTAGCTGCTGATAAACCAAGCGTTTCGGTGAAAAGAACGTTAAGTAATACGTTCTAAGTATAAAGAATCAGTGCACATTTGCTAATGTCGCTGACGATGAAAATGTTACGTTAGCTCTCAGCTCAGCTGTAAAACTACACAAACCTGTGTTTCTTTCACCCCTCCTCGTCTCAGTGGTTGTTAAACAGTAGTGCGCTCAGAGTCACCTGCCGAAAACGATTCTCTGCAGCTCCCACTGCGGAGTTCTGATGCAGGTGGTGGGGAATGGTGCTCCGGCATCTTCGTTCTTCACAAGCGCTCCAGGACTCAGAGGGCTCACAGACCTCACTCTGAGAAACACTGATGTCTCTTTACTATGTGACAGAATACCGTGCCCTCACAGTGAAAGTTCAGGCCGAATAAAACATTCAAACACTCAGAATGCAAAAGGCAGATTAAATAAGAGTATTAACCATCATACAATTGCATTTCTTTTTTAAAGTGGCAGAAGCACAAAGATTTACAGTAAAATTGTAAAATCGACTTTGTTTTAATCCAAGGCACCTGTAAAATACTTGCTGGTGTGAGAAAAGTTAAAATTCAATTCTATAAAACAGTACAGAAATGAGAGAATCCTGGCAGTGAATGATTTTCCCACATAGCAAACACCTTTTTTTAAAAAACAGAAATGAACTACTTGAAGTCAGTGACTTTGAGGAAAACAAACCAAATTTCCAACAATAATAACTTGTATGAACCGTCTTACTGAGTGATTTTTTTTTTTTTTTAGCAAATTAAATTAGTAAGAAAGAAAGATTCACGTGCATGCTCTTTTGTCCTAGCTGTCTTCACTTGCATTAGAAATGATCGCAACAATTCCTCTTGAAATTTAGCCTGGAAAATGTACACTGCATAGATCTAATATTCCTTTAAGTTCAGGCACACGTGGCTCTGGATTTTTATAATACTGGATATTCTGCAGCTTTTTCATCTCAAGAGGATTTCCAAGTCTCACAGTCTACAACTGAAACATTCTTTTGAAAGTATTAATTTTTTTTCATGGAATAAGAGTAAATTCTGTCATGATGATGTCTCTGAAATATGAATTTCAACATGTTAACACTACAAGAAAAAAAAAAACCTGTGGAGCAGTTCTATGTTGAAGTGGTCCTAAGTGTGTGAGTCATCAATAGAATATTCTTGTTCAGTGTTCTGGGATAAATGCTTTGTAAAAAGCAATGCTAGGACTGTCTGCATATGCAGTACTAGTTAGCTACTGCTCTAATGCAGACTTCTTCAGAGTCTCTGTATGGGTTTTAGGCAGGCAGTCCAATCAGCAAATAACAACTCAGAGCAAATTTCTGAAAGCTGTGAAGAATTAAACAGCACTATTTTCAGTGCTATGACAAACGAAAGGCATCATTTTAGCTAGCTAGACAAGGGAATGTAAGAGTATTTTGAAGTCTACATCAGCTATGAAAACTAAATTAAATGTCATTTACAGACAGTCTCTATAATACCTAGAACTATGTACAGACTACAGCAACTCCTTCCAGCCTGACAATTCAAGGTTACGCTTACTAACACGTGCTTCACAATACCCCTAGTTCTGGCATTAAAACAAAGAAATCAGAAGTAATAACACTATTTTTCAGATTTTGCTTTCAGAAACTTTAACACTGCTGCTGCTCCTGCCTTCTCGCGACTAACACGCAGTGCCACCGACGCCGCGCTGCGTGGGGCGACTCAGCCTGAAGGCAGGGGCAGGTGCTGTTGCCTTCAAGTGTCCTCAGCACGCGCCATCCGAGGTGGGTTTAGAGATACAGAGGCAGACTGAGTTTCGTAATTTTGAACTGACTCCACTGGAACACAGACATTCAAGAATATGAGCAATCATGAAATGAACACCTCACCAGGTAAAAGACCCATAAAAACCATCATCAGAGGAATGTTCCCACCTAAATGGTTTTTCAGGCAAAGAGCAGCTCTTAATTCTCCCCCCAAATTTCCTTTAAAAGTGAAATATATCACTGATGATCAGAAGGGGAAAAAATGCTTTAATAAACATTCTGATTCCTATTACCCAGATCCTAACACTCAGACAAAATATTTTTTGATTTCAAAGGGAGCTGTATTAGATTTAAGGACTGCAGCACTGAGTCTTGGAACAGGAAATTCTGGCCTCTTAAAAAAAAGACTTTGGTTACAAAATAAACATGATGGGTAGCTCTCAGACCTCATACTTTGGGGGCAGGAGGGCGAGGGCATTTATGCTAAAGATAGAAACCTCCAACACTAGAGACTTACGGGCTACTTTCATAGATGGGGGTTCCCCCTTTCTGTTTTTTAACCCTCTGATTTATCAATATTCTGTGCAGTGGCTGTATTCTACTGGCCAGAAATTCACTGAAATTTAAATAGATTTATGTACTATGCACAAATTTACATGTGGTTGTCTTTAAGGTTTATTCTTAAGTCAATGTTTAAACAGTTATTTTATACAAAATAATTTAGACTAAAAAGCAATTTAAATACTTAAATTCCCTCAAAAAGACATTTTGTACATACATACATGATGTACACATGAAAATGGTGGTCAAAAGAATTTTTTGGCAGCTGCTTCTTGCTGAGTCCTAAGGAAAAAGAGAAAAAAAAAAACACCTGTGAAGTTCTGTACACTTTACAGTGGAATGAAACAGTACTGCTTAAAATTAAAAATATCTTTTCAAGTGTGAAATACATGAAGATACACATGTCCAACACATGCACACCCACGCGAATGGAAATATTCTAGACATAACATTCGCTTTGTATGATCCTAATTTTATAGGTATTCAAAGTTCCATTACAGATAATAGATAACTTATTGAATATTTCAAATTAAACAAATACAGAAAAATGTTGGATCAAATTTCAGACACTTACCTATACATGATATAACCGATAAATAACACTGTCTGTACCACGACGAATATAACGAAGTGCACTGTAGATAAACACGATGGGAATGGTGGTAGTTCTGGGCACTTCGGTCTTTCGTTTGATGGCTATGAGGAAAAAGAAATTCTATTGTAATCGGTCAAACCACTATTTCAGAAAAGGAAATAAATGTGAAATCTTTATAAAACTCTTGGTATAAACTCTAATACTTTCATGTATTCACCCCATAAACATCTTCTTCATTTTCACAACCAAACTTTCTGAAAGAGCAGGTGACGGGGGAGGCCTCCCCTCTCGCGTCCTCCGTCACTGACCTCCCGCCGTCCGGCTCCTCCCCCATCTCAGTGACCATGAGGTCAGTGTCCCCGGGGGTCACGGAGCCCACCCCAGGACACCCCCGTCATCCTGGCTGCAGTGACTACCCACGGCAGCCCCACTGCTGTCGGGGGGCTTCAAGTTCAGACAACTGAGCACGGCTGCCCAATAGAGAACGGGCCTTTCTCAGCTCTCATCCACCCCGACCTCCTAACGTTCAACATCACTGATTAGTTTTTCGGGAAAACATTTCTTTTTCCATTTACACGAGTATTCCTTCTATTATACGCAAGTATCAAAAATTAAAACCCGGGGACAAAGATTTCATCAAGGTAACCAGACAAAACGGCTTCTAAGATTAGTTGTTCTCAACACGTTAACACCTGCAGGACAAGGCTCTGCACAGGGTACGTATCATCCACAGCATTAGCCTGGCCGTTGCAACAAAAGCGGAAGCTGGGGGGAAATAACCTCAAACGGAATTTAGGAGTAGATGACAATGCTCTGGGTGGGAGGTAAAATGGTCAATGAGAAAACGACTGAACCATGTTTAAAAAACTGGAAGGGGAAGAGGCAAATGCTATAAGCGTTTGTGGATTTCACAAGGGTTTTCAAATCCAGTCAATAAGAAAAAATGTAAAAGTTCCAGAGGCCTGTTTCCTAATATTGTCTCTGATGCATGTTAAACTTCAAAAATATGCTACCTATCTTTAATATTTACTGCCTCTCTCCAAAAACGTAGGTGGCACTTACACTAAAGAAAAGAAAAGAAAAAACCCTAAAAAAGCAAAGAAAACAAAACAAAACTGAAAAAAATGAACCAAGTAAAACAGGGAAGTAGCTGGAGAAAGGAAAAACCTTGCCTAAAAAGAGCTGCTATAAGTCAGCCAGTTTCAGATCTGTGCTTCCTGAACAGCCTGGAGAGACATGAAATATTCAGTGCCTGTCTGTCTCACCAACAGGTGTGTCAAGAAACACCTACCGTCTTCAAAGCTGTCTAAGGGTATCGTTACTGAAAACCAGAGACATGTTTTTTAAAAGAGAACTTGTAGAAAGAAAAAAGTCTGAGGTTGTGATGACCCCAGTAACTGGAACAGCAAATTTATCTTTTTAAACAATTCTATTCAGTAGGTGATGGAAGTGTGATGCGGAACACGTAGACATCTGGGTCATAATGGAGTCATTCTACCCCGAATATTAAAAGTGAGCACTGGCATCAGTTTAAAAGTTAAAATATTTTGAGTAGCATGTGTTTGTCCTTGCTAAAAGCAGACCGCGGTAACTAGTCACAGGCGAGCAGGAAGGAGAGCCGACCATGCTTCGCTGCGCTAAGCTGTCGATGTCTCGCTTCACGATGTGCAGGTGCTCCTTGATGTCGTTGAAGTGCTGGGTGGTCTCGTACACGCCCGCCGCCGGCCCAGGGTGCGCGATGCCACTCACCAGTCTGACAGTTTCACTCATGGAGTTCCTGAGACAGAAAGTTGCTTTAGACAGCAGAATCACTAGCAGGATGTCACAGACGTCAAAGGGGTAGATACATTTCTACGCTCAATGCAACAGATCATTTAAAAACAAAACAAAACAAGTATTTTAAAAAACTGTCCTCAAAATTGGAAAATAACTTCTAAAAACTACATTATTATGCCTTCATCTTTTACTAAAGGCTGTCTAAGCACAGAGAATACTAAATAATTTGTGTTAAAACCAATCCTACAAATGCAAGTGAAGAGGAACTAAAAGCGCCTCCTGAAGGTGGAAGAGGAGAGTGAAAACGCTCAACATTTAAAACTAAGACGACGGCATCCGGTCCCGTCACTTCATGGAAAACAGAAGGGGAAGCGGAAACAATGACAGACTTTTATTTTCTTGGGCTTCAAAATCACTGCAGATGGTGACTGCAAGCATGAAATTAAAAGACACTTGCTCCTTGGAAGGAAAGCTATGACCAACCGAGACAGTGTATTAAAAAGGAGAGACATTACTTTGCCGACAAAGGTGAGTATAGTCAAAGCTATGATTTTTCCGGCAGTCATGTACAAATGTGAGAGTTGGACCAAAAAGAAGGCTGAGCACTGAAGAATTTGAACTGTGGTATTGGAGAAGACTCTTGAGAGTCTCCTGGACAGAAAGGAGATCAAACCAGTCCATCCTAAAGGAAATCAACCCTGAATATTCACTGCAAGGACTGATGCTGAAGCTGAAACATCAATACTTTGGCCACGTGATGCGAAGAGCTGACTCATTGGAAAAGACTCTGATACTGGGAAAGATTGAAGGCGGGAGGAGGAGGGGACGACAGAGGATGAGATGGTTGGATGGCCTCACCAACTCGACGGACATGAGTTTGAGTAAACTGTACATGAGCTTCAAATACTATAAGACGAGAGGCGAACGGAGCTTTATATAAATCCATCAGTAAGTGTGTTTCTTACAGGGACATGGTTTAATAATTTGCAGTCACTTTATATGTACTTTGTGCACACGCTGAAACTGAGCCAGTAAGTAAATACGCTGCAGATAAGAGCCAGGTCACTCCTCGCTGGAGAAAGAACGCTCAAGCAGAGAAAGCAGGGAGGCTAAAACCAGCCCTGCAGTATTTGGTTCAGTCCAACCAAAATCCAAAGTATCTGGATAATCTCGTGGTTTCTTAATACAAAAGGGAGTGTAAGGGATACAGATATACTCAAAGTATCTATCCCCAAATATATATTTATTAACCACCAAGGGAAACTGGGAAGAAACTACAATATCCAAACGACCACAGCCAACATCCCCAGGAGCAAGACATCAACACCATGGACGTGATGCACTGCTGCATCCTTGTTAGAAGTGCAGAACTTCCATCCGACCACGAGAAGTATCAGACAAACCCAAATCGAGGAACCAAACGGTCCAATGAACTGATCAATGCTCTTGGAAACTGCCATGGTCATAAAAGGCAAGGAGAGATAAACTATTTCAGACTGCAGAGGTCAAAAGAGAAATAACTAAATGCAACGTGCAATCCTGGACAGGATCTTCGAATGAAAAGGCGTTGGTAGAAAACTGGGGAAATCTGAGTAGGATCGTTAGTTCAGTTAGTAGAACTGAACCAACGTCAACTTCTTTATTCTGACGATCGTACTGTGGCTACACACATGATAACATCAGGAAGTTAAGTGAGGGATACACGGGATCTATATGACGGATGTATGTCCCTTATTTTCCACAATGCCTAAGATTAGATCAAAACATTTTAAAAAATGTTATACTGATCTGGTTTCTATTTCTAAAATAATTTAACTCTTCATTTAGCATCGTACATGTTTTAATCATGAGTTCAAAAAACTTGAAGATTTTTCAAAACTACCAAACAGTACAACTGAAAGAAATACAAATTTGCAGTTAGCTTTAATTTCTAGGTGTTAAATGCTATCACCCTCTGCTTAACCTCGTTCAGTTGCATTTTCCAGTCCGGAAGAACTCACCTTAACACTCTAGTCTGCCAAGGGTTGTACTGGTTGGGACAGTTCTCTAACGTGTTAGCTTATGACACGTGGCATGCTGGCTGTTTTTCTGCTTCAGGCATTGAATGCTGTTAATCATCTAAGTGAATCCTTTTAAAAACCCTACCATTCAGTGTTACAAGGACACAGTCTCTCTCACAGTACAATACAGAGTGAAAAAGAGGCACTCACCGTAACATACTTCCTTCAGAATGGCTTCATTCCATCACAAAGGAGTTCCTGCATCAGGTGTGCTTGTCTTACAGCCCTATAATACTACGCCCCTTATTCCTCTAGTTATTTTCCACAGCACTGTTACGTATTACCTACATTCTTTTTATATTTTGTTGTTTAGTTGCTAAGTCCTGTCCGCCTCTTTTGTGACCCCAAGGACTGTAGCCCGCCAGGCTCCTCTGTCCATGGGATTCTCCAGGCAAGAACACTGGAGTGGGTTGCCATTTCCTTCTCCAGGGGATCTTCCTGACCCAGGGATCAAACCTGTGTCTCCTGCACTGGCAGGCAGATTCTTTACCACTGAGCCACCTGGGAAGTTCTTCTTATTTTACAAATGCACAAATGCTGTCAAACAACTAACATTTTACCCCCCCTTAAAAATGCTAAAGCTTTCTCTTCTAGCTGGGAACAATAAAAAAATTTGGACCTACCCTATTTAGAAATAACCCAGAATGTGATTCTTACCCATGGAGGAATCTTGCAGTAGTGACATGCCTTCATGTCTAGAGGAGCCACGAGTTTAGGATAAAGGTGTCACATGTACTCAGACGGGACTTTTGTGTACTTACTTCATTTCGTTTACTTGTCTCAGAATCTCATGCTGAGTGTTCACAACAGTATCCAGTTCTTGTTGAAAGGTCTGGAGGAAAAACAAAAGATGACCAGCCAGCCCGAGAGTCCCCACTCCATAGAGCACACCGCCTAACACCCAGACATGGCTCCTGCTTCCTTCCCTGCCGTAGGCACATCCACGGGCCTCACAAGCTCACCTGCCCTGGGGCTCCAGCTCCTCTCTTAGAGATCTCCTCCGTCAGGGAAGAGACGTATCTTCTCTGTTCATCGAGAATCATATCTAACTGTCGGTTCAGCTGCTTGATTTCAAGGTGAATACGATTCTGTCCTTCGAAGACCTGTCTCAGCTCACGGTCTCCCACGCTCTCAAACATTTCATCCGCTGAAAAGGTGATCACAGATCACAAGGCATTGTTAGACTCACCCACACATATGTGGTTTTCGAATTCCTGTAAGTGACCAAAGCACCAACCTCCACTAAACGAAGGCTATCGCCAACACCGTGGCATGATCCTTCCAGTGTTACAAACGTGCATGCAATTGATTCAGTCGTGATTCAACTACTAATTATTTTCGTCATCTCTGGTGGCTGAATATTTATAACTTAGGTCTGAATTTGTTCACCTAAAAATTATTTTCTCTTTTAAATAGACTGTGTGATTCTATTTACAGAACGAATCTATTTACAGGCTGGCAGAACGAATCTAATTTTTTAATAGGAATCAGCATAGTGGCTGTCTCTGTGGGAAGGGGGCTGACTTGATCTGGGGCAATAAAAACATTCTATACAATCATCTGAGTGATGGTTAAAATTTGTCACAATTTATCAAACTATTCTCTTAAAATCTGTGCATTTTACTCACATAAAAGACTAAGAAACAGAGTTGAAAGCAGTTTTACTTTTCCTTTTATTTCTAACCACACTGAATTCAGATACTTTTATTCAAACACTTACTACAATAAGCTTCAGGATATACTTACAAATCATATGTGATGTTTAAAACAAATCCAAGGAAAAAATAAAATTTATTTTTCATTTTATCATTAAATCTGAATAACACTGTTAATCATTTAGATTAACACACTACTTAGTTCAAAAGCCAGCCCCAGGCTTTATCAAGTGTGTGCTCAGTCACTAAGCCACGATGGACTCTTTCTGACCCTGTGAACTGCAGCCCACCAGGCTCCTTTGTCGATAGGATTTACCAGACAAGAAGACTAGAGCAGGTTGCCATTTCCTGCTCCAGGGGATCTTCCCCACTCAGGGATCAAACTCGAATCTCCTGCACTGGCAGGCAGATTCTTTACTGCTGAGCCATCAGGGAAGCCCTTATTACACACAGCCTTGATCATCTGTGCTGATGGGGACCTGAGATCATAAAAGTTAGCAGATCACAGAGTCATTCTACTTGGCCTTATCTTGTTCGTGACATGGAGCCCATATAAGTTCTCAGTTACACTAGCTTAAACTAGTATTTCAAAATTTTCAACCTTTAATGTCCAGAATTCTGTCTGAGTAATAAGAGGAGATAATCACTTCACATTACTCTCCCAAGTCTCGACAGTTTTCAAGTACTAGCTTTGTTATCAACTAAGGTAAGTGTGTGCCACTAAAAAGGAAAGAAACCAACCCTGGACAATTCCATTCAACAAGCATGTACGAGTCTCAACCGCTACCCCAGCACGGCTGCCGTCTGGGGGCGCGGGGACACAGGGTGCATGTGGGGAGCCTGCGGCCCAGGGCTCCCTGTTCGTCCCGTCACCCAGCACTCCCAGCTGCCTGCTGCTCTAACTGACACTCTTCCGGGTAAAAGCATCGATCTCCAAGCCCTTTGGAGACTGAAGACTGGTTTACAAATCATTTCCAGGAAGTACTTGGACTGTGACAGATAAGTGGCAGAGGTAAGACGAGTGAAGCGCTGGGGACTCAAAAGGGCCGCGACCATCGCTGCACCAGAGGACGGCCCGGCTCCAACTTACTAGGGTGCCCTTGAAGGTCGGGGTGGTCCTTCTGGAATTCCTCTTTTTTTTTGTCCAGCTCTTGTTGAAAGTGCTCAAATTCCTCCTGGTACTTTTCTTTCTCTTTTTCAGAAATTTCTTTATCAACTGTAGGCTTATGTGGAGTTTAAGAATAGATCATTAAAAAAAAAAAATTAGTAAGAAAGTAATAAGCCTCGATATATGTTCCTTTTTCTCATATTAACTACTCCACCACTAGCTGAAAAGTTAATGTATTCTTGCTATTAATATTATGACAAAAAATAACAATAGCCACTACCATTTACTGAGTGCTTGCCAGAAGTGCGCTGCCTTTAATGCTTACAACGTCAGGTGGCCAGCACAAGCGTCTCAGTTTTACTAGTGAAGGAAAGCATGAATGGACGTTGAACAACTTGAAGAGGCCGTAACAGCGATCATTAGGAGACAAGATCTGAACCTGACTTAATCTTCTCAAGTTTTCAGCTATGAGGCAACACCAGTAAATTACAAATAAGCTTTCTGAGAAAAATAAGTATACTCACTGGCTCCTTCCCAGGCTCAGTCAATTGGAAAGTCAGAAAAGAAAGAACATCATGGTCGTCTACAAATTAAAGAAAAAAAACAAACTGAAAAAGTTCCATAGTTGATCATTTTTATGGTTGTGAATTTATAGACATCTCTTACTTTAGAATACTGAAAATTAGCTCTAATTTCATAAAGGCAATGGTGCTTTGTGAACTCAGCGACAAAAGTTCATCTGAAAGGCTTACATTAGAACTAAACAAGAATTTACTTTCTTAAATCCTAAACCAGAACACTCAGCTGCATTTAACGTGTTATGGATGATTAATACCTGATAAAGGGAAGACCAAACAGAGAAGTGTCAAGACAAGCGCAGACTCTTCTCCCGGCACCACGACCCTCCTTCATCCTTCCACAAAGCTCCGTCATGGACTGCGTCCCAGTCACGAGTCAGAAGCCCGTCCTCCAGGTATTTCCTGTTCCCATCTGTTTCTGAGCCTTTCTTACACTCGCCACCCTAGCCTTACTTACGTGTTTTAAACCCGACAGCGCTCTGTCCTGGCTTACTGGGAGCCCCGATTTACCCGTGTCGTCCTGGTGTTACTAACAGCACCCCCTTCACTACCAAAGCACTTCAATTAGGTAATACAGCTACTCTTCCGTACTTCTTTTGTATCTGTTTCCCTCATACAGCACATACTAGCAATTTTATTTAACCTGAACTCGTTCGTTTCAAGCTGGCTGAGCTAAAAACAGCCAAGAGATCAAACTCCTTAGTGTGGAACTATCATACTCATCCTGGCTAGCCTCACACCCACAAACCAGACACGGCTCTCAACTGCGGCAATCTCTTTGCTTTCTGCTACTTTTACGGAGATCTAGATACATAGCCAGATTAAAGAGAAAACTGAAACACCACAGGGTGCTTGCTTTCTGCTACTTTTACGGAGATCTAGATACATAGCCAGATTAAAGAGAAAACTGAAACACCACAGGGTGCTTGCTTTCTGCTACTTTTACGGAGATCTAGATACATAGCCAGATTAAAGAGAAAACTGAAACACCACAGGGTGCTTGCTTTCTGCTACTTTTACGGAGATCTAGATACATAGCCAGATTAAAGAGAAAACTGAAACACCACAGGGTGCTTGCTTTCTGCTACTTTTACGGAGATCTAGACACATAGCCAGATTAAAGAGAAAACTGAAACACCACAGGGTTAGGTAATGTTAGGAGAAGTCAGGCAGTGTTAATAGAGCACTGGACCCAAGGGGACAGAAACCCAGACCAACTCCTGCCTGGGTCTGATTTATTGGCCACGTGATCTTTAGAAAGCCCTTTAATCTAAGATTTGGCAAAGCCACCTAAAAATAGAGTAAATATGATCTAGCCTCTCTGTCTCCCTCCCGGTGCTGTTGAAATGAAAAATTCACATATTTGGAAATAATAAGACTATTATACAGTACAAACACAAGATGCTATTAACATCTAACAATAAATTCATTTATCACCACATATGAAAAAGATATGATGAGTACATCTTTAAAGTTCAGTCTCCAGTGATATTTCCTCAGGCTATAAATTCATTTACATGTGCTGTGACAACTCTCAGAGTCCTAAAACACTCGGCAATCAACCTTTTAAATATGTCTCCTTCACTATAAAATACCGCACCCAGACTGGTACTCTGATGGACATAATCGTGTGTAGACCCCAGCCAACTGTAAGCCTACAGGATGAGCAGCCCCAAGAGACCAAAGGCCTGGCCCCACTGATCATGGGAAGGTTGTAACTTGTCTCAAAAGGTTAAAAGTAAACAAAGCTACCCATTTCCAAAGTATAGGATTCCTAGTAAGAATCAGTTCATAACCTCTGAATGTTAGAAGACGGCGAGGCTTTACCTGCAAGACCTCCAGTGGCAGCAGATATTCCAAAATGCCCCTGGGCGGGGATGATCATATTTTCCACTTTGGCGCAAAATTCATAATCATTTTTATCTGGTGTGAAGCCGTTATTGATCATTACCTAGAAAGACACACTGTGCGTTAGAGCTTTTACAAAGACCTTGTAAAATGAATCTCATGCAGTCGGTTTACGGCGATTTGATCTTTGTACCTGGTCTAATAACTGTCAAAGGGCCATCAGCTTCAAATTGTAACGCTGTACACCTTAAACTTCTACAGTGTTGCATGTGAATTACATTTCAATAAAATTGGAAGGAAAAATAAGCACTAGAGAAAAAAAACACTTAAAGAGTTTCAGAAAGGCAGATCATCACGGAAAGAAACCTTGAACTAGTAGAAGGAGCATGCCTCTGCCAGGTAGAGGACGGGGGCATGTCACAGCAAGCGACAGCAGACGAGGGCTGGGACCACCGAGCCACAGCGGTGTCCCGGCAAGGCTCTCTCAAATGGATTCTTCCAAACGCTGGCTCCACAGACATTCACAGACGCTAGGTGGAAAGAGCACCCCATGGTCCAGTGAGCCTAAAGAATGAGCGGCTTAACAGAGGCTTCTTTATTCCAGGACTTCCTAGAATCTTGACTCTGCTTGTATGCACAGTCCTACCAACCTCATCTGACTATGGAACTCTTCTGCGGGTATTTATGTTGCAGGATTATTATTGTTTCGGGAACTGCTGGCAGGGCTGACGGCCTCTGTGTCGGGCTGTACAGGCGGCCTCCCTGGGATCTGTGGACTCAAGTGTGGGTCTGCACTTGCCAGGGCTGGGGGGCTGGTGCGCGTGACCAGTGGTGTCCCCAGTGAGACTGTGCAGTCTGCACAACGTGTAACAAGCCCGTGGAACGCAATCTAACTTAGTCATAGCAGGCTGGACACCTGCCTCTATTCTGAGGTCTTCAAATCAGTTTGGAATTTAAGACTGAGCCAGTACCAAGTTTCCCAAATGACTGTCTTCTTCTGAGTTTACACAAAGGCGTACAAGGCTAGCTCATGATTTAGGGAAAAGAAAAATGTAAGCAAGCTATCCTTTACTTATAAGTATTGCATGACCAGATAGATACTGACGGCATCTGTAGAAAAGCAAAGCACGATGGTAGCAGTGACCTTAGGTATTCTAACTGCCTGCTGGGTATCGTCCACCTAAATATCACCTCAAACTCAATTCGTCTACATGGCTCAGACAGTAAAGAATCTGCCTGCAGTGCAGGAGACCTGGGGTTTGATCCCTGGGTCGGGAAGATCCCCTGGAGAAGGGAATGGCTACCCACTCCAGTACTCTTGCCTGGAGAATTCCAAGGACAGAGGAGCCTGGCGGGCTACAGTCCATGGGGTCACAGAGAGTCCAACATGACTGAACAAATGCGTGACTAACACTCTCACTTTCTTCTTTCCTGTTCACTGCAGCTTCTTTACAACGGACTAGATACAGAAGCAACCGAAACACTCAACAGACGAATGGGTAAAGATGTGGTACGTGTGAATCATACCAGAGAATACCGCCCAGCCATAAGAAAGAATGAAATCTTGCCACCTGCCACACCATGGATGGGCCTAGAGGGCGTCATGCAGGTAAACCAGACACAGACAAGGACTTATGATTCACAGAACAAAACAGAAGCAGAGCTACAGACACACAGAACAAACAGGCGGCTGCCAGAGGGGAGGGGACTGGGGAGGAGAGGAACAGGGCAGGAGGTTAAGAGGCAGAGCCTCTAGTTGCCAAACAGTCACAGGTGTGAGACAGCGGGGAGACAGCCAGGATCACCAGGCCCCTGCGTACTGCGCCAGGCAACCAGGCTTCCCTCGGCCACCATTCTGAAATGTACAGAAAGGCCAACCACTGCGCTGTATACCAGAGGCTGACACAGTGTTTGATGTAGGTCAATTTTGCCCGAAAAACAAACTCACTCACAGCGTTGGATTTTCGGAAACCAGAGGCAGGGGGTGGGGGTGGAGAACTGGACCAAGACAGTCAAAAAGGATCACCTCCCAGTTATAAGACAAATGCGCACTAAGGGTGCGATGTGCAACATGGAAGCACGGTGAACAGGCTGACGTCGCACCTCACAGCGGTCAGAGGGGGAAATACGAAGCAGTCTTAGCGCAAAGACTCTTCTGACACTACTATTTAATTTTTTTTAACACGTGCAGTTTTATCTCAGTTTGGAAATCATGCACGAAATAGGATCTAATAAAAAATTTTAACGTAACAAAAAAATGAACACTCTCAGGCTGAATCCTTTCCAGGAAAACATTTTTTTCTATTGTGCTTCATTTTCTATCTGCATGAGACGATGGATGTTCACTGAACTTATTGCACCCATCGGTTCGTGGTGTGTGAGTCAAATCATGCTGCACACTCCAAACTCCTACCATGCTGTGTGTCAATTCCATCTCAACGAAACTGGGAGGAAAAAAGGGAGAAACCGCACGTAAAGGACCAAGTCACACAGATGCGGCCCTCTAAGAGTCAGTCTCAACCTTCCCGCTTCTTGTTTCTCTCACGAACACCATTAGAAGACCACTGCTGCTTCGGTCATCGTCCTGAACTGGAACCCGCTCACTCCACTCTCCTGCTCCTTACAGGATACACTGCACCAGGCGGCTGAGGCTCACTACTGCCAAGCTTCCTACCTCACCTTCCACGGCTCCTCTCTCCCCCAGCCATACCAACCACTGGCCTTTCTCCAATCTTTCAACAGTTCTGAGGCCCGTGTCCTCGTCCTGGAATCTGCACCCGATCTGGGAGGCTTCTCCTCCTCCTTCAGGGTGCAGCTCAACTGAGAAACTATTGCTGACCTTTACCTCCCTCCTGGCAGAGTTACAGGCTTCTGGCCTCTGGGTCCCTAATGGTATCCGTGTTGTAGCATTTATCACGCAGCATGGTGTTACCTACGGTTGCCTCCATGAGACACGCTCTTTGCAGACAATGGCCTTTGTCTCACTCCCGTTCGTGCGGCGCACAGCAGCACGCCTAAACATTCACTCACTATATGCAAACCTACCATTAAGTCTGACAGCACACCACGAGTGCCAACACGAGACACGAGAACCACACCGTGAAGCCACTTCTGTTCTCACAGAGCAGCGCTGATGAGGATGTGAATACCCAGTTAGATGCACTGAGTCTCCACCAGAACGAGGAGCGCACTAGAGTACGAAGAGTACAGAAGAGACACGCTGGAGCGCTGCTCACTGGACTGCCTCTAAGAGCTGGTCACTTACCGTCAATGTTTTCTGGTAATACGTAATCTTTGCCCGGACAGGATAGGGTTTATTACGGAAGTCCCTCTGGCAACTTGATAAAGCTTGATTAGCACCATCACTATAGCGTGAGGGAAAGGAAGACAAGAAATTTAGGGAAGTTTCTTGGTATTTTAAAAACTCACTATTTAAAACAATTAATTTCCAGAAAGACCAAAACCCTTATCAAGTTATGACAAAGTTTGGGATATCTGAAACTATCTATGCAGAAGACACCAAGTTCACACGTGAGTTCTCCCTGCGACTCGGGTCAGGAGTCTGGACGAGGAGCCGATGTTAGCATGGCTGCCGGCAAGGGGACAGTGATTCTCTTCCTCAGCAGAGTCAGAGTCACATACGGAGCTTTAAAAAAATGCAGGCTCCTCAACTCTGCCCTCAATCAGCTGAAGCAGAATCACCAGGGAGAGGCCGTGGACCTCTAGTTCAAATCGCTCAACAGGTGGTCATGAGGAATTACCAGAGTTAAACATCATTAAGGCAGGAAAGTAATTTTTCTTGCATTTTACAGACTGGCTGAAAGGTAATTCCCCCACAACCATGTGAAAATTAAAAATGTACATGCCCAATTCACACACATTATAAATACACTAAACTCTCAGAAGCTTTGTAACCCACTGAAAATTTTTCAATACAGCAATACCAGGACTGAACAAAGAGGCATAAATTGCTTAGTCATTAGGTTGGTTAAGGCTCCAAACTTTATTTTTTAAAGATCCCTTTGAATAAAGATGAAAAAACATGGCTATTGCATCACTGAGAGCCAGGAATGTTTCATAAATCTTTGAAGGTATTATACAATTTCAGGTTAACGACAACACATTTTTATGTTTGAAATCGAGGTGGTCCACAGAAGGAACTTTACAACAAAATCAAAGTAAAATAAGACCTTCCCATTAAGTTACAAAAAACACCTCAAGAAAAAATAACCTTTTTCATTTAGAAAATGTTCAGATTTGAAACAAAATATTTTATAAGGTTTCCAAAAGGAAACTAAAAATTGGAATACTGTAAAAAAAATACACTTACTTTTGATGGTCATAATGGATTTGTCCATTGTTGCCTATAATCACTATTGCAGGATTATTTTTCTAAAAATAAGGAGAATGTATTTGTTTTAAAGCCTTAAATTAAAGAAGTATAGACTATTTTGGGTGTGCTGTAAGCTCTCTAACACCTCTAAAATCCTAGGATACTGTGAGCATGGAACTAGTGTGGGATTTAAGGGAACTTAGTAACAGGAGAATTAACACGGCCCCAGCACCGGAGGAGTTCATTGTTAAGGCTCTCCTTTAAATGGCTAATAATGACCTCTGATAATCAACAAACCAGCAGCAGAAACAATGATCACAGTCTTAGGGCTGCTAAGGCACAAGTTAATGTTTCCAGTTCATAGGTACATTTTGTCAGTTCATAGGTACATTTTGTCCTTAACTGTTTTAGAGAAATCAGGCTGATCAAAAACAGTGATTGCTGCTGCTGCTGCTAAGTCGCTTCAGTCGTGTCTGACTCTGTGCGACCCCACAGACGGCAGCCCACCAGGCTCCCCTGTCCCCGGGATTCTCCAGGCAAGAACACTGGAGTGGGTTGCCATTTCCTTCTCCAATGCATGAAAGTGAGAAGTGAAAGTGAAGTCGCTCAGTCATGTCCAACTCTCAGCGACCCCATAGACTGCAGCCTACCAGGCTCCTCCATCCATGGGATTTTCCAGGCAAGAGTGCTGGAGTGGGGTGCCATTGCCTTCTCCAAAAAACAGTGATTACCATGTATAAAAAGGTATCAGTAAGCGAGCTAACAGTGGCAATGCACACGCTTTCACAAAAAAGCACTAACAGTCTGAAACACTGCTGGCCTTACCGCCTACGTCTCAACTACCCAGGCTGATCCTCAAAACTATTAAGCATAAACAGGGGCCTGGGGAGGTGGGTCCTGAAAAGTTCTCAGACTTAAGGTTCCGTTGTTACCTCAAGTTGGAATAAGAAAAATCATGAACTTCTATCTTTCCATTTATAAATTCCCAGCTACATAAAGATTCATCATCATGCTTAAAATATAGTTTAGGGAGTCCTCTACTACAAAGCTGACCAAAGTGTCAAATAAACTATATTGTTCACAGACTAACTTTGTTAGCAAATACATTTAAAGTGGGTTAACAGTCCTGAAAACAACCATACCTTTCCATCATTGTCAAAAGAATCAAAAAATATTCCAACACCATTCCACATATCAGCTGATCCAAACACAGGCCCCTCCAAGCCTTGATTCTCCGTATACCAAACTGCCTGTAAATATGTAACAGGGAACCTTTAGAGACTAGCAGTATATGCCACTGTGTAAATTTCCAAGTTAAAGAAATTCCCATACCAGGCCATCAGCTCCAATGCGACTTCTTCCAGTCACTCGAAATGTCACCTCCAGTTCCCAGTTCTCAAAGGCTGCTTTTGTCTTTGTCCACACTGATCCTCTTTGGCTTTTTAAAGATGGTGCTATTCGGATTTGATCCGAACTTGGAATAGCATCTAGAATAGCAATCAGGGAAGAAAAGCTTTCAGTTATAATTCGATAAAACTCAATGAATCATCAACAAACTGTTATATATACCTAAAGAGATCTAACTTTAATTCAGTTGCCTGTAGAGTAATTTTATTAGGGAAAAATTCCATGATGACAATTTCAACTTTTAAATTTTAGGGGTTTTTTAATACTCCTCTATCTTTGGAAAGTGTGATATCTCTGCAAAAAACAAACAAATAAACCTTAAAGTTGCAACTAACCACTAAAAATTCAAGGGGTAGGAGGGAAGAAATTATAGCTTGAAAGGCAAATCAACTATTTGATTCTTACGATAATCTTTTTCAAATAACTCAGAAATGTGTGTATTTTCTTTTTTAAAACTTTGGTGTATTTTTACCAGTGTACAAACGTTAGAAAGCTCAAACAGCGTGAAAAGAACATACCACTAGGAATCAAGAGACCTATTCCTAGTCTCACTTCAGCTGTGTGCCTTTGAGCAAAGAATTCTCTTCCTCTTGGGCTACCATATATTCACTGTAAATGAAGGGGCTGGGCTCAATCATTTATATACACCCCAAAAGTTACATGCAAAATTCTGAGCATGTATGCTTTGTTCTGGAGAGAGGGTCAACTGAATTTCCAGTCAACAGACAGTTCTTCAGCATCAGGAGATTTTCAGCGAGAACAGAGACCCCCAACACAATGGTCTCTATCTCTATCCACTTACTAGCTGTTTGCTCATAGGCAAGTTACTCCATTTCTCTAACTTTACAGGCATGTAAGTGCTTATACAAGTGCATATAAATATTTCAATAAATGTTAGCTATTCCTATTACTGGACTGTGCTCAGTCATTCAGTTGTGTCTCTTTGCTACCCCATGGACTATAGCCCACCAGGCTCCTCGGTCCATGGAATTTTCCAGGCAAGAATACTGGAGTGGGTTGCCATTTTCTACTCCGGGGGATCTTCTCCATTCAGGGATCAAACACATGTCTCTTGCATCTCCTGCACTGGCAGGTGGATTCTTTACCACTGCGTCACCTTATTGGACTAGGTAATTATTAAAGCACCTATCAGTCTAACTCTGGACAATTGGAGCACACCTTCTCGGATATTAACCAGTTCTGACGTTCTAACATCCACGCTGGGACATAACCGTACTGTCTCTTTACAGGTAGGAAAGCTGACAGGAAAGACAAGCTGAGACCCTTTAGAAAGTTTAGCCGCCATCTGCCACCATCACCTGCAGAACGTAAAGGTCTGGGCAGTCCTCTTGGAAGCGGCACCGGACAGAGAACCAGAAGAGCCGGATTTGAGTCCTACCCGACCGACATTAGCTACATAACCTTTGCCAAGAATTTTTACACTTCTGAATATTAGGTTTTTCACCTATGAAACAGCCAGCACCTGCCTGACCTACTAGGGATCTAATCAGAGCATGAAGAAGGTGAAAGAGCTCTTGGAGCTCGAAAGGCTGATGACCTGCTGTTATCATTTTTGCCCTTATGGACCCGAGGATATGTACTGACAGTGCAAAGGACATTAGAGTTAAGAAAGAGGGACACCACAGGTTGGTCTTAATTTGGGGATGATGTAAGGGGGATTTGTTAGGATTAAATAAATTAAATCTTAACTTTCTCTACTGAAAAAAATGTTTCAAATAATGGATCTCAGGGCAAAATGAAAAGGGAAAAAATGATCAATGGAGTTAAGGAAAGCTGTCAGATGGCAAAAATTACAGTGATAATGAAAGCAAGAGATACCCAGAGCGGTGATTCCCAGAGTCAACAGAAAAGTCACTGCTAAAATTCTAAACTCCTTATTTCAAATTCAGTCTAGTCATACAACTTTCATTCGCCCAGGTACGCTGCGTGACACTTCTGTAGCAGAAAAGCTTAGTTGGTTATAGGTTCTGTAAAGAAAGTCAATGTAACTAATTTAAGCAGTTGATTAACATTCCTAATTGGCTGATGTATGTGGTGTGAGTGCAAGAAAAGCGAGAACAAGAAGACGATGGAGAAATGCAGAAGTGAAAAACGTCAACACGTTTATCACCACTACTGAAAAACTCAGCATCATTTCAAGAAGAACAAAAATCCCCACACTTGTGTTTGGGACGCCTGCGCCAGCTCTGTGTTACTAAGAACAAGGCTACCTTGATGAGTAATGCCCAGCGATAGGCTTTTGAGAAGCGGGTACACAGTAAACGTCTGCGGAGTTACAGAATAATTGCACTCTCCTCGACATACTTAATGACTTGGTCATTAAGCCTAATTGAAATTTCAACCTTTTAATTACACATTAATTTCAAGGAAATAGCTCTTCCTAAAAGTGTGCTTTGTAAAGCAGCGATTACTTTCTAGAAATGAAACATCTTGTTTCAAGCCCTGGACAATCTAAAAGAATGTATACAAACCTTACATGAATGACTGCTCACGACACTCAAAGATGGAATTCAAAGTGCCAGTGCTTCTCACCCCATAGAAAGGCATTTGCCACTCGTTTCAAAGGTTGCATCTGATGGTCACTGAGCAGTTTACAGACACCAGCTGCCACGTTTTAGGCAGCCGTGACACATCAGCACTCTCACAGATAGGTTTTCTCTCACGTACGTAAGCAGGGAGCAAGGCTCTCTTAGCATGGACGGGGCTTAACAGTGCCACATACACAAAATGAATAAAACACTGAGCACAGGTTATTTCAATCACGCACTCAAAAAAAAAAAAAAGTAAAAATGCAACAGCTGTACACGGTGCTAGTTTTTAGACTCAAGTTCTCAATCAATACCTCGCATCCCTTCTTCTTATGAAGCAACAAGCCTAACTATAAGTGACATATGTGTTAATACAACAGAAAAGATCAAAGACCACAGGACGTCCCTGAGAAAGGCAAATTTAAGAGAAGCATGTCCTCTGACATGAAGACTCCGAGATGGCTCTAAAGCCAACACGGGCCATCCCTGCAGCCGTCAGGGGACACCGGACACTCAAGTGGAGTCAACCGCGGCCGACCCCGTGGGGGAGCAGGGGAGGG